>NC_136273.1:99783752-100039351 GCF_964187855.1 Myxine glutinosa
GCGGTTAGGGCGACTTATAGCCGAATCGGGCCCTCGGTGCGTGCCGGGATTCGCGTGCCGCGAGAACCAGCGGGGATCCGAGCCACGGCGGGTTCGAAAGGACCGCCGTGCGCGATCCACGCTGGGCCTCGCGTGGAACGGCCGCGGCCGGGCTCCACTAGGCGGAGCGGGCAGCTGGATAGGAAGTGTCGTTATGGCGACCACGTTTTGTTGAGACGTGCCGGCAGGTCGAGATCGGGACATTGGATGGCTCCACGCCGAGGTGGTGCGTGGGATCTCGGCCCGGGTAAGTCCCCGCCCCTGCCCCGAATGCGGGACGCATCCAGCCGCCGGCACAAAAGAATCCGCGTTCATTGCTCGGCTGTACGAAGCCGGGCTGTAGACGTGAAAAGCGCACCGAGAGGATGTAATAAGTTGACGGATGATGGTGATAGTGATTTAATACGAAATTTAGAAAAGTGAGTAGAATTGGCGGTAAATGGAAAATTTTTGAATTGGTTGGAATCTGGACGAACAAAATTGATAGTGAAAGACCCCCGATGTGGTGGGATGGCAAATCCACCATCCCTCACAGTGGGGGCAAATGCGCAATAGCTTATGGGGTGTATGGCAGTGAAAACTAGCCCGGGTGGGTTAGGATATTGATAGGGATCTAGCGAAGATGACATTAGGTAACGTTAAGTTTAGTTAGTGACTGATACCTGTAGTGGGGACGCAGGTAGATTAGTGTGGATTATAATGACGTGGGAGCGCAATAGTTTAAAGGGACGACTGGGAAGCGCAAGTTTCAGAGGGGAGTAGTTAGCTGAGATGATGCCGTGTGTGTGAGGATTGAACAGGTGAGAATGGAACAGGTGTGATTGCACAGGTGTGCAACTGAACAGGTGTGTGGAGCAGTGTATGAGGGAGTAGTGGTGATTGCGTGTTGTGTTGACCAAATGGTCCAGGAAGAAAGGAGGGTGCAGGTGGCACCAGGTGTGAGGGCACAGGTGTGCAACAACAGGTGTATGTGGCTGTGTGGAATAAATGGTAGTGTGGAATATCTGGAGTAGTGGAATGGATGGTCGTGGAGTGAGAGTGGTGGAAATTGTGGGGTGGAGTGGATGGTGCGAAGGTGTGAATGGGGGAAGAGTGGACCCCCATCACGGATACCCGGGGCGGGTAGTGTAAGTGTTAGGTAGAGGGTACAGGTAAATTGTGGTTGGATATTGGCATTTGTGGTGCGGGTGGCAGAATGGTATGTGGATGGGTGCATTAGTGTTGTGGAAATGGCTGGGCGTGTAGCCTGTTAGTGTGTGTAGTTGGTTTGGGCACTCCACCACTGTGAGGATGTCGGCCAGGTGAGGCCGCAGGTGGGCTCTGGGAGCCGGTAGTAGTTGTTGTGGATGGGGCCCGAGGATCCGGAGGACGGACCCGGGTAGCCCAGTGCCAGAGGGCACCATGGGGTGACAGAGCCAGGAGAGGGGCTGTCCCCAGTTAGTTAGGTTAGGGTGAGGAGCTAGGTAAGCTCGGGTGGCAACTACAGTGGTGGAGGTGTGCAGGTGGGTAGACCTGTTGGGAGAGCTAGACGTCGCAGCCCAGAAATTGTGCGAGAGCACCGGGAGATGAATCGGGGGAGTGAGACCCCAAATTGAGAAGCACCACAGGTTGGTCAATGGGAATTGGTTATTAGAACCCATAGTGTAAGTTGGCCAATGGATTGGCAGGGAGAGACCCCGGGTAGTGTAAAGTGTGTTAAAGTCATTTAGAGGATAGTTAGGATGAAGGATCTCCTCGCACCATCTGCATCCACTCACCTGAGGTGACAGGTACTCCACACCATGCCATGTTTTGATTATTTTTTATGATGCAAATGTTTGGATTGTGAGACGCATCATGACGTGGGTGTGACATTGTGCGTAATTCCATCTCTCCCTCCTTATGAGGATTGATGATGAATTGGTGATGGCAAATTTTGAAGTAGAGGGATTGTGGTGACGAATTTGGTATAGGGGAAATATGGGGAAGACGTGACAGTAGTGACGAATTCGTAATGTGTAGATTTTGTACATATGGGGTAAGGGCAAGGGCAAGGGTAGGGTAGGTGACCGGGGGGTGACGTACGGTAGGGACGAGCTTTCTCACTTCGCCCTCCGTACGCATTTCACCTTGCATTGCCTTATTGACGTGTACCCTTGTGACCTTACCCCTCGCTCAATTGTCTTTCTTTTGTCTCCCACATGACCTGTGCGCCATTGGGTGCCGATGGGAGCGTGCGTGAGGTGGCCATTGTGCGCCCGAGATTCCCAGAACCAGCATGCATTGCGTTGATGTACCACTGTATGGACCGCTGTTCTGCGGCCAAGTACCACTTGATGGACCCCAGGTTCTGGGGCAGGGCACCTCTGTTGGAGACCGGCCATAGTGGCCAGGGAATCTTGCTTGCGGACCTCGGTAAGGTGGCACCTATGCCAAACAGGTGGACCACCCTTAGTTGGCCCCTGAGGCCCTAAATAAAAATGGACACAAGTTGTGCTTTTTATTATTTCCAACTAGGCCGCATGAAGCCAGAAGACGTCGGGAAGAACATCGGCCCAGCAGAGAAAGAGAAGACCACCACCAGTTGTTTTGTTGTGTTTATTATGAACCATGGTGACTGTGCACCGGATGGTGCTTTTGGGTGCTTTGTGGTGTTTGGTGCTTTTGGGTGCTTTGGTGGTACTGGTACTGGTGCATCGATGCAATGCGTGCTGTCTCCTCCCTCCCAACAGGAATTTCTTTCTCTTGTTCCCTAAAAAGAAAAAAGAAAAAAACACAGGTCCTGGGTTGCGTTGTAAATAAGAAATCACGTCATTGTAAATAATGCTCCCCACCGTAAATGTATAGTTTGAGAATAATTCCGTAATTCGGTTAGCTGTGGGCTTGAGTCTGTTAGACAGGGTGCAATGCAATAGGGGGACATACTTATTTGTGTTTTAAAATTGTCACACTCAGGGTCAGGTTAATTGTAGAGGGAATTACACCTACGTGTCACACTAAGTTAAAGTTTAATAGGCCCGAGTACGGGCCTGAAGAAAGGAGGGTGCAGTGTAACGATTTTGAGAAGTGTGTAACGAATTTGAGAAGTGTAACAATTTTGGAGGAAGTGTAACGAATGTGAAAACGTTACAATGTGAACGTTACAAAAGGTACGGTAACACCCTGTTAATGTAAATAATGGTCGCAGTCGGCCTCCTAGTTAATTCCATGAAACATACACGCAGGTCACGATATATCTTTTAAATAGTGTATTTCCTTATTCCATGTAGGCTAAATATGTGTTTCCCACTAGATTGACTTTGCATTGTATCAAACAAAATAAGCGTAGGCCCTTCCAATTTCCCCAAAACCTCCCTTCCAATTGCCTTCCGCAATTTGGGCGGTTTTCTTCAAACCACCATTGGCCACGAGGTAGGTTTGGGGAAGAAAGGCGTGTCTCCACCTCGTCATAAGAGGGAAGGAGTGAACCAGCCCTAACAGCCAATCAACACCGCGGTGAGCGACCCGGTAGGCGTGCCCTCGGAGCCGGCGGCTTGATTTCGCCCGAGGTGATAAAAGCGACTGTAAGGGACTGCTTGATGAGATGACTTGAGAGAGGCCTTGGGAGATGAGCAAAGAGACTGCACCAAGAGGCGGTGAGATGCGAAACGCTCCAAGCCAAAGAGGAGAGGTACTCGGCAAGGAAACCAGCTTTGGAGAGACGCGCTGAAAGGAGGGAGACGGCTCCACCCCAAGAAGAGGAGCAGGTGTGCCGAACCAGCGCATGACGTCTACCACAGCGGATACACGACGGAGGGTTTCCCGCCAAAACCGCGAGGAATTGTGAGCTGCGGCCTCCCGACTTTGCCTCCCTCTCAAGCAGTCCATCTCAAGCCCTACCTGCCTGCAATATCCCCTGTGTAAGTGTGAACGTCCTGTCCTACTCGTTTGTCTTGGGGCTAAGTAAAAATGAATAGTGTAAGTTAACGATTCGCTGTGTTACTGCTTCTTCCATCCATTGCTTGTGTGTGTATAATAAAATCTGTTCTTCCTCCGTATTCTTCTTCTTCTTCTTTTTCATTCTCTTTCGGTCGCTTTAGAGATTTCCCGATTGAATATCTGTGGGGCGATCTGGTCAACGTCGGGTGGAATCGGGTTTTAATCGGGGAGTAACTGTTCGGACGCGGTTAAATACACCACCGCTCGGTCAATATAACATCTAAAACCCGCGTCTGTAACAATATATATATATATATATATATGTATATATATATATATATATATATATATATATATATATATACATATTCATTAAATATCTACCATAAGGATATGGTATACAGTCACGTGAAAAAGTAAGTACACAATGTAGTGAAAATGTATCAAAGTTGAACCCGGGAGTGATGCTCACTTAAACCAATGAGGGGCGTCTATAAGACCTCGGACGTCCGCGACGCTGAGCCACTCCTGTGACATTTTACTATGACATGTAGTCTTGAATGGTACGTACCCGCACATATTCTAGGCTTGCTTGCATTGACTAATATTATCGATCCTTCCTATATGATGCCAAGATCCTAATATCTATTGCATGATTGTATTTTACAGGATGATGCCAAAGATCTGATTGTCATTAAACCTACCTATGGGACAAAGTTGTGGACTCGATTAATTTCCACAACACACCCCATGTAAAGTTTTGACTTTTTCCACATATTTCAACATACAGCTATTTGATCTTCATTTCAACAATATTGATAGATAAAGGTGATATAATATAACAAATATCATGAAACATTTACATTTTGTAGTCCATTGTATAATTTAAATAAACATAAATGCAAATATCGCATGTGGAAAAAGTAAGTACACCCTTGGCTCTAATAGGTGGTATTGCCCCCTTTGGCAGAAACAACCTCAAGTAGGCGTGTCTTATAACTCTGACATCGACTGGGAGAAATCTTTGCCCACTCCTCCATGCAGAATTCTTTCAGCTGTGCGATGTTTGAGGGGTTTCTTGCATGCGCAGCTCGTTTCAAATCCCCCCACAACATCTCGATGGGATTTAGATCCGGGCTTTGACTTGGCCATTCCAGAACCCTCCATTTCTTTCTTTTCAGCCATTCCTTGGTGGATTTCCTGGTATGTTTAGGGTCATTGTCATGTTGCAAGGTCCACCTTCGATTGAGCTTCAACTTTCCGACAGATGGCCTCACATTATCCTCAAGCACCCTCTGGTACAAGAAAGAATTCATTGTGGATTATATGATGGTGAGCTGCCCAGGCCCTGATACAGCAAAGCTGCCCCAAACTATAATATTTCCACCACCATGCTTTACAGTTGGTATCAGGTTCTTGTGGTCAAATGCTGTCTTTGGTTTTCGCCAAACATGTCTTCTGGTACTGTGGCCAAATAGCTCTACCTTTGACTCATCTGTCCAGAGCACATTGTTCCAGAAGTGCTGGTCTTTGCCGAGGTGTTCATTGACAAACTTTAGTCTTGCCCTGATGTTCTTTCTGGACAGCAAAGGTTTCCTCCTGGCACATCTCCCATGTATATCAAATTTGTGCAGCCTCTTTCTGATGGTAGACTCGTGCACTTTGACATCAACAGTGGCAAGAGCTACCTGTCGGTCCCGTGATGATATTCTGGGGTTCTTAGAGACTTCTTTCAGCATCTTGCGGTCTGCTCTCGGGCTGAACTTGCTGGGGCGGCCTGGCCTGAACAAGTTGGCAGTTGTTTGTAAGCTTCTCCACTTGTCGATGATCTTCCAGACAGTCGAATGATTGATTTCAAATTGTTTGGAGATCTTTTTAAATCCCTTCCCAGACTGGTAGGCATCTATAACCTTCTTTCTGAAGGCCTCAGAGAGCTCTTTTGTTCTAGGCATGGTGACGCCGCACACTTCAACAACAAAGAGTAAACCAAACTAAATGTCTGAGGTTTAAATAAGACAGGTTCCTCCAAGATTCTCTCTGACGATGTTCTAATCATTTGCACCTGAGCTGGTGTACCTGATTCTAATTTTAGGTATTTGTAGTGATAAATGTAGGGGTGTACTTACTTTTTCCACATGCAAAATTTGCATTTATGTCTATTTAAATTATACAATGGACTACAAAATGTAAATGTTTCATGATATTTGTTATATTATATCACCTTTATCTATCAATATTGTTGAAATGAAGATCAAATAGCTGTATGTTGAAATATGTTGAAAAAGTCAAAACTTTACATGGGGTGTACTTACTTTTTCACGTGACTGTATATGTGGAAACGATAGGGAATGTGTCAAAGAATGTATATGACCTGATAAATGAGTTTACGTCTTGTATCCCACAAATAGGGTGAATGTGGATATATATATATTGTTACGGGTCGCGGACAAGATGTTACTTTGGGCCGAGCGGATGGTCAACCGCGACCGTTACAGGATCCCCGATTAGCCCGACTCCCCCAACGTTGACCAATCGCGCCACAGGTATTCAATCGGGAAACCTCTAAAGCGACCGAATGTAAAGAGGAAGAGAGAAGAAGACAGAGTACGGAGGAATAACAGGATTTATTATACACACAAGCAAAAAGAAGGAGCGATCAAAGTTATTTACAAGCAATGGATGGAAGAAGCAGTCACACAGTGAATCGTTAGCTTATACTAGTCAATTTACTTAACCCCAGGACAACGATTAGGACAGACGACATTCACACTTACACGGGGGAAATTGCAGGCAGGAATGGCGGAGGTGGGTTGCTGGAGAGGGAGGCAGGCTCAGGTCCCTGCGACCGGCAGGGCTGGAGGTAGCAGCTCCCAATTCTTCGCGTTTTTGGTGGGAAAACCCTCGGTCACGTCGACGCTGCTGATGCTGTGGACGTCACGCGCTGGCTCGGTCACACCTGCTCCTCTCCTTCTGGTGGAGCTGTCTCCCTCCTCTCAGCGCGTCTCTCCAAAGCTTGTTTCCTCTCCAAGTACCTCTCCTTTTTAGTTTGGAGCGTCTCTCATCTCACAGCTCACAGCTCAGCTCACAGCTCATCTCTCCTCTCCTCTCTTCTCTCATCTCCCGAAGCAGTCCCTTCCAGTCGCTTTTATTACTCGGGGCGGAATCAAGCCGCCGGCTGCGAGGGCACGCCTACCGGGTCGCTCACCGTGGTGCTGGTTGGCAGTTAGGGCTGTCCGATTCCCCCTTTGATCATGACGACGTGCCACGCCTGTGAGTTGGCGGCTCCTACCCCCCTCTTCTCCGAGATTAGCACATGGGCAATGGCGGCTTGCGGGATTGAACACCACTCGCACCGCTTTTGAAAGGAACTTTGGAGAGCGGAGATGATTGGGGAAATTGAAAGGGGCCTACGCTTATTTCGTTTGATACAATGCAGAGTCAATCTAGTGGGAAACACATATTTAGCCTACATAGAATAAGGAAATAAACTATTTAAAAAGATATATCGTGGCCTGTGTGTAAGTTTCATGGAATTAACTAGGAGGACGGGCTGCGACCATTATTTACATTACGAGGGTGTTACACACAACAAAACCATACTTTTCACATTCGTTACACTTTCTCAAAATTGTTACACTTCTCAAAACCGTTACACTTCTCAAATTCGTTACAATATATATATATATATATATTGTTATGAATTTGGTAGAGCAACATCTAGAGCTAGGTAGATCTGAATAGGTAGGTATTCGGCTGTCGTGACAGGGACTCTACATGTAATAAGTTCTTGATGTTTAGGCGTTTGTCGGGGGAAGATGTATGATTGTGGATCTACCTGGAGGTTCGAGTGTTAAATAGTGAGGGATTAAAGGTAACGCCCCTGTGAGTTTCACCTAGTAGTCAAACCTTTGTCCATTATGGCACTGCAAACCACATAAACATTAGTTAGGTCCTTAGCGCAACATTAAATAATTCCTTTCCCTGACAATGACTTAGGAACAAACGGACAGGAAACCAGGCCAAAACCACCGCCACAATTGGCCGCCACCGTTTACACCTCCAAGGCCTACAAACCTCGCCTGGCACGTGTTATAACACAAGGACCACGGGGTCGCGGACGGGGAGCGTGGAGTGATTGTGCAGAGGGCGTGACCTGGGCGAGCCGGCGAGTTGGGAGGCTTTTGATTGGCTGAGGAGTGCGCCAATGTGACGTCATCGGCCAGAGATATTAGCGACGGTCGGACGCCATTTTAGGCAGTTCGTAGAGAGTTCGTTGAACAGTTGGCACACAGCAGGCAGTTCGTTGAACAGTTGGCACTGAACAGTTGGCACTTGGCTGCCAGCACTCCCGCAGAGAGTCGAGTCGAGTGGAGTTCAAAGGAGTCCTTCCTGTCCCTGGTCAAGTGGAGTTCGTTTGCTCTGTGCAGCCCTGCGTTGGACCTTTGGAGCAAGGGAGCTCGTGGTGTGGGTGTGCCGTTGAACCGACGAGGCCTGGTGGCGCTTGGAGGCGGACGGAGAGGGCCGCGGGGCCGTGTTACACTGAAGACGAAAGGAGCCAGATAAGCCCGATCTCCGCGTTTACACTTTACATGACGAGACGTGTTATTTTCATATTAACCTCCCTCATATCGTGTTTGATATCTGTTGTGTGTGGGATCCCAATTTAGGCTTATTAGAGTTATTAGTATTACCGGCGCGGGCTTTTTCACTGGCTTTACTTTTCATTAATAAATCCTTGTATTATTTTCTGTATATATCTGAACGCAGTTTCCTGGGTGTTTGATTTTAATAGATAAGGCGGCGGGGGGGGAGCTCCGCCGTGTCCGCCATTCCGCGCGTTTAACTTTGTGTTGAGTTTGAATCCGCCATTGAGTTTTCGCCTCGGGAGTGTAAAGTCTCACAATCGGCCATCCGTAACTGTGGTGTTAATCACGGTTGCGTAACAAGTGGTGTCAGGAGTGTAGGATTTGAACCCGTCGGACAAATTTTTTTGTCCGCAGCGAGACATCGACACGGTCGGGCGTACATTGCGCCCGACGTTCGAACGCAAAATTTTTATAGTCGAGGTGGAGAAATTTAATCAATTGGGCATACGGAGCGCGATATCGCGTCTTCGTCAAATTTAAATTGTGTTCCTGGAATTATTAAAATAAATACGCGCGCGGGAAACAATCTTCCGGAAGGCGGATGTCGGAGATTGATGAGATGGAGGTACGCAGCGAGGCCTCCGTCAGCGTCGGGAGTGAGCCGGAAATGGGGGATATGGAGGATAGCGTTGGAACTTTCCCCGCCGCTGGGACGGCCCCGATAGATCTCCAGACCATAGTAAATTTAATAAATGCTCAGAGGGCCGATGGTGAGCGAAACCTTGCAGAAATTCGGGGAATAAATGATAAAATTGACGGGCTGGAAAATAAAATGAGTAAGGAGATGGGAGGAATGGAAAGGAAAATGGAGTCGCAGGGGAAGGAATGTAGGGAAGGAATGAAGGGAATGAGTGATCGATTGGAGGAACAAATTGAAGGGATGAAAAATAAAATGGAGTCGCAGGGGAAGGAATGGAGGGAAGGACTGAAGGACATGAGTGACCAAATTAATGGATTGAAAGGGGAATGTTTCCCACATTCTGGCCTGGTTGTTTATCGGGACCGTGTGGATGTCACAACACCCCAACCGGGGGATGAATTTGGAATTGTGCAGCACCAGGGCGGTGGTGCGGAGCAAGAGGGGGTAGAGTTTTTGGGGGTCCATGCGATAGAGCCGGACCGGGTATTTATTGGGGATATTGATCAAAGCCTGGCGGGGCCAGGAATGATTTGTGGAAATGATGAGGATGAGGATGATTTGATCCAGCGGCTGGAGACCTGTGACAGTCCCATGGAGGTAGAGCTTGTTCAGGCCCAAAGGAGCCTGGGTGATGAGGTGAGTTGGTCCGAGGAGGTGGTTGGAATGACCGAGGGGACGCTCACTGTACATTGCTATTTGGAAACAGAGGCTCCAAAATTGGACAACCAGTTGGGGGAGTGTGTTGGCTCCGGGCTGGATTTGGATCTTGGAGGATCGGGAGATAGAGCTTCTGGAGATTTGGTCCCTGAAGGGAATTTGGATCAACTGCAGGGAGGGGCAGAACAACCGGTGGTAGAGGTTGTTCCCTGCAGCTGCGGTTTGGCAGTGGGAATGAAAATTTGTAAAATAAAATTTAAAATAAAATTACAATGGGAACTTGATTTGGAGCAGCCATGGGTGGGATTGGTTCCCGGGCTGCGGGATCTGGACATGGAGAGGTCATGGGTGATGGCCTCGGGCAAAAGTTGCCCCTTTCAAAATTTGGGTATGCCAGCCAGCTGGGGGGCTGTGATGGCGAGATTTGGACGTGGGTCCAGCCTTGGGTGTCGAGGTACGACCTGGGTCCCACGGGGGGTCTGGTGGAGTGTGGCGTCCCTTGTCCGTCGGGGCGCCGTCCGAGCTGGTGGCTCGGGCCGGCAGGGTCACCGGACCCTGGTGGGGGTTAAGACCTCCAGAGGGGTCCGAGGTGGTTTCTCAAGCCTGGGTTGGCATTTATTGAGGACCACTGGGGGGAGGTGTTGTGGGTCGCGCTTTGGTGGTGGCACCGCAGATGGCCAGCTTGGGCCTGATGTAGTGATCACCCGGGCATGCGACCTGACACCCTCTCCCTGAGACTTTGGGACAACTGGCATGTGATGACCTGCCATGCCGTGTTGGTCGATGGACGCGGGTCAAACCGAATGGACAGGGATGGAGATAGCCTGCCGGACAACCATTGGGGCATCTGTGGAACGTGATGGTGTGAGTGACCTTCCACAGATGCTCCGTTATGATTTATGGACTCTCGGGTTGGGAAGAGAGCCATGGGGATGTGAATCGGGAGATGTGTAACGAGCCGAGCATATGGGCCATGCTCGGCTGGCATGTGTATGGCAAAGCATCCTTCTTTGGTGAGGTTAGTGAAATGTGACAAATGGTTGGCATGGGTAATCTGTGGGTTAGATGGAAATTTAAGGGTGGATTTTGAAATGCCATGGTGGACACTGTACAGTGACGCCATTATTGATCCAGGTGTGTAGACCAAAGTGTTGGAGGCTGTGATGAAATTAATAGGGTAGCAAGACACAGCTTTCAACTGGTTGCGGGGGCAACTGTGCTGATATTTGGGACGCGGGATGATGGGGATGTAGTTGTGTAGCCTGAGGGTCAACGTGGTGCTGTGCGTGTCCGAGGTGTGTGGACCATGTCTTCTGGGTGGGTCTCCTGGTGGAGCATGGCTGTTGACTGGACCTTGGTGTGGTCAAGTGTGGGTGAGCACTGGGGGGCTGCAGTTCTGTAGTCGGACTGGGGGATGATGGGGAGGTGCAGGGGACGTGGCTGTAGGGATGCCACGCACTGCGACCGTGCCCCCCAGGGCCGAGGTTGTGTGTGCGGTAGTGTGTGTTGTGGCAGCAAGTGCTCACCACATTGGCCAGCTGGGGCTGCTGCAGCTGTGTTCCTCGCAGGGGGGCCGAAGGATGGATGGTGGGTCGCGCCCTTATGGACACTCATGGGCCATGTTGGCGTTTTGACTGCTCACCTTGTCCCGGTGACCCTTGCACGGTAGAGGTGCAGAGCTGTCGTGGCCACAGGTAGTTGTGTAGCGAGGATCACGTTGGATGCGGATCCACATACCTGCCAGTGTAGTGGGGACAAAAGAGAAATTTGGAAGTATTTGGTAGGCCCAATGTGAAATTTTGGGAATTGTATGGGTGGATTGCACTTTGAACCTGACCAACCTGCAACTACCTGCACTTGAGGTGAGTGTTTTGAGGAGTACTGTCCCAGGCTTCAGGATTTGCTTTGGGAAATTGGGGACATGTAATTTGGAGTTGGGAGGCGGGTGAGAGTGATGACATGGCCGGTGAGGGGATGGAATGGGAGCCACACAGTGTCTTGTGGGTGGCGTATGTTTTTGTATTGTGGTTAGGTGTTTTGATGTGGTCGTGAGAGTGGAACCTGGAGAGTGAGTGATGATTATTGGAGATAATGAGGGGCGATACTTGTGCTTTTGGAAATGTGCTTTTGGAAATGTGTGATGGTTTAAATGTGAACTGGGGGATTTCACATGTGGCAGGCCATGGCAAGCCTTGTAACACCTTTTACACCAAGAATTGTACTGAATTGTGCTGAGTTGTGTGGAGAATTGAATGGCAGCGGGGGAGGAAGTGTGTTTTGGGGTCTTGTGGGTGGGGAAGGTGTGTGTGTCCGCAGGTACAGAGCAAGCTCTGAGGAGCGATGCCTGCGGGCCCCCCTCTGCGGCAATTACCCCTGGCAGCCGGTGGTAACTGGAAATTGGAGCTCGTCGGTGGAGGGTCTGGTTGGGCGCCGCGGGGTGAGGAAGTCCCCCGGTGACCCGTGTTGCTGCGCGGAAGCAGGAGGCAAAGGAGCCTGGTGTGTGTGGAGACCCTCACCGGCGAGGTAACGGCGGAAAGGGGCTGTTGGGCTGTCACGGGGCCGTTGGGCTGTCACGGGGCCAAGAGGTAAAGGGGGGGGGGGGCAATGAACTTGTAAGTCGGTTGACTTGTTTTTGGGACTGCGGGCACCACAGCCTGATGCGCCCCCACCATCTTTTTGTGCGGTACCTCCCCGCTGCCTAGTTGAGGAATGCACACACACGTGAATGACATCAATGCCATGGTCCTGCAGGGGGTGTATTGAAATAAGTGCTTTGTTGATTTTTGAAATGCCTTGATGACCTATGGAATGAGAATGAGTGGTTAAGGGGTCTGTGTTGCATGAATGTGGGCGAAATCCACCGAGCCGTGTCACTCACCTGTAACATCTGGACAGGGCCCGTGGAAATTTAGGGGGGATGCATTGGGGATGGCCCCGCAGGTAAGGTTGTGTCTTGTGGCATCCACCGGGGGACGCGGTCTGTAGACCGGGGTATGTACAAAGGTTAGAGTTTTGAGTTTTGGAAAGATGGTTAAGTTTTGTGGTTAAGTTAGTGTTGTGTGTTGTTTGTTTCCTCCCTCCACAGGAACAACGAAGAAAATGTACATACTTGCATGATGGTTAAGGGGTTCAGCATGTTATGGAAGTGTAGGTAGGTAGTCCGACTCACTTCCCACAGCCCTTCCTGATTTATTTCATAGGTTAATTAAGTGTGTGACAGTAAGTGTTAAGGCTGGAATGGTAGCGCCTGCGGTGAACCTTGCAGGAGCTACGGTTCCAGGGGGGGGGGGGGGCTGTGTTATGAATTTGGTAGAGCAACATCTAGAGCTAGGTAGATCTGAATAGGTAGGTATTCGGCTGTCGTGACAGGGACTCTACATGTAATAAGTTCTTGATGTTTAGGCGTTTGTCGGGGGAAGATGTATGATTGTGGATCTACCTGGAGGTTCGAGTGTTAAATAGTGAGGGATTAAAGGTAACGCCCCTGTGAGTTTCACCTAGTAGTCAAACCTTTGTCCATTATGGCACTGCAAACCACATAAACATTAGTTAGGTCCTTAGCGCAACATTAAATAATTCCTTTCCCTGACAATGACTTAGGAACAAACGGACAGGAAACCAGGCCAAAACCACCGCCACAATTGGCCGCCACCGTTTACACCTCCAAGGCCTACAAACCTCGCCTGGCACGTGTTATAACACAAGGACCGCGAGGTCGCGGACGGGGAGCGTGGAGTGATTGTGCAGAGGGCGTGACCTGGGCGAGCCGGCGAGTTGGGAGGCTTTTGATTGGCTGAGGAGTGCGCCAATGTGACGTCATCGGCCAGAGATATTAGCGACGGTCGGACGCCATTTTAGGCAGTTCGTAGAGAGTTCGTTGAACAGTTGGCACACAGCAGGCAGTTCATTGAACAGTTGGCACTGAACAGTTGGCACTTGGCTGCCAGCACTCCCGCAGAGAGTCGAGTCGAGTGGAGTTCAAAGGAGTCCTTCCTGTCCCTGGTCAAGTGGAGTTCGTTTGCTCTGTGCAGCCCTGCGTTGGACCTTTGGAGCAAGGGAGCTCGTGGTGTGGGTGTGCCGTTGAACCGACGAGGCCTGGTGGCGCTTGGAGGCGGACGGAGAGGGCCGCGGGGCCGTGTTACACTGAAGACGAAAGGAGCCAGATAAGCCCGATCTCCGCGTTTACACTTTACATGACGAGACGTGTTATTTTCGTATTAACCTCCCTCGTATCGTGTTTGATATCTGTTGTGTGTGGGATCCCAATTTAGGCTTATTAGAGTTATTAGTATTACCGGCGCGGGCTTTTTCACTGGCTTTACTTTTCATTAATAAATCCTTGTATTATTTTCTGTATATATCTGAACGCAGTTTCCTGGGTGTTTGATTTTAATAGATAAGGCGGCGGGGGGGAGCTTCGCCGTGTCCGCCATTCCGCGCGTTTAACTTTGTGTTGAGTTTGAATCCGCCATTGAGTTTTCGCCTCGGGAGTGTAAAGTCTCGCAATCGGCCATCCGTAACTGTGGTGTTAATCACGGTTGCGTAACAATATATATATATATATATATATATATTGTTACAGACGTGGCTTAGATGTTAGTTTACCGAGCGGTTTTGGTATGACCACGTCTGCACAAGTTACCGATTATACTCGACGTTGACGAAGCCGCGCCACGCTGGCTCAATAAGAAAAAGAAGACACCCGGCTGGGTTATAAAATGACGACACCAGGGATACGGTTCTCAAGACCTCCGGAGGAGATTATATTCGTTACGGAAAAGGTTAGATTACAGGGGCTAGAGGTACAACATAGAAAGACAAGCACTTAGACACAATCTTATATTATTCCCCAACAGACGACAGGCAAACGGGACAACGGCTGACTCACACGGGGGTTGATGGAAAGGACAGGCGGGTAGCGATGGCTCCAGGTGCACCTGTGCTCAAAGGTTAGAATCGACCCGGTCCGGTCCAGAGATGCGGGGAGGTCTCGTCGCAGCGCTCAGAGGTGACGTTCTTTCTCAGGCGGGTTCCCTTCCTCTCAGCGGTCGTAGGCAAGGCAACGTTCTTTCTCCAGCTGGGGGCGCATCTGTCTCACATCCGGCGCGGGGCCGCGTATATCCGGCGGGGAGTCACACGCCCTCGGCTCGTTAGCGCCGCCCCAGATGGAATCGGCACGTTGCTTCTCATTGGGTGCGTGCGGGGGGGTTTACCAGGCTCCGCCCTTGACGAGGAGCTGACAAGGAGCCCCTTCGTGGTAACCCCGTGGAGCGCGTGGTCAATGGCGCTAATCGAGCCGGTGTGAGGACGCATCCTCCCCCGCTCCGCCGCCATCTCCTCTGTTGTTGTTGTAATTGTTGGGGAAGAAGATGGAAGGAGGTATGGGAAAGGTCCTAAACTCACTACTGATGCCATATAATCACATTCTGGTGCAACGAAGAGTCATAATTAATGGAGACGAGGCCTTAACTGACATAGACTAAGAATAACTAGGAAGATGTCCGAAAGTTGTCTATGTGTGGTGCGGTGGACCTGGGCACGACATTTAATGGGGGAATAAGGGGAAGGTCGGCTCTACTGATTGTTATTTACATGCAATGGGACTAGGGAATGGGGGATTGGGGAAAGTTGGGGAGTATTGGAGAAAATAGGGGAATATTTACAAGCGGATATGGAGGCCAAATTCCATATTCGCAACATTGCACCCTTCTCTACCCTCGGGGCGTCCCGACCCGATAAATTTTTACCTACTTTAGTGTGGCACGCAATGTAGTTCCCTCTACTATTAACTCTACCCTGAGTGCGACAGTTTTACAGATATTCACAAATGAGTAAATATGTCCCCCTGCGACGTTGCACCCTTCTCCTCTCAGAAACACACCCACAGGATAACCGAATCCGGAAAGAATTCTCAAACTAAACATACAGCCGGTAGGGAGCATTATTTACAAGATTACGCTGATATCTACACTACGATCCAGGACCTGTTTTTGGAGGAACACATGCAGATGTTATGCATAGAGAGAGCGCGCTTGCCAACATCGATACACCAACCCACGAGTGCTCTGTGGCCGACGGCCTTTAATAACGTGCAGAGCACCCTTTCCCAGCATCAAAAGCACCACCCCACCACCAATCGGTGCAGTCACCATTGTTCATTGGAATAAAAATAAATTCGACAACCCCTAACCCTGCAGGTGTCTCTTGCTCTTCGTGTGGCCTTCAGTGGTGTTAATTAACAGTGGTTCACCTTTATGGCATAGGTGCCACGTTGACCCATAGGTCCATCCCCGGGTGGTGCTTGGCCGCAACCGAACTGCGGTCCATTGTGGGTGGCCACAAACATTGCGGTCCATATGGTGTATCGATCCCGGCAGCAAACAGCGAAAGTGCAGGCCCACAACTGCGCAGCCAGCACCTCTCTCTCCTCTCTCTCTACCCCAAAGCCAGATCCTCGGAGGTGGGAGACAAAAGAAGCAGACAAGTGAGTAAGGTGGTAAGGGCGCAAAAGTGCACGCAATGTAAGGTGATGCACACTGGGGGCACATGGGAACCAGGTGAGACAGGTACGTTCCTATCGTACGCCCCCCCCCCCACCAGGTAACCTACATGGCCCCTCCCTTACCCCTTACTGTATCCACACAACACAACACTACCCATAAACATCTACTTTACAAATCAACAAACATCCCTACTGTCTTCCCCGTTCCTCCCATAAACCAAATTCGTCTTCTCTCCCTCCTAACCAATCAAATTTGCCATTTTCAACTCTCATCAAAATTTGCCATTTCCAATTCATCATCAGTCCCTCCTAGGGAGGGAGGGATCGAATCACCCCAATGTCTCATCCACGTCGTGATGCGTCTCACAAATCCACACAGCAATTCATCTCCTGCAACAAAACAAAGAAAACACCGGTGTGGAGTCATCATCATCACCACAGGTAAGTGGCTGCGGATGGTGCGACAGGTTCATCAATCCTAACTATTTCCTAAATGACTTTAACAACTTTACACTACCCGGGGTCTTTCTCCGGCCAAACCATTGGCCCTCTTACACTATGGGTTCTAAAAACCAATTCCCATTGGCCAAACTGTGGTGCTCTTCAATTTGGGGTCTCACTCCCCCGATTCATCTCCCGGTGCCCTCGTACAATTTCTGGGCTGCGGCGTGTACCTCTCCCAGTGGGTCTACCCACCTGCACACCTCCACCACTGCAGTTGCCTCCGAGCTTACCTGCTCCTTGCCCTAACCTAACTACCTGGGGAAGGCCCTCTGGCACTCTCCCCACTCGGTGCCCTCTCTGGCACTGGGCTACCCGGGTCCGTCCTCCGGATCCTCGGGCCCCATCCACAACTCTACGGGCTCCCAGAGCCCACCTGCGGCCTCACCTGGCCGACATCCTCACAGTGGTGGAGTGCCCAACCAACTACACGCACTAACAGGCTACACGCACAGCCATTTCCACAACACTAATGCACCCATTCACAACACCATTCTGCAACCGCACCACAAATGCCAATATCCAACCACAATTTACCTGCACCCTCTACCTAACACTTACACTACCCGCCCCGGGTATCCGTGATGGGGGTCCACTCTTCCCCCATTCACACCTTCGCACCATGCACACCACTCCGTACCACTCACTCCAACTCTCTCCACACACCTGTACTTGCACACCTGTGCTCTCACACCTGGTGCCACCTGCACCCTTCTCTCCCCAAGCGCATTCGCGCTGATCCACACACTCACTACTCATACACTGCTCCACACACCTGTCCAGTTGCACACCTGTGCAATCACACCTGTTCAATTCTCACAAACACGGCATCATCTCAGCTAACTACTCCCTTCTGAAACTTGCGCTTCCCAGTCGTCCCTTTAAACTATTGCGCTCCCACGTCATTATCATCCACACTAATCTACCTGCGTCCCCACTACAGGTATCAGTCACTAACTAAACTTAACGTTACCTAATGTCATCTCTTCTAGATCCCTACAATATAACCTAACCCACCCGGGATAGTTTTCACTGCCATACACCCCATAAGCTATTGCTCCTTTGCCCCCACCTGTGAGGGATGGTGGATTTGCCATCCCACCACATCGGGGGTCTCTCACTACCAATTTTGCACATCAAATTTCAACAAATTAAAAATTTGCCAATCACTGCCCATCATCTGCCAATCACTACTGCCAATCCCTTGCCAATCATCAAATTTTGTTTTTCTCTAATTTTGGGTCCAAAACACTAACCTCATCACCCAGTCTACTCACTACTGCCTCTCGGTGCGCCAATTCCTGTCCAAAGCCCGGCTTCGTAAAGCCAAGCAATGGATGCTGGTTGTTCTGTGCCAGCGGCTGGATACGTCCGGCACTCGGTGCAGGGAAGGAGGTTTACCCGGCCCGAGATCCCACGCACCTTCTCGGCACGGAACCATCCAATGTCCCGATCTCGACCTGCCGGAATTCCTCAACAAAAAGTGGTCGCCATGACGACTCTTTCTATCGGGCCGCCCGCTCCGCCTAGTGGAGCACAGACGCGGCCGTTCAAAGCGAGGCCCAGCACGCACCGAGGGCCCGATTCGGCTATAAGTCGTTCTAAACTCTATCCCGTTTAATGTCGATGCTTCACCTGCATGCTTACACCCCGCAGCCCGTTCCTTGCTCACACATCCAGCCGTGCCCATGCTCCTCGTACCTTTCCTTACACACCCAGGTACACCCATTCCACTCACAGCCTTGGTCACACACCTGACCACCGAACACTTTGGCACACATTCGTTGCTCGCACACCTCACCAATACACCGCTTCGCGCCCCCTCCTCGGTCACCTCCTCTGTGACAATCACAGGTGTGCCCTCATTCGCACACCCAACCACGTGCCTCACCACCAACTCCAGCGTGCATTCCCACTCACGCTCTACCATTCCAGGTGTGCATCCTTCCATCCCAGGTGTACATCCTCGCTCACCTGTCACAACTAACTCACGCTCCTTGTCACTCTCACTACTCTCACCTCCACTCGTGACAACGCACTCACCCTTACTCTTGACAGCACACTCTTTCCCCATGCACCTGTCCGTCACACACCTTTCTCGCGCACACTCTCCCGTTACACCCTCTGTAACACTCACCACAGGTGGACACTCTTCCTTACTTCTGACAGCGCACTCTTTCCTCATGCACCTGTCCGTCACACACCTTTCTCGCGCACACTCCTGCGCACACTCTCCCGTCACACCCTCTGTAACACTCACCACAGGTGGACACTCTTCCTTACTTCTGACAGCGCACTCTTTCCTCATGCACCTGTCCGTCACACACCTTTCTCGCGCACACTCCTGCGCACACTCTCCCGTCACACCCTCTGTAACACTCACCACACGTCACTTCCATGTGCTCCCTCGCACACGCGCTACGACCGACTCACTCTCGCCAGCACACTCACTCCTTGGCACGCACTTTTTCCTCACACACCCCAGAGTCGGACTTTCTTGCACACCTCCATTTTCGCACACCAGACCTGTCGCACACTTCACCAACGGCCTCTCACGAACACCCGGGTCTATCTCGACCCCCAAGCCTCTTAAATCACCTGGCGCATCATACGCACGACCATATTGGTCACCACTTACACCGGGTCCTCTTCCTCTTCGCTTCTCCTCCATCACCTGCGAATCCCTCATCCGGTTAATGAGCACATCACGATCCAAACACAGACTTTGGACCAATTCTTTTATCTCCTCTTTTATCTCTTTGTTATCCCCTCTCCGTCGCTTCTTAATTTCGCTCACCCCTTCTTCCACTTCTTCTAATTTGTGCCTCACCTCTTTTATTCCCCGGTACGTCTCCTCAAGCTCGTCCTCCAAGGCTACCTTGACCGTTTCCAGGTGCGTCCTCACCTGCCGGTCCTTCGTCTCCATTACCTCTACCACCTCGTCCAACCTCGCCGTCAGTCCCTCACGTACCATCTGACATTCCCTCTTCGTCGCTACCAAGTCATCTTTTAGTTCTTTCTGTGTCGCCTTTAAACCTCCTAATACCGCAGTGTTCCTTTGAACCTGCTCCACTAACTCCGTCTGTCCCACCGTCAGCTGCTCCACCTCCTGCGTCAGGTCCTCTATGCCCCCTTGTAACTTTACAGTCCCCTTTCTCACCTCCTTCTCCATGTGCTCCTTACAGTGCCTCACCTCCTCGCGCACTCCTCCGACCTCCTCACTCACTCCTCTTCTGATCTCCTCTCCCATCACTTGCATCTCCTGCCCAGATGCCACCCTCATCTGCTCCATTTCCTCCCTGTGAGCATCCAATTTCGTTTCTACCCCCATTCTGACCCCCTCTATCTGCTGCTCCATTTGTTTAACTTCCCTTTCCGCTTGGTCCCTCATGTCCCTCAACTTGCCTTCCATACTGTTTTCTAACCCCTCTAACCCATTTTTCACTCCCTCTATCTGATTCTCCTGGGCAGCCATTCTATTTTCTACCCCCATTAACCCATTTTTCACTTCTTTTATCCCGTTGTCTAACCCCTCAAAATTATTGTCTAACTTCTCAAATTTCTTGTCTAACTTCTCAAAATTATTGTCTAACTTCCCAAATTTCTTGTCTAACTTCTCAAAATTATTGTCTAACCCCTCACTGGTACCCCTCGCTTCGTCCCTCATTACCCCCATTTGCTCACTCAATCGCTCAATTTGGCTCCCCATACTCATCTGTACAGCTGCCTGTAGCTGCGCAATGAGGGCCTGTATGTCAATCGGCTGCATGTTAAAGCCCGTTGATACAGCGGGCTCGGCTACCGCGCGCTCTTGCGAGGCGCCATTTTGCGTGCCTGCTACCCTCGCTGTTTCGCTCTCCTCATGTCCCTCAATTTGGTCCTGGACCGACCCTGCTTCACTCTCCCCTACCGGACCCCAGCCGTCTTGATCCGCCATAGCGCGACTTTCAAAATTCGAGTTTCGTAACACCAATCCAAATTTTGCTGTTATAATTTCGTCGAGCGCAGTAACCGCGGGACCGCGCTCCGGATCGATTTGGTCGAGCGCCGTACGCGCTCCGGCTCGATTTTCCCTCCCAAAATTTGGGCCTAACTAATTTAGTCCCGGGTCCGAATCTCACTCCTCGACACCAATTGTTACTCTAATAGTACAATTGGTGTTCCAAAATTTGGGCTAAATAAATTTAGTCCCAGGTTCGAATCCCACTCCTGACACCAATTGTTACAGACGTGGCTTAGATGTTAGTTTACCGAGCGGTTTTGGTATGACCACGTCTGCACAAGTTACCGATTATACTCGACGTTGACGAAGCCGCGCCACGCTGGCTCAATAAGAAAAAGAAGACACCCGGCTGGGTTATAAAATGACGACACCAGGGATACGGTTCTCAAGACCTCCGGAGGAGATTATATTCGTTACGGAAAAGGTTAGATTACAGGGGCTAGAGGTACAACATAGAAAGACAAGCACTTAGACACAATCTTATATTATTCCCCAACAGATGACAGGCAAACGGGACAACGGCTGACTCACACGGGGGTTGATGGAAAGGACAGGCGGGTAGCGATGGCTCCAGGTGCACCTGTGCTCAAAGGTTAGAATCGACCCGGTCCGGTCCAGAGATGCGGGGAGGTCTCGTCGCAGCGCTCAGAGGTGACGTTCTTTCTCAGGCGGGTTCCCTTCCTCTCAGCGGTCGTAGGCAAGGCAACGTTCTTTCTCCAGCTGGGGGCGCATCTGTCTCACATCCGGCGCGGGGCCGCGTATATCCGGCGGGGAGTCACACGCCCTCGGCTCGTTAGCGCCGCCCCAGATGGAATCGGCACGTTGCTTCTCATTGGGTGCGTGCGGGGGGGTTTACCAGGCTCCGCCCTTGACGAGGAGCTGACAAGGAGCCCCTTCGTGGTAACCCCGTGGAGCGCGTGGTCAATGGCGCTAATCGAGCCGGTGTGAGGACGCATCCTCCCCCGCTCCGCCGCCATCTCCTCTGTTGTTGTTGTAATTGTTGGGGAAGAAGATGGAAGGAGGTATGGGAAAGGTCCTAAACTCACTACTGATGCCATATAATCACATTCTGGTGCAACGAAGAGTCATAATTAATGGAGACGAGGCCTTAACTGACATAGACTAAGAATAACTAGGAAGATGTCCGAAAGTTGTCTATGTGTGGTGCGGTGGACCTGGGCACGACATTTAATGGGGGAATAAGGGGAAGGTCGGCTCTACTGATTGTTATTTACATGCAATGGGACTAGGGAATGGGGGATTGGGGAAAGTTGGGGAGTATTGGAGAAAATAGGGGAATATTTACAAGCGGATATGGAGGCCAAATTCCATATTCGCAACATTATATATATATATATATATATATATATATATATATATATATATATATATATATATATATGTATAGTTGCGGTTTTTAGAACCTTCACATCTAAATTTAGTAGTAAATTCCCTTATAAATAACCCCTGTGTACATTTCCCCTTAATTGGCTGTTAATTGAAATAATTGCACCCTAGTTAGTCCACATTGCAACACGTAGCGAATCATAGGCCCTTTTCGTAGTTATATCATTATTATGTGTTTCAGGTAAGGCTGTGTTCCCAATAGTTGACTCTCCGTTGCATCAAACAAATAAGATAGTTCCCCTTTCAATTTTCCCCAATCATCTCCTCTCTGCAAGGCAGCGTTCGCTGCCAGTAACAGTTGGGCTGTTTTATTCGCGCCAAAACTCCATTGCCCACGAGGCCAGGATCGGAGAAGAAGGGCATGGCCCCACCTCGTCATAAAAAGTGGAGCCAGGGAGCCCCCGTCACCAAAGGTGGAGCAAAAGAGCCCTTGCCAGCCAACCAGCGCCGAGGTGAGCAAACAGGCAGGCGTGTCATCGGGTCCGGCGGCTTCATATGGCCAAGGCCAATAAAAGCAAGAAAAGGGACTGCTTATGCAGACGAGCAAGGAGAAGGCACGACCAGGAGATAAGCTTCAGAAGCGGATGAGAAAGGAGCACTGAGAGCCGAGCAAGGAGAAGGCACGACCAGGAGATGAGCTTCAGAAGCGGATGAGAAAGGAGTACTGAGAGACGCGCAAGGAGGCTGACAACCGGGGTTTCGTTGGGAACAAAGAACACGTGCATGCACGCGGACCTCGACGTCGTGCCGCGATCCCCGGACCTCCCTGCTGCCCGTTCTGTGAACCGACTGCTCTTCTCATCCTTCCCGCGATTCCTGCCTTCAATTCCCCTTTTGTGTACGTGAGTTTGTTCTGTTCGTCTTGTCCTGGTTATAAGTTAAGCCTGTATAGTTTAAGGAATTGCACTGTGTCTTCTGCTCCTTCTGTAAATGACTTTCGTTTCTCTTCTTTGGTTTTGTACATAACTAATTAATAAATACCTGTTCCTCCTTATTCTTTGGTTTTCATTCTCGTCCGACCGTCTTTGTCTTTTCCCAATTGAGTACCGATGGCGCGATTTCGGCAGAACCGCTTATAATCAGGTTAGTCCATTGCTAACGGCTCGGATTCCGGACTGCTAAACCGCTCGGCAAAATAACATCTTGTCCGGGATTCGAGTGGTACTTGTCTCCCTGTTTTGCGGAGGGATTGCTAAAGGTATTCGGGCTAATACCTGGACCAATAACCCTGATCAATCCCACCTCGCAAAAGAGCGTTGCAAGTACCAGGACCGGTCGGACGGCCAGATTAAAAAGACGAGGGGATTAAACCCCCCTCGGTAAGGGGAGTGGAGAGGCACAATGACAGGGAGATCAGGAGAAGTGGTGGAAGTATTGGTCAGAAGAAGAGTGGACATAATATGTTGTGTGCAAGAGACGAGATGGAAGGGAAGTGGTGTGAGAATGGTGAAGGGTAGGCAGGGACAGAAATACAAGTTTGTGTGGCAAGGGTGCCTGGAGGGCGTGAATGGTGTTGGTATCCTGTTTTCTGAGGAGTTTGTAGACAGTGTGGTGAGTGTGACTAGAGTGAGTGATAGGTTGATGATGGTGAAAATGATGATTGGAAAGCTCTTGGTGAACGTCATCTCGGGATATGCTCCGCAGGTTGGTCGAAGCAATGAAGAGAAGGACAAGTTCTGATGTGTGATAGAGAAGCTGATGGAAAACGTGAAAGATGATGAAGTTGTTGTGGTGGGAGGAGACCTGAATGGACATGTAGGAAGGAGTATGGATGGTTTTGAGGGAGTTCGTGGGGGTTACGGATATGGTGTGAGAAATGGAGAAGGTGAAAGGATTTTGGAGTTTGCTGATGGAGCTGATTTGTTGATTTGTAAAACTCAGTTCCAGAAAGAGGATAATAAGCTTGTTACATACACGTCAGGTGGGTCGACGACAACCGTTGACTACCTGATGGTGCGTAGGCGAGATAGGGGGCACCTCCGGGACACAAAGGTGATCCCGGGGGAGGAGGCTGTTTCACAGCACCACTTGGTTGTCTGCGACATAAGGGTGAAAGGTGCGAGGAGAGCGCGGCGGGTGAAGTACCAACCAAGAATGAAGGTGTGGAGGTTGAAAGATGTGACAGTAAGGGAGGCATTAAAAGAGAGGCTGAGTAGGGTAGAGGATGATGTGGTTGAGCTTGAAAGTGGTTGGATGTCAATGAAAGCTAGTCTGTTGGGAGCCGTTGGTGAGGTATGTGGATGGACAAAAGGACCACCGAGGCACTCGGAAACATGGTGGTGGGATGATGAAGTTGGAAAGAGGATTGACGAGAAGAGGAAGAAGTTCAAGGAGTGGCAGAAGGCGAAGTGTACGGGAGCAGAAACAGCAGAGCATGAAAGTTATAAGGCAGCCAGGAAGGCTGCAAAGAAAGAGGTAGCAAAGGCGCAGGAGGCATGTAGGAAAATGTTCGGAGAACGCTTGGATTCGGAAGAGGGTCAGAAAGCAGTATTCAGGATTGCAAAGCACATAGCGAAAGAGAGGTGTGATGTGATGGGGGTGAGTTGCTTGAAGGATGAAGTGGGACAAATCGTTGTCGACCCAGATGGAATTAAAGGAAGATGGAAAAGATATATGGATATGCTGTTGAATACAGAGAATGAATGGGATGGCAACATAGAGAGTAACCCAGTTTTAGGACCGGCAGAGAAGATAACTGAGAAGGAAGTTGAGGAAGCGATAAAAGCAATGAAGAGTGGAAAAGCGGGAGGGCCGACGGGAGTTGTGGGAGATATGTTGAAGGCAGCAGGAAGTTGGGGTGTGAAGAGAATGACAGAGATCTGTAATCTGGTGGTGAAAGAAGGCCGCATTCCAGTGGATTGGGAACTGAGTACCCTCGTCCCTCTATACAAGGGGAAAGGTGACCCTCTGGAGTGTGGCTCGTACCGAGCGATAAAGTTATTGGAGCATGGAATGAAGGTATTGGAAAGGGTGTTGGAGAGGAGGCTAAGGAAGAAAGTGAAGATCGACGAAATGCAGTTTGGATTTATGCCAGGAAGAGGAACGACAGATGCGCTTTTCATTGTGAGGCAGTTGCAGGAGAAGTATATGGAGAAGAGGAAGAAGTTGTTTTTTGGGTTTGTTGATCTGGAGAAAGCATTCGATAGGGGTCCACGCAAAGCATTGACATGGGCATTGAGGAAGTTAGGAGTGGAGGAATGGTTGATCAGAGTAGTGATGGCAATGTACAAAAGAGCGCGCACAGCTGTAAGGACGAAGGACGGGAACAGTGGTGAGTTTGAGGTGAAGGTGGGAGTGCATCAGGGGTCGGTACTAAGTCCACTACTATTTGTAGCTGTGATGGAGGTGCTGGCTCAGAACGTAAAGGAGGGTTTACCGTGGGAGTTGTTGTATGCAGATGATCTGGTGTTGATTGCCGAAAGTATGGATGGACTGAAGGAAAAGATGAACAAGTGGAAGGAATGTATGGAGACAAAAGGTCTGAAGGTGAATATCGGAAAGACAAAGGTGATGGCAAGTGGTAAAGCATGTGGTGAGGTGGAAAGAACTGGGAAGTGGCCGTGTGCTGTGTGCAGGAAGGGTGTCGGAGTGAACTCCATTCAATGTACAATGTGCGATGAGTGGGTTCATCAAAAATGTAGTGGTCTGAGAGGGTCATTTACCAGTGTGGCAGCTACATTCAAATGTAAGGTGTGCACAGAGGGAGCTGCAGATGGAGGAAATGTTGAGTTGGATCTTGGAGACGGCGTGAAGCTGGAAGGTGTGAAAACATTTTGCTACCTCGGAGACATGCTGAATGGAGAAGGTGGATCAGACTCGGCAACGGTTGCTCGAGTGAGATGTGCATGGAAGAAGTTTCGGGAACTGAGTGGCGTGCTGATGTGGAGGAGAGTGTCGCTGAAGCTGAAGGGAAAGGTGTATGCTGCATGTGTGAGAAGTGTTATGATTTATGGGAGCGAGACATGGGTAATGAACGTAGAGCAGCAACGAAGGCTGCAAAGGGTGGAAATGCGAATGGTTCGATGGATGTGCGGAGTATCGTTGAGAGAGAGGAAGACAAATGATGAATTGCGAAAGATGATGGGAATATTGCCTGTGATTGATGCTGTGAAGAGGTTTGGTCATGTGTTGAGGAAGGATGAAAGTGACTGGTTGAGAAGAGTGATGGAAATGAATGTAGAAGGAAGTAGAGGACGGGGAAGACCGAGAAGGACTTGGCTAAAGATGGTGGAAGAAGAAATGCGGGCAAGGGGGTTAACAAGGAGAGATGCAGAAAATAGGGCAAAATGGAGAAGATTGTCATGGGGACCGCAAGGCTAACCCCCGCTCTAGCAGGGAAAATGGCCTTAAAATGCATGTTGTTGTTGTTGTTGTTGGTAAGGGGAGTGCCGTCGCCCGGATCCGTAACAATATATATATATATATATATATATATATATATGTTGTTGCGGTTTTGAGAGTGTACATATAACATCATTAAAGGTTAAAGGTTTGCCCCCATAGTTAGTCCACAAGCAACACGTAGGCCCATTTAGGACATTAGTTATGTCATACTATGTGTGAGGATAAGGCCATTTCTCTAGTATCATCTGCATTGTGTAAAAGAAATAAGTATAGGCCCCGTTCATTTTGCCTCCACCCTCCAAATCTACCTCGTTGGGCAGCATCCATCCCGCGCTCCATTATGGCTATTGCACCTCGCATTAGGATTCTCACTAGTCAAGGGACACGAGGTAGGCCTGAGAGAGGGGGGAGCGCGGCGTTGAGGTTGAAGCGGCGGAGACAGCAACGGTAAGAGCCATAACCAATCAGGGCTCTAAGGGCATAGCATGAGGGGCGTGGTAAGGGCGTGCCTATATAAGCGCGCGCACAAAGCCCTTGTAAAGGACTTGCAGAGGATACGCGCGCTGTAAAGGACTTGCAGAGGATACGCGTGCTGTAAAGGACTTGCAGAGGATACGCGCGCTGTAAAGGACTTGCAGAGGATACGCGCGCTGTAAAGGACTTGCAGAGGATACGCGCGCTGTAAAGGACTTGCAGAGGATACGCGCGCTGTAAAGGACTTGCAGAGGATACGCGCACTGTAAAGGACTTGCAGAGGATACACGCGCTGTAAAGGACTCGTGCAACAGGACTTGTTGGGAGAGTGCACTGTGAGAGGACTTGCACGATTCGCGCATGTGAGAGGACGGTGCTAAAAGGACTTCTGCGGGAGAGGCGTTTTGCTATTGAGCTTGCATTGGGAGCGCTATTGAACTTGTATTGGGAGCGCTATGAACTTGTATTGGGAGTGCATATAGCGCCTGTCCATCTATTGAGTACGCAGCCATGCAAGCGTAATCGCCCAGCCAGCCTTACCTTTCACCACATAATTGCCCGATCCGCGCCAACTGTGCGGGGAGCTTCTGCCGCCCTGACCATCTTCTTCGCGGTGCGAGTCGAGGACCGGAGCGAACTGCCTGGACGCCATCATCCCTGGACCATCAACCTGACCATCTGCAATCCCCGTGTGAGTGTCTGAGTGTGAAACGGGCCCGTGTCCGGGTATAAGTATAAGAATGTATAAGCTGCACTGTGTGTTCTTCTTCTTGGTACTGTACATAGTGTAATAAACCATCTGTTCTTCCTGTCTTTCCTGATTCGACCGTATCAGTGATTTCCTCCAATTGGGTAAGCGTGGCACGATCAGAACCGCTCGGATCGGGTTTAGTAATTGTTAACGGCTCGGATCACGGTTCGCTACCGCTCGGCGTTTCCACCTATAACCGTGATTTGAGCGGGGCTTATTTCCTTGCTTCCTGGGCAGCGTTGGTAATTAGGTATTAGTGATCAGTCCTATGACCCTACGCAACGCTGTCTGGAAGTGACGTCATAGCCCCGGATCCCGTCGGCTAGTCAAAGACAAGGGGACTAATCCCCCCCTTGGTAAGGGGAAAGGCCAAAGGCTTACCCCTTGGTAAGGGAAACGATATTTTACCATGTTATTTTTTATTCAAAATTATGACGTCATCGGTCACGTGGTATGGACTTTCTACCGTGGCCATCTTGGAAAAACTTTGCACCACTATAATCTGACGCCACTCCATGGAAAAAGTTGAAACATGGCTCATTGTCAAGTATTCCCCATGGGGAATAAGATATGTTAATGATTATGTCATCGGTGCCTTCGTTATGACTGCACATCGGATTTTTATGTGAAAAAATAAAAAATATTTTTTCACATAAAACGGCTTTTTTGCGCGCAAAAAATTATTTTGCTATTTTCGGAGAAAAAAATTATTTCGCCCTTTTTCGGGAAAAATAAAATAAAATGACATTTTTGGTCGAAAATGTCTGGCAACGCTAAAAAAAATTAGGGAATTTTTCGAAATTTTTAACTGCGATCGAAATTTTTAACTGCGATCGAAATTTTTAACTGCGATCGATCTCAAAAACAAAACGTTGCGTCCACTTGCGTGCGTTGCATCCCCAGCGTGTACAGCAGTGAGGCGGTGTACTACAGTGAGAGAGTGTACACAAAGTGTGAACAAGTCTCCTATCAAGATGAGTGCTGCTCTTCGTGACAAGTGGCTGAAGGAATTCAACGCTGGCGGTGATGGGGCCACCTTCAAGTACGTGTCGAGTGACACGGCTTTCTGTCGAGCTTGTGAAAAGACTTTCCGGGTGAAGCAGAAGTCTGAGCTGGCCCAACATGTCCGAGGAGACCGCCACAAGAGCAACTTGGCCTTGAAGAAGAAGAGGACGGTCACGCAAGCCACCATGGAGGACTTTGGTGGCGGAAAGAGGCACAAGTGCGACGTCGTGGCTCAGGAGCTGTGCCAGGCCATGCTGGCCGCTGGCATCCCATGGTCGAAATTGGAAAACCCTGCCCTCCGGTCGTTCCTGGAGAAGCACATCACTCTCCAGATCCCCAATGAAAGCTGGATTCGAAAGCACTACCTCGACAAGTGCTACGACGAGGCCTTGGCGGGGATCCGTGCCGACCTTGGACAGCAGCCCATCTGGCTGTCCGTCGACGAGACGACCGATTCAGCAGGTCGATATGTGGCCAACATCATCGCGGGACGCTTGTCCAAGGAGGGGTACTTTCGTTCCCACCTCGTCTAGTGCATGTTTCTGGAGAAGACCAACTCCGGGGAGATCGTGCGCGCAGTCAATGACACGCTGCGCTATCTTTGGCCTGATTTCAAGCCGGAGTGCCTCAAGGTCCTCGTCAGCGACGCCGCGGCCTATATGATCAAGGCCGGCCATGCCCTGAAGGAACTCTTCCCGGACTTGCTGCATGTGACTTGCATTGCCCACGCGCTCCACTGTGTCTGCGAGACAGTCCGAGAAATGTTCAAGGACGTCAACGACCTGATTGCCACGACGAAGAAGGTGTTCGTCAAAGCCCCGTCGCGTGTTGTCCTTTGGAAGGAGCAGCAGCCCAATCTTTCTCTCCCCCCGGAGCCCATTCTGACTCGGTGGGGGACGTGGATCGATGCCGCGGTGTTTTACACCGAGCACTTCGAGGCCGTCAAGGACATTGTGGACCAGCTGAACGATGACGACGCGATGGCAATCCGGAGTGCCAAGGACCTGTTCGGAAAGGCGGACATCAAGCTCAGTTTGGTCTTCTTAAATGTTCACGTGTCGTTCATCCCGAAGATCCTTAAGCAGCTGGAGGAGGCCGGCATGGAGCTGGCCAAGGCCTTCCAGCTCCTTGATCAGGCCAAGGAGGAGCTCGAAAAGATCCGAGGCTGCCGTAAGGAGATCCTGCTCACCAAGTTCAAGGCGGTGCTGCAGCGCAATCACGACGTTGGTGTGCTGAGGACAGTGGCTTTGATCCTGGGTGGAGATCAGCACGGATCTGAGGTTGGTGTGCCGGCTGGAGTCAAGCTTGCCGACATCCCCCTCTTGAGGTACTGCCCCATCGTCAGCGTCGACGTGGAAAGGTCCTTCTCCGTCTACAGAAACGTCCTCACCGACCGCCGACACCGCCTCACCAAGGAGAACATTACCAAGATAATGATTTCAAACACCTACTTTGACCGTTCCTAAAAGGGTCTTGTCAATTTCTTCTAGTCCTCTACTTATCAAACAATGCGGTTGCAATAAAGGTACCTGAACGTCATTTTTTACCTGTTTATTTTTACCTGTAAACATAAAAGGCCTATTTTCTTAACATAAAAATCCGTAGTCTAGTTATGACATCATAATTAGACAAGTGTAACGCTTCATCCGATCAGTATGAATTTTTTTTTCGCTGCAACTGTTAGTCTGATGGACACATCATTTTCAACATAGGATCACCTCCTCCTGTAGAATATTTTAATGATAATTATGACATCATAGGTCATGTGGTACAGGCACCATCTTGGAAAAACCAAAGAAAGTTGTACCTCTATATCTCCACAACCACATCATGTAGAAAATTGAAGCTTTTCTCATTGTAAAGAAATCCATATGTGGAATAAGTGTTGTTAACAATGACGTCATTTGGTGCCTTAATAATGACGTCATAATTGAACAGGGACTATGCTTTGTCTGATCAGTTTGAAATTTATTGAGCGTGAGCTACGCAACAATTATATTAGAGAATACTAGTGAGATACCCATGCTACGCACAGGTGGGAGGCCAGAAGCAAACAGGCAATGCAGATATATGGCGAATGCTAAAGCATGAAACCAATAAATTCCACATTCCTGTATCACCCTCAGTCACATGTCAGACATGGACAGCAAGTTCGTGAAGGACTTCCATGAAAAACGTACCCGTTCGCAAACAAATGGCTACGTTCACGTATATAAACATCGATCGTGGGTCTGTGGCGAATCTGCATATGGCGATCCGTGAAGTTCAGGTTTAGAAAGTAGAAACCACCATGGCATGTCGTCATTTACTTGAACTCGATATCTCTTTTTTCATTCCAATCAACATAACTCCAATCACAAATTAATCACAAAATAAACTTTTAACAACATTGTTAATGTTTCCTTCATTGTAAAAACTACCAAGTCAACAGTTAAAAGGATTAATTTAAGCCGATAGGTGTTACGGCCTTGGCAAGATCGATGGAGACAGCAATCTGTTAGCTTATACACCGCCCAAATAGCTATGTCAAATTCTCTCATGTAAAGATTAAACCCACATTGTTTGAACTTTGGCCGAGGTCATTATTTACTTTTAATGATGTTTATATATGAATCAAAAAGAAGATAATTGGTTTTGGGCCGTCCTTTCCACATATCTCGTGGGATTTTGAGTTGGAGAGACGACCGTGATGGCGGGGAGGGGGTTTGCATTGTCTCAATCAGGGATTCAACCCATGTCCTTATAAAAGGTCTTTGTCCGAGGTCACCCAGTCCGATTGATGCAGCCGATCGGTGCAGCTGTGCAGCGCTGCACCGATCGGTGAAGCCATTTGTGCGTCACCCGGGACAATAACGTTATGCGGGAGTCTAAACCTGAAAATGCTGGAGGTCAAAGCTGAAATTGGAAAAACAATATACCCTATTTTACTCCAGGGGATCCCAGGATTACCCTTCCAAAATATCGTTGTGTTCGGTTCAGCCGTTTTTGCGGTACCTTCGTACGGATGGACAGACGGACAGACAGACACAGGCAGACGGATGGACGGACATTTGGTGAATTATAGTAAGATACATTTATGATGTCATCGCTCACGTGGTCTGGCAGCCATATTGGACCAAAGAAAAAAAATCCTTCAAAAACAGAAGAGTTGGCTCGTATCAAGTTGACTGTGCAGGGTAAGTATTCCATGAATACCGTCTTGTGTTTTTGCATGAGTGTGTTCTTTTTCATGAGTGTTTTGCATGAGTATGTATGTGGGTGCGGTAGTGACTGAGCGTGGAAGAGAAATGGAGATGGATTTATGGTTGTTGTTTTGAGCGGTGTATGTTATGAGGCTAGTTGGTTGGTTGTGCGTGTGTGTCCGTTCTCGTGTGTGTTTTGTTGTTGGGTGGTGAAGGTTAGAAAGGTTGGTGATTGGGTGGGTGCTCCACCATGTTTTTTTTCGTTGCTGTGGATTCTGGAAGTGGACGCTGTTGTTTTGTTGTTGTGTTCTTGTTGCCTGTGAGTGGGGGTACGTACGCATCCAAGTGTTGTTGCTGCATGTGGAGGCGTATGTGCCCCCTTCTGGCCCACCTTAGCTGACCGTATCGAGGTTGAAGGGTCAAAACGGGATGAAGCTGAGGACTTCGACTGAGGACCCGGTCAGTGAGGCACATTTGTGTCCAGATGTTTTTAAATGATTCATGTATATGCATATATATAGTGTTTCTTCAATTTTATTTCTTTAATTTTGTATGCAGACAGACAACCAAGCACCAGTTCAGGTGTATGTAGCTGCCATGGAATTCTTCCACTCTGCGTCTGGGAAGTCGGTGGTTCAAACCCCGATGAGGAGGTCAGTGAGTCATACTAAATGCTTTAAAAATGGTAATGCTGTTTCCTCGACGCTCAGCATTTAACAGAATAGGCAATTGACAAACAATGTTGGGAAGGCAAAGGCAAACCACCCAGTATAACCCTTGCCAAGAAACTGCTTTGCATCACTGACACTCTGTAGAGTATGGAACATCAAATCGATGTACCTGTGCGTAGGTGTTCATTCAATTAGACTCCATTTCATGTTCATACTATAACTAGTGTAAGTATATTTGATACACACTAAATTAGGCCTTGGGCCAGATATGGTCACTGTGCACTCCCACCCCACAACTGAACATATCTCTCAATGGTGAAGAATTAATTACTTTAGAAATTCTCATATGCGGATCTGGATCTTCACCAAAATCGAATCAATTCTTTGTCACACACACAACCTGTCCACCACATTTCGGCAGAATCCGTCCACACCTTTTTGAGATATCCTGATCACAGACAGACAAACAAAGAAACAGACACAGGGTTGAATAGATAATAGAGACGACAAAAACAATCCTGTGACACTTTGACTTGAAGCGCTTCCCACCGGAATGTCATTACGTCATCCAGTATGGCAAACGCTCTGTGACAAGTTTACTTTTGATTGGATGGAATGATTGAAGTTTGTAAGGAAACACTTCGATGCCATAAACATAATTGTAAAACATTGTTAATTTTGCCTAAAATTTGATAGCTGTGTGAAGTGGCGAGAGGAGAAGGGAATCGTGGAAGACAAAGGAATATTATGGATACTTTCCTATTATTCCTGTAGACAAATGAGAGCCACAGCAACGTACTGATTCATGTTTTTTTACGCTATTTTTGATCCAATATCATGAGTGTTTCAGGACATTGTTACTCACCAAATCGATCCGAGTGACCCCAATGGGTTCATTCCTCCTGCTCGGTTGCAATGGGTCCGGCAGGGAAACCAATGAATATGTAATGAATACCGCGCTCTGTGTCGGGTTTGAAAACCATCAGTGCTGGGGATGTCGGGACACGTGCAAACATGTTGCGGTCTATTTCTCCCCGTTGTCCTCGTTGCCCCTCTGAGTGAGGAACCAGACCAGGTACAGATATCGGCAGCTCACGTGTGATACCCGGGTACAGATGTCAGCACTATCGTTAATTAGTTGGGCCTGTCCGCAGAGGGGCACCTCCTGGTCTTCTGGTACCGAGAGCTACTGCTACCTAGGGATTTCTGGAGGGAGTTTTCTTCCTTTGAGATGATACTGGAGATGTTTAAATAGGTACAGCATGGGGGGGGGGGGGAGTCCTGGAGGTCTTCATCAATGGTGACCCAGGTGCTCTGAATTTTAGCCCCCCCTAAAGAACCAGTTGGTGTCCCGTTTTTGTCAATGTTAACATTTCCTCGGTGTGAATAAGCCACGTTTCTGGTAATGGAACCATTGATGTACAAGTGTTCCATCAGCCCACTCACTGTTCGATATTAAACATGCGGCTACACGTCTCGGCATTGTTGAAATATTTGACTCAACAAAGTATTTTTTTTTCTTTTCCCCAGTTTAATTCAATTAACCCTCAGAAGGAAGTTCACCATATTGAATGACACAATCCCCACGCCGGGTCTTCACTGCCGAGCATGATCAGTTTAGCATCGACCAGGAAGGTTCTCTTTTGGAAAGCTGCCTTCGCTCTTTGGCGCTGAAGCGTTGCTGCGCTGAAGCGTTGCTGCGCACCTCTTATTAAACCGAATCGTGCCGGTGATGGTTTACCTGGCAAAACGCCCCCCGAATCACAGGTGCGCTACCATTCTCCAGAAATCAAGATCTCCGTCCATTAATAGCGCTGCGTTTAGGTCGTGCACCTGGAAATGACTAAGCAGACGTGCATTTTGAGATTAAATCTGCCTTGGGAATGGCAACAGAAAAGTCTTTTAACGTTAACGGCAAAATCAATGGAAAGCCCATTTCGGGTGCGGCGGACATTTTAAATCGCGACTATTTAATCGCTAAAGCAACGACATTGCATCAAATTTGAATGCACCTTGAGAGCCAGCCAGCGACGGGCACACCTGTCCCTAATGATGATGTAACTTAAGAAATGCCTTCATTATTTATTTTTTTAAGTACAAAAATGAACCTGTAATGTCGTAAATAGAAAATTAACGAAAAAAATTCTCTCATTTGGTCCAAAGATCATGGATGCCAAATGAGGAGACAAGATGTACATGGAGACGTGCTCAGACGGTCACGCGGCTGAGATGTCTCCAGCCGCATTGAGCGCCATTGCCATCAGATGGGTTAAAGAATGAATACAAGTTTAATGTTTATCCGGTAGTGAAAATGTAAAGTCAAGGCGGAAAGTTAGCGAGTTTGATGTGAAAGCAAGTTAGGGGTTTGTAATTATCGCTAATTGCACACGTGTCATGTAAGGAGCCGGATCAAGGATCAAGGATGTCGCTTTGGCTGCTTCGTGGCTTCTCATCACGACTCGACGAGATGTCTCGGAGCGGACAGGACAGACCAATGGAATGGACTCTCGGCAGGCGCGGAATGATTGATTACTCATCCCTGGAGTTATAAAAGCCATTTCGAGCGGGATTCGAGACAAAGCGGGAGGTCGGAATAATCGCACAAGAAGGGATCGAAAGCGGGATAAGTTCTTGGGATCGAGAGAGCGGGGGCGCCCTGCTCTCCGAGTGCCGTCGTGCACCTTTCGGGGCAAATCGTTCCCGATTGGCGCCGCTTGAAATCCCCCTCAACAAACTCCGGACATGAAGTTCCGCCAGCAACTCGCCCGCTTCGTGCTTCTGCTCCCGTCCTGGGAGGTCGTCGCAGGCATCGGTCACCCTGGGACTGGGTCGAGCCGTAGAACCCCCCGCCTCCAGACACCAAACCGTTCGTTTGGAGTCTATTTTCATGGAGACCGAGAGCCGCTCCGACTGAGGTCCAATCGCATAGGAGGAGGTCTTCCACTAGGGGAGTTCACGGTAGAGGTTCGGGTTCGCCCAGAGGGGGGGCAGCAGAACCCTTCAGTCATCACAGGTATGTCTCTAACTCGCGCTGATATATATATATACGTACTACCAGCAGATACCTACACCTGGTGGTTGAGTCTCTGAGTTCCACCTGTTACATCTTGCACATCACGTTTGCTGATGATATATATATATATATATTGCTGATGACTGCTATGCACAAACTTCGTTGAGTATTGGCAACTTTCCAAAAACTATGGAAGAAAGTTATCTCCAACTGTTATAAACTCTTTCCTTATAGATAAACCTGAGTTGTTCAGCACTGTAAACAATTCATTTCATTTCTCCAAATCCAACCATTCATTATTCATGCGGAGTGAGCTTCTTCCAGAGAGTAGACTTATTGCTGCCAGATTTGCCCCAGCATATATATATATATATATATCAAACGGCCTAAACTTTCAGGTTCCAGGTATGCGGCTTGGAGAAAACATGAACACGTTTGGAACTCATTTGTCCTCCACTCTTATGCAGACATCACCTGAATCAAATGTCACCTTTGTGCCATCCCATCCTACACACTTGCATGACTCTACGCACCACTGACGTGCGCACACCTATTCGACGCTGCGTGAACATCACTCACAAATACGAGCACAGGTGAACCACTTATGTGCACACACCGCTGGATGCATGTTGAAAGTGTCCATTAATCCGCACACAGATCCACGTATCGTTCTCTTGTGCATTCTCACACACCAGTACCAGTCACACACTACAGGTTGAGTTACCAATGAAGTGCACACCTCTCTCATGTACACCAATTTCATCATCTTAACACCCATGAAAAACACACCAAGCGTATCGATGTCTGAGCCACTCTCACAAGCATCACTCTCATGCTCACATGACCCATGCATGTACACACCAATCACAAGTACACACCGATTTATTCACGGGTAACCAGCAAGCTCACATGAAAAGGCCGCAAATTCCAGGGCAGGCAACCCCTTCCACATGCCAACATGGATTCATCTAGGATAGTTTAGACTTAGAGGTAGCATACTCACCTTCCAGGTGTCTTTTCTGGGCTCACTTATCGATATCAATAAGTACGTTAAGCCGGCCTTGCCATGGTATATTTTGAAAAAGGTATGCTGGTGAAATTTAAAATTCCCGCCAGATTTTGGCGCTTATTTGCCATCGCCCTGTGATGTTGAGAGTTGTCTGGGCGTGCACTCTCACCCGGTCACGGATGCCCTGATATCCCCATGCTTTGGGGCAACACCGACTAGGTCATCAATGTGTCCACAACATTTGTGAAATCTCAGGTATCCACAAAATTCCCACTTCGACCCAATCAAGGCAGCTTTATATATTCGGTGCCAGCTATGAGTCATGTCTAGTCATCGAGTTACGTCAAGTCGTGTCAAACTTCAACTTCTGGTGCCATTTATGATCAGACTTCTCCCAACATCCTGCACTGGATTCCCAAAACTCTGGCAATGACAGCTTGCTTTGGTTGCAGCCTTTACCCTATCCATCACACATGTACAAGGTCTGCCTCTTCCTCTTCCCTCAACCATACCAAGCATGATTGATTTCTCCAAACTTGCTTTTTATACACGCATGATGTGTCCAAAGTATGAGAGTTTCTGTTTTACTATCAGCATTTCTAATGTACATGGTGGTCGCATTTCTTGAAACGCTGATTTGTTTGTTACCTCTGCCACCGAAGTTGACTGGGTTTATGTATTCACCCCTGTTTGTCTGTCTGTCTGTTGTTTTATAGCCCTGGACAGCTCTCAAACAAGCCCGCCGCATGGACACAGCCAATCAATCTCCCAGGACTTATCCAGAGATCCCCCACATCCAGGATGGTGTACCCCCACCTTGCTGAAGTTAGGGCCATGGCAGAGTTAGAGAGAGGGAAAGCGAGAGAAAGGAAGAGACAGAGACAGACAGAGACAGAGAAGAGCCGGTCCATGGGGACCGATCGGCACTCTGTGACTGCGCTGCCCTGACGAATCCAGGCAGCAGGGAAGATATGGGGAAAGTTTTCACCCCCGACTTGTGTTGAAGGGTACCACCACATGGGTAGGGTGGAAAGAGGGGGGTGGTGGGGGTGCCATTCTTTTAACTTGCACCACCAAATGTGGGCACAGGTTATGTTTTCACGACTGTCTGTCTGTTTGGCTGTCAAGCCGGTTGTTGGCTTAACGGTTAAGGTGTCTGGTTCAAGATCCAAGAGTCTTGAGTTAAGGCCCCTGTCAGCCGGTTGAATTAACACCAGGTGGGTCGACTCAGCCTGTCATCCTTGAGGTCGGCAAAATGAGCACCAGCCAGCTGGTAAGGGGGCACTGCATCAGCAGCACAGTCACGCCCACAGGAAATGAAGCAGCCACAGGTGGCATACGAATAAATTAAATGTCCGTCTGTGAGCAGGATATCTCAACGAGTTGCGGATGGATTCTGATGAAATTTGGTGGAGAGGTTGTGTGTGCAACAATATCAAATCGATTGATTTTTGTTTTCTTGCAGTTCTTGGGGTTTTTAACATCAGTCTTCACCACCACATTTCAAAGCTGTCACTCTTCCTTTCTTTCTTTTTCACTGTCCACGATTCTCATCCATCCATTGCAACTGGAAATTACAGATCATTCCGCAGCCTCCTCTTGGTTTGTATTGTCACATCTTTGTCTTTCCAGATCTTTAACAATCCTGACATTGCTGTTCTCCGCAATGCTACCCATCGATTACTCTCTCCACATTCTCCACTCTAATCTTAGAACCCAGGAAGATATAACTTTCCACTATTTCCACCTGACCGTCTTCCAATCTGAACATGTCGATCTTCTCAGTTGACAAAGATTTTATTTTTTTGAAGTTGAAATGAAGACCAGCTTTTTCACTTTCCTTCTTCATTGTCCGCAGCAGTTTCATCAAACACTCTTTACTTTCTACCAACAGAATGGCGTAGTCAGCATCCCATAGGTTGTTCATGCATCTTCATCCAACACCGATTCCATCCTCCATGCCATCCAAGTTTGATTTCCTCATGATGTACTCACTATACAGGTTCAACAAGTAATACACCCCTGTTTACCCCCTTTTCCAATTGCAAGCCATGCCGCTTCTCCATACTCTGGTCTTGCTGTAACTTCTTGTTTAGTGTACAGGCTTATTATCAGACATACAGTATTAACCCGCAACCAACAGATAAATTACGAATTGGGTAGAAACAATTATTTTTCCAAATGAACATTTTTATTCATAACTGAAGATATCAAACTAAACATTGTTATAGTTAAAGGAGGTCACATGTCAGCAATACCTGAAAAAGCATGTACAAATCAAAATTCACTGTTTGCAAAAGTATTCAGCCCCTTAGGCCAGTACCTGGTGGAAGTATCCTTTGCAGCAATGACTGCCATGAGTATTTTTGAGTAGCTTAGGGTTAGGGTTAGGTTAGGGTTAGGGTTAGCTTTGTCTACCAGCTTTGCACAGTGACATGGTGAAATCTTTGCCTATTCTTCACGCGAAAATTGCTCTAGTTCTGCCAAGTTTGATGGGGATCGTTGATGGACTGCAATCTTCAAGTCTCGCCATAAATTGGAGCTGGCCTCCAAAGCCAGTCGCCGACTGGGCATCCTCCGTGGTGCGAAGTCCTTCCTTGGCACACCTGAGCTCCTCACCACATACAAGGCTTTCATCCGCAGCTCAATGGAATACTGTTCCCCCCTCTGTGCCGGTGCGCCTGCCTCACACCTTGCTCGGCTTCACGCTGTTGAAACCAAAGCTTTCAGAATCATTGGAATGTCCTGTGATGAAGCTAACTCCGAGGGCCTTTCACTTACTCACCGCAGGCAGGTTGGTGGTCTTTCTGTCTTCTCCCAACTCCTCTCCGGCCTTGCTCCCCCAGCTCTCTGTGCTCTGTCCCCCAAATATTCCTGCAGGATGCACAAGATCTGCCAGCAACCCTCTTACGGTTAAACTGCCAAAATCTAGGCTCTCTGCTCACCTTCACTCCTTCATTCCTCTTTTCTCCCGCCTCTGGAACAAACTCCCTCACTCCCTTCAATCCCACTCCACCCTCCAGGTCTTTAAAACAGCTGTTCACCACCATCTCTTACCGCATCCAAAACCTTGATCTTTTCTACCCCCACTAATTCACCCCAGATACACTTTTTTGAAATTCCAACTTCTTTCCTGGAAGTCCTTGCAGTGTTCATGTGTTTTATATCTCTCCCACCTCCCTCCAAGCCCTCTCCCTCCCACATTTCTCCCGATGTCCCTGCTCTCAAACGTTGTGTTTGTGTCCTTCCCCCTCTCTCCCCATCTTGTCTACCACTCCCCTTATTTTGTGTTTTATGTGTCGGTTTGACTTTTTGTGTGATTAATGTTAGCTCTTTCACGAGCCTCGATCTTGTATACCAAAAAAAAAAAATGCTCAATTGGGTTCAAGTCAGGACTTTGACTGGGCCAATCAAGAACATTTAATTCTTCTTATTCAGCCAATCCAGTGTGGCTTTAGCTTTGTGCTTCGGGTCATTGTCCTGCTGAAATGTGAATCTCCTATCCAGTTTCAGATTAATGGTTGACTGAAACATTTTTTCATCAAGGATTCTCCAGTACTTTGAACCGGCCATTCTATCCTGACAAGCTTCCCAGTCCTTGCTGATGAAAAGCAGCCCCATAACATGATGCTGCTACCATCGTGCCCGACAGTGGGGATGTTGTTGGCTGAGTAATGTGCAGTGTTAGGCTTGCAGCAGATGTAAGGCTTTGAATTTACCCCAAAAAGTAAAAAAAGAAAATTCTCCAGCCAGGCAGAAATCTCGGTAGTGAGTGCAGGGCAGAATTTCTCTAGCAGGGGGCAGGGGTAGGGTGAGGGGTGGGGAGGGGGAGAAGGGGAGTAGGGAAGGGGAGGAGAGGGGGAAGGGGAGCAGTCAGAAGTGGAAGCTCTTTTACAGAGTATTTATATCTTAAAGGGGAGGGGAGGGGGCAGGCAGGAGAGGAAGGGGAGTGGCTCACGTTTCTGAGTGAATTTGGCTCACGTTTCTGAGTTACGTGTGATGCCGATCAGGAAGAAGAAGAAGCCATACTACCAAATTCGTACACTTCCGGAATTGCTTGATTTATTTGTATTCAAATGTCTGGTAATTGTTTTGTATTTATTTATGCGAATGTGTACTTGTATATAACTGTCATTCATTTAAAAAGGCTTCAGAACTATCGAGCGGTTTTTTTTTTTGTTTTTTTTAATGAACAAAACTAATTTTCTTTTTCAATTTTTATTGTTGTTGCCTAAAACACTGCCAGGCACTCACTGATGAACCTCTGACAGTTTGATCAAGATCCGTTCAGCCATCTCTGAATAAAATGCGGACACACACACAGACAACTCGCGTTTATATATATATATATAATATATATATATATATATATATACAGTCACGTGAAAAAGTAAGTACACCCCATGTAAAGTTTTGACTTTTTCAACATATTTCAACATACAGCTATTTGATCTTCATTTCAACAATATTGACAGATAAAGGTGATATAATACAACAAATATCATGAAGCATTTACATTTTGTAGTCCATTGTATAATTTTAATCAAAGCGATGAAGAGAAGGACAAGTTCTGGTGTGCGATAGAGAAGCTGATGGAAAACGTGAAAGATGAGGAAGTTGTTGTGGTGGGAGGAGACCTGAATGGACATGTGGGAAGGAGTATGGATGGTTTTGAGGGAGTTCATGGGGGTTACGGATATGGTGTGAGAAATGGAGAAGGTGAAAGGATTTTGGAGTTTGCTGATGGAGCTGATTTGTTGATTTGTAATACTCAGTTCCAGAAAGAGGACAATAAGCTTGTTACATACACGTCAGGTGGGTCGACGACAACCGTTGACTACCTGATGGTGCGTCGGCGAGATAGGGGGCACCTCCGGGACACAAAGGTGACCCCGGGGGAGGAGGCTGTTTCACAGCACCACTTGGTTGTCTGCGACATAAGGGTGAAAGGTGCGAGGAGAGCTCGGTGGGTGAAGTACCAACCGAGAATGAAGGTGTGGAGGTTGAAAGAGGTGACAGTAAGGGAGGCATTAAAAGAGAGGCTGAGTAGGGTAGAGGATGATGTGGTTGAGCTTGAAAGTGGTTGGATGTCAATGAAAGCTGGTCTGTTGGGAGCCGTTGGTGAGGTATGTGGATGGACAAAAGGACCACCGAGGCACTCGGAAACATGGTGGTGGGATGTTGAGGTTGGAAAGAGGATTGACGAGAAGAGGAAGAAGTTCAAAGAGTGGCAGAAGGCGAAGGGTACGGGAGCAGAAACAGCAGAGCATGAAAGTTATAAGGCAGCCAGGAAGGCTGCAAAGAAAGAGGTAGCAAAGGCGCAGGAGGCATGTAGGAAAATGTTCGGAGAACGCTTGGATTCGGAAGAGGGTCAGAAAGCAGTATTCAGGATTGCAAAGCACATAGCGAAAGAGAGGTGTGATGTGATGGGGGTGAGTTGCTTGAAGGATGAAGTGGGACAAATCGTTGTCGACCCAGATGGAATTAAAGGAAGATGGAAAAGATATATGGAAATGCTGTTGAATACAGAGAATGAATGGGATGGCAACATAGAGAGTAACCCAGTTTTAGGACCGGCAGAGAAGATAACTGAGAAGGAAGTTGAGGAAGCGATAAAAGCAATGAAGAGTGGAAAAGTGGGAGGGCCGACGGGAGTTGTGGGAGATATGTTGAAGGCAGCAGGAAGTTGGGGTGTGAAGAGAATGACAGAGATCTGTAATCTGGTGGTGAAAGAAGGCCGCATTCCAGTGGATTGGGAACTGAGTACCCTCGTCCCTCTATACAAGGGGAAAGGTGACCCTCTGGAGTGTGGCTCGTACCGAGCGATAAAGTTATTGGAGCATGGCATGAAGGTATTGGAAAGGGTGTTGGAGAGGAGGATAAGGAAGAAAGTGAACATCGACGAAATGCAGTTTGGATTTATGCCAGGAAGAGCAACGACAGATGCGCTTTTCATTGTGAGGCAGTTGCAGGAGAAGTACATGGATAAGAGGAAGAAGTTGTTTTTTGGGTTTGTTGATCTGGAGAAAGCATTCGATAGGGTTCCACGCAAAGTATTGACATGGGCATTGAGGAAGTTAGGAGTGGAGGAATGGTTGATCAGAGTAGTGATGGCAATGTACAAAAGAGCACGCACAGCTGTAAGGACGAAGGACGGGAACAGTGGTGAGTTTGAGGTGAAGGTGGGAGTGCATCAGGGGTCGGTACTAAGTCCACTACTATTTGTAGCTGTGATGGAGGTGCTGGCTCAGACCGTAAAGGAGGGTTTACCGTGGGAGTTGTTGTATGCAGATGATCTGGTGTTGATTGCGGAAAGTATGGATGGACTGAAGGAAAAGATGAACAAGTGGAAGGAATGTATGGAGACAAAAGGTCTGAAGGTGAATATCGGAAAGACAAAGGTGATGGCAAGTGGTAAAGCATGTGGTGAGGTGGAAAGAACTGGGAAGTGGCCGTGTGCTGTGTGCAGGAAGGGTGTCGGAGTGAACTCCATTCAATGTACAATGTGTGCTGAGTGGGTTCATCAAAAATGTAGTGGTCTGAGAGGGTCATTAACCAGTGTGGCAGCTACATTCAAATGTAAGGTGTGCACAGAGGGAGCTGCAGATGGAGGAAATGTTGAGTTGGATCTTGGAGACGGCGTGAAGCTGGAAGGTGTGAAAACATTTTGCTACCTCGGAGACATGCTGAATGGAGAAGGTGGATCAGAATCGGCAACGGTTGCTCGAGTGAGATGTGCATGGAAGAAGTTTCGGGAACTGAGTGGCGTGCTGATGAGGAGGAGAGTGTCGCTGAAGCTGAAGGGAAAGGTGTATGCTGCATTTGTGAGAAGTGTTATGATTTATGGGAGCGAGACATGGGTAATGAACGTAGAGCAGCAACGAAGGCTGGAAAGGGTGGAAATGCGAATGGTTCGATGGATGTGCGGAGTATCGTTGAGAGAGAGGAAGACAAATGATGAATTGCGAAAGATGATGGGAATATTGCCTGTGATTGATGCTGTGAAGAGGAACAGGTTGAGATGGTTTGGTCATGTATTGAGGAAGGATGAAAGTGACTGGTTGAGAAGAGTGATGGAAGTTAATGTAGAAGGAAGTAGAGGACGGGGAAGACCGAGAAAGACTTGGCTAAAGATGGTGGAAGAAGAAATGCGGGCAAGGGGGTTAACAAGGAGAGATGCAGAAAATAGGGCAAAATGGAGAAGATTGTCATGGGGACCGCAAGGCTAACCCCCGCTCTAGCAGGGAACATGGCCTTAAAATGCATGTTGTTGTTGTTGTTGTATTGTATAATTTAAATAAACATTAATGCAAATTTCGCATGTGGAAAAAGTAAGTACACCCTTGGCTCTAATAGGTGGTATTGCCCCCTTTGGCAGAAACAACCTCAAGTAAACGTTTCTTATAACTCTCTACCAGTCTCTGACATCGACTGGGAGAAATTTTTGCCCACTCCTCCATGCAGAATTCTTTCAGCTGTGCGATGTTTGAGGGGTTTCTTGCATGCACAGCTCGTTTCAAATCCCCCCACAACATCTCGATGGGATTTACATCCGGGCTTTGACTTGGCCATTCCAGAACCCTCCATTTCTTTCTTTTCAGCCATTCCTTGGTGGATTTACTGGTATGCTTAGGGTCATTGTCGTGTTGCAAGGTCCACCTTCAGTTGAGCTTCAACTTTCCGACAGATGGCCTCACATTATCCTCAAGCACCCTCTGGTACAATGAAGAATTAATAGTGGATTCTTTGATGTTGAGCTGCCCAGGCCCTGATGCAGCAAAGCTGCCCTAAACCATAATATTTCCACCACCATGCTTTACAGTTGGTATCAGGTTCTTGTGGTCAAATGCTGTCTTTGGTTTTCACCAAACATGTCTTCTGGTACTGTGGCAAAATAGCTCTACCTTTGACTCATCTGTCCAGAGCACATTGTTCCAGAAGTGCTGGTCTTTGTCTAGGTGTTCATTGGCAAACTTTTGTCTTGCCCTGATGTTCTTTCTGGACAGCAAAGGTTTCCTCCTGGCACACCGCCCATGTAGATCAAATTTGTGCAGCCTCTTTCTTATGGTAGACTCATGCACTTTGACATCAACAGTGGCAAGGGCTACCTGTAGGTCCCGTGATGACATTCTGGGGTTCTTAGAGACTTCTGTCAGCATCTTGCGGTCTGCTCTCAGGCTGAACTTGCTGGGACGGCCTGGCCTGAACAAGTTGGCAGTTGTTTGGAATCTTCTCCACTTGTAGATGATCTTCCGGACAGTCGAATGATTGATTTCAAATTGTTTGGAGATCTTTTTAAATCCCTTCCCAGACTCGAAAGCATCTATAACCTTCTTTCTGAAGGCCTCAGAGAGCTCTTTTGATCTCGGCATGGTGACGCCGCAAACTTCAACAACAAAGCACAAACCAAACTAAATGTCTGAGGTTTAAATAAGACAGGTTTCTCCAAGATCCTCTCTAACGATGTTCTTATCATTTGCACCTGAGCTGGTTCACCTGATTCTAATTTTAGGTATTTGAAGGAGTGATAAATGTAGGGGTGTAGTTACTTTTTCCACATGCGAAATTTGCTTTTATGTTTATTTAAATTATACAGTGGACTACAAAATGTAAATGTTTCATATTTGTTATATTATATCACCTTCTGCGGACGACTGGGTACGGTGGGTACAGAGAGGGATGGGTTTGGGACACAAGATTTAGAGGCATTTAGAGGCTCACCAAACTCTTTGGTATCCATGGAAATCTCCATGCATGGCTGGCGGACTTCCTCTCTAGTCGTAGTCAACGTGTGGCCCTGAATGGGTTTCTCTCATCTCCTCTTCCTGTTCAGGCTGGAGTTCCACAAGGCAGTGTTCTGGGCCCTGTGCTTTTTCTGGTCTTCATCAATGATCTCTCTGCCTCTCTTGAAAATCCTCTGTATCTCTTTGCTGATGACTCTACTCTCTGTCGCTCCATTCTTCATCCCTCAGATCGGCAGTCTGCAGCCTCCTCACTCTCTGCAGACCTGGACAAAATCACAGACTGGGCAAACAAGTGGAACATGTCTTTCAATCCTGACAAATCTCACACTCTTACGATGTCTCTCCGAAAAGACCGACTGGACAACCCTCCAATCCACTTTCTGAATAATCCTCTCCAAGAAGTTCTGTCACTCAAGTTTTGGGTCTCACTATCTGCCATGATCTTTCCTGGGAAAACCACATTTCAAATCTGGCCTCCAAAGCCAGTCGCCGACTGGGCATCCTCCGTCGTGCGAAGTCCTTCCTTGGCACACCTGAGCTCCTCACCACATACAAGGCTTTCATCCACAGCTCAATGGAAAACTGCTCTCCCCTCTGGGCTGGTGCTCCTGCCTCACACCTAGCTCGTCTTCACGCTGTTGAAACCAAAGCATTCAGAATCATTGGAATCTCCCGCGATGAAGCTAACTCCAAGGGCCTCTCACTCACTCACCGCAGGCAGGTTGGTGGTCTTTCCGTCTTCTACCGACTCCTCTCTGGCCTTGCCCCCCCCAGCTCTCTCTGGGCTCTCTCCCGCAAATATTCCTACAGGTCGCACAAGATCTGCCTGCAACCCTCTTATGGTCAAACTGCCAAAATCAAGACTCTCTGCTCACCTTCACTCCTTCATTCCTCTTTTCTCCCGCCTCTGGAACAAACTCCCTCACTCTCTTCAATCCCACTCCACCCTCCAGGTCTTTAAAACAGCTGTTCACCACCATCTCTTATCTTCCCCCATCCAAAACCTTGATCTTTTCTACCCCCGCTAATTTCACCCCAATCCACGTTTTTGAAATACCAACTTCTGTCCTGGAAGTCCTTGGTGTCCTTGTGTTTTATACTTCTCCCTCCCCCCCCTTCCCACGTCTCCTCCCCCCAAGCCCTCTCCCTTCCACACATCTCCCTGCTCTCAAATGTTGTGTTTGTGTGCTTCGCCTTCTCTCCCCATCTTGTTTTCCGCTCCCTCTTTTGATATATTTTGTTTGTCTGGTTGATTTGTTTGTGAAGTAAATGTTAGCTCTTTCACGAGCCTCGATTCAGTATACAAAACCCCCCCCCCCCCCCCAAAAAAAACCTTTATCTTTCAATATTGTTGAAATCAAGATCAAATAGCTGTATGCTGAAATATGTTGAAAAAGTCAAAACTTTACATGGGGTGTACTTACTTTTTCACGTGACTGTATATATGTCGGGATTTCAATTAAATGCAAAAATTGATCTAGACATCTGTTCTCTTTCAAACATTCAAACCGACAGACGTAGTTATTTATCACCGCATCTGTAGAATTTTCACCCTTTTACTCAACTCCGTTTCGCTGTTATTTGGTGGAGCAAAAAGTCAACTGAGCTTTGTAGATAATTATTTAGATTAGGCAAAGTGTTTGAATACTATCCCGTCCCCAGGGTTCAGTCCCCAAGAGGACGAATGGCCGAAACGAGCTTTACTCTGAGGCGTATACCCAACTTGGCGGTACTGACATGAGCGGGAAGGTTCGAAGTCTTACCTGATCGGAAAAACACGCAGCAGGTGTTAATCCGAACCCACAAACATAAAGACAACACAGCAAAATCCACAATACAAGAAAAGTAAGATAAGACAAATAATGATTTAATGAAAATAAATGCAAAGGCAATAAAAATGTATGTGTGGTTAAAAAACTATTTCCTAAATTGAGACGTCTCCATTCAGACTTGTATACAAACAAGGGGAAAACAGATGTAAAAGAAAAATAAATAATGCTTTGGTAATCGGCCGGCACTCATCATTGTGTCCCCAAATGGCTGGTAAGGCTTGCTGGTCGGTCGTCGCCTCCAAACCACCGTGCGGGAAACGCACAAAATGGCATGGAGTCATGCTCCTCGACGTACAGAGGAAACACGACGTGTACCCAAAATGGCATGGAGTCGTGCTCCTCGGCGTACAGAGGAAACACGACGTGGACCCAGTCCACCACCGACGTCGATCCTGTGCCTTGTAGTTCCGACTGTCCCGAACCGCTGTTTCTCACCAGCCCTTTCCCAAGAGCGTACACGAACCAAGAGCGTACACACGCCTGCGACCAAACAAGGAGGAAATGCGACTGTCAACTATGAAAGCCAGGACCAGAAGAGAGAGCAAGATGGCGCAACCGCGTCCTTTTTTCCCTCCACTCTCGAATGTTCCACGCTGACGTCACACTTTGTCCAATCACCGAGCTCTACCAATCATCCCATCATGCCTCCACCAATCACGAAGGCCAGGGCGTGGCCTCATTACCAGTCGTTGGGGGCAGAGCCTAATCTCTGTTCGGATGATGTCGAAGGCAGTGAGACAGGATTTACGTGCCGGTCGGCAAATGTGATGGGTGTTGGTTAGCCCTGGCGGCGTGGTGAGCGAATGAGTCCATTTGTGAAAGTTGTTTTTTGGCGGGCTTTTAAATTGCAATAAAGACAGAGGGAGGATCACGGGGAATTACACCCTGGGGGTTATCGTTAAGCCCTACCTAATTAGCATAGCTCCACCCCTGGTATTGAGACACATATACGATCTTACCCAGACATTTGACTCTATTTATGTACATCGAGATGGGTTCTTCTTCTTCGCGACACTTGGAGCATACCAATTTATATGATTGTATCTCGACAAAGGTAGACTACATGGCCAAACGTATGCGGACACCCCTTCTAATTAGTGGATTCGGCTCTTTCAGCCACACCCATTGCTGACAGGTATATATAATCAAGCACACAGCCATGCAATCTCCATAGGCAAACATTAGCAGTAGAATGGGCCACACTGAAGAGCTCAGTGACTTTCAACGTGGCACCATCATAGGATGCCACCTTTCCAACAAGTCAGTTCGTCAAATTTCTGCCCTGCTAGAGCTGCCCCGGTCAACTGTAAGTGCGGTTATTGTGTAGTGGAAACGTCTAGAAGCAAGAACAGTTCAGCTGCGAAGTGGTAGGCCACACATGCTCACAGAACGGGACCGCAGAGTGCTGAAGCGTGCAGCGCGTAAAAAAACATCTGTCCTCGGTTGCAACACTCACTACCGAGTTCCAAACTGCCTCTGGAAGCAACGTCAGCATAACACCTGTTCATCAGGAGATTCATGAAATGAGTTTCTATGGTCGAGCAGCTGCACACAAGCCTAAGATCACCATGCGCAATGCAATGCGTCAGCTGGAGTGGTGTAAAGCTCGCCGCCATTGGACTCTGGAGCAGTGGAAACGCGTTCTCCGGAGTGTTAAATGACGCTTCACCATCTGGCAGTCCGACGGAATAATCTAGATTTGGTGGATGCCTGGAGAATGCTACCTACCCGAATGCATAGTGCCAACTGTAAAGATTGGTGGAGGAGGAATGATGGTCTGAGGCTGTTTTTTATCGTTCGGGCTAGGCCCCCTAGTTCCAGTGAAGGGACATCTCAACGCTACAGCATACAATGACATTCTAAATGATTGTTTGCTTCCAACTTTATGGGGGAAGCCCTTTCCTGTTTCAGCATGACAAGGCCTCCATGCACAAAGTGAGCTCCATAAAGAAATGGTTTGTCAAGATCGGTGTGGAAGAATTTGACTGGCCTGCACAGAGCTCTGACCTCAACCCCATCAAACACCTTTGGGATGAATTGGAACGCCGACTGCGGGCCAGGCCTAAACACCCAACATCAGTGCCCGACTTCATTAATGCTCTTGTGGCTGAATGGAAGCAAATCCCCGCAGCAATGTTCCAACATCTAGTGGAAAGCCTTTCCAGAAGAATGGAGGCTGTTATAGCAGCAAAAGGGGGACCAACTCCATATGAATGCCCATGATATTGGAATGAGATGTTCGACGAGCACATACGGGTGTGATGTTTTGGTGTCCACATACGTTTGGCTATGTAGTGTATTTCATTCCCCTGCCCCCACAAACGTAACAACACTTATGCAACTGCGAATCATCTAAATTTCTATGTTTATCTAACTTACCAGCGAGGTACCTGAGGTACCCGTGCTAGGCACGGGTGGGAAGCCAAAAGCAAATAAACAATGCGGAAACGGTGAATGCGGAAACCATGGGACCAAGAAATTCCACATTATTGTGCCACCTTTAGTCGAACGTCGGACATGGACAGCCGGTTCGTGAATGACTTGCACAAAAACGTACCCTGTCTGAATGGTTCGATACCCAGTTAATTGTGAATCTGTATATGGCGAATCTGTGAATGTCTAAAAAGTAGAAACCCTCACGTCATTTCCTCATTCATATTTAAACTCGATCTCCATCTTCATTCCAAGCAGCATCATGCCAATCATAAGTTAATACTATAACACAATACTGTGCTCAATCACGATTGTATTGAGATATTATCAAACCAGCCAATGGTTGTCATCTGTTCACTTCCAGATTCGGGGCAGGTTTGTATCGAGTCAATTTCAAAATCATAATTTTATTGAGGATGTTATGACACCTCCTACCTTACAACATCCGCTGAGAACCCAAAACGTTCCACAGAAGGTTTGGCGGGGCTAGCCCCAACACTGAGTGAGTAGTTTGGGGATGGATGGATGGACGGACAGATCGACACTCCTGTTTTATAATATTGTTGCGGATCTCAACGTCGGCTTTTCCCCTTACCAAGGGGGGATTAGTCCCCTTGTCTTTTACTAGCCGACGCGATCCGGGGCTATGACGTTCCTTCCGGTCAGCATTGGGTAGGGTCGTAGGCCGAATTCCTAATACCTAATTACCAACGCCTCCCAGGAAGCAAGGAAATAACCCCGCTCGAATCACGGTTGTAGTGGAAACGCCGAGCGATAGCGAGCCGTGATCCGAGCCGTTAACAAGAACTAACCCGATCTGAGCGGTTCCGAATCGTGCCACGCTTACCCAATGGAGGAAAGGACTGATACGGTCGAATTAGGAAGAAACAAGGAAGAACAACTGGTTTATTAATAATTTGTACAGGAAGGAGGAGAATAACACACAGTGAAGCTTATACAGTCTTAACATATCCCTGGACATGGGCCCGTTTCACTCTCAGACACACTCACACGGGGATGTAGAAGGTCAGGGTGATGGTCCAGGGATGATGTCGTCCAGGCAGTCGCTCCAGTCCCCGACTCGTACCGTGAAGCAGATGGTCAGGGCAGCAGAAGCTCCCCGCGGGTCGTTTACGTGGAGCGGACAGTTACAGGGCGAAAGGCACGGCTGGCTGGCGGTTACTGGCGACCACGGTCGCGTACGTATTAAATGCACTGGCACTATGCGCGCTCAATAGGCGCTCCCTAATGCAAGTTCAATAGCATACGTGCTCTTTCAAAGCGCGTATTCGCCGCAGTCCTCTTCCAATGCGCTTTCCTCACGAGGCCTCTTTGCACAATCACGTTGCATAAGTCCTCCGCTTCGACCAGTCCTTCAAACAACGATTGCAGTTGCGTCAGTCCTTTCGAGGGCTTTGTGCGCGCGGTTATATAGCGCCGCCCAGCGAACCCTCTTAAACTTGCTAGCCGCGCCCTTACCACGCCCCTCACGCCCTTTCACCCGAGCCCTGGTTGGTTGTTGGCTCTTACCGTCTTGCTGCCGCTCCCCGACCTCAACGCCAGCTCCACCCTCTCTCAGGCCTACCTCGTGGCATTTGGCTGGTTTCGAGCGAAAACCCTTGCCAGCAGCGAACACTGCTGGCAAAGGAGGTGGATTAGCCGAATCAGGGCGCGGGATGGATGCTGCCCAATGAGGTAGATTTGGAGGGTGGGCCGCAAACTGAACGGGACCTAAGCTTATTTATTTTACACAACACAGGTATCACTAATGGAAATGGCCTTATCCTACACACATACTATGACATAACTAATGTTCTAGGGTGGCCTACGTGTTGCTTGTGGACTAACTATGGGGGCAAACCTTTAACCTTTAATGATCAATATGTACACTTCTCAGAACCGCAACACTGCACTCCTCCTTCGCCAGGCTCGTCCCCAAGCCAAACCCACACACGTGAGTACGACCGGTTCTGATGCAAGGGTCAGGACTACTTTTTAACCTAGTGTGACACGTAGGTGTGGTTTCCCTCTACATTTACTCTAACACCCTGTGTGTGACAGTTTTAAACACTAGATATGTCCCACCTACTGTGTTGTGTACTATCTAACAGACTCACGCCCATAATTAACCGAATTACGGAAAGAATCCTCAAACTAAACCCCAAGCCGGTGGGGAGCATGTTATTTACAAGACTAACCCTAATTATTTACAACACTACAACCCAGGACCTGTTCTTTTGTGGGAAAGAAGAGATTTGGAAAGGAGAAACACAGAATGCACTTCACCAATACACCATACACCAATATGCACAATCATCAAAAAAAATCACATTTCATAATAAATCAATGATGTCTTGTGCTTGGCTGCTGGGCTGCGGCGTCTTCTTGCTTCGTCTTCGGTGTGCCCTCATAAAAACTTAGTCTTCCTTCCTGACACACCAAAGGAATTAATAAAAAGGCACAAACTGTGTCCGTTTTTATTTTGGCCAGTAAGGCCAACTTAGGTGGTCCGACTGCATGGCATTGATGCCACTTAAAACAGTGGTCTGCAGGGCAAGATAACGCTTGCAGCAATTGTCTGCTCAAGCAAAGGTTCCAGGCCACAGAACGTGTGGTCCATAGGTGTACCGGTGCAGGCAACAGGCAGCAGGGTGCAGCGCAAAGGTGCAGCCGCACAGCTCAGGGTACCTGCACACTCCCCTCAACAAAAGATATGGGTCCATGGGTGGGGAGGAAAGACAAAGCAGAGAGAGTCAGCGAGGAAAGGGCGCAAAGGTACACACAATGCAAGGCAATGAAACATGAGGGGTGCGGGAGAGCGAGCGGAGAAAGCTCGTCCCTAGCCGTTCATCACCCCCCATGTCAGCCTACTCTACCCTTGCCCTTCCCCGTATTTACACTTTACAAATTCCGTCTCTACGTTTTGTCTCCCATATCTCCCCCTAAACCAAATTTGTCAGCCAATCCCTCCCAAGAAGGAAGGGATGGAATTACACACAATGTCTCACCCACGTCATGATGCGTCTTTCATTCCAAACATTTGCAAAAACCTGGTGTGGAGTCCTGTCACCCTTGGTGAGTGGATGCGGATGATGCGAAGAGATTTCACCATAACTATACTCTAATTGACATTAACTCACTTACACTACCCGGGGTCTTGCCCTGCCAATCCAATTGGCCTCTTTACACTATGTAGTTCTAAAAACCAATTCCCATTGACACACCCTGTGGTGCCCTACCAAATTTGTGGTCTCACTCCCCCATTTTTTCTATCTGTGCCTTCGCACAATTTTGGGGCTGGGTCGTGTGGCTCTACCAGCAGGTCTACCTACCTGCGCCCCTCCGCCACTGAAGTCGCCACCCGAGCTTGCCTAGCTCCTCATAACTACCCTAAACTGGGGAACGCCGTCCTGGCTCTCTCACCCCGCTAATGCCCTCTCTGGCATTGGGCTACCCGGGTCCTTCTCTCGGATCATCGGGCCCCGCTGAACTCTACACTGAACACTCCCTGGCTCCCAGAGCCTACCTGCGGACTCACCTGGCCGACAGATTACCAGTGGTGGAGTTCCCATTTAACCATACTCACCAATTAAGCCCACACGCCCAGCCATTCCACTCACTCATGCACCCCTCAAAGCAACAACTTGCTACTACCTGCACCACAGGTGTCAATATCCAAACAGTTTACCTACTCCCTCTACCTAACTTTAAACTACCCTCCCCGGGTATTCGTGAAGGGGTCCATCTTCCCCCATCCACTCCTTCGCACCATGCACTCCACACCACTCATTCCACACCACTCATTCCACACCACTCACTCCACACACCATTTATTCCACACACCAATTATTCCTCACTTGCACACCATGCAAGTCTATCACTCAACACACTTACACACATCCTCAATACACCACTCATACACTTTCTCCGGTCATCCCCGACCAATGCCTCATTTCACCAAGTTCATCCATAATCAGATTCTCACACACACAACCATTCTCGACCAATGCCTCATTTCACCAAGTTCATCCACAAACAATTTCATTCAATTCCTCATTTGCGCCTAAAGCTAATCCTCCTACTCACACACACAGCATCATCTAACTAACTATTTCCCCTAATACTCGTACATCCCCCATCTTCCCTTACACAAAGCACTTCCCTCATCATTAACATCCATCTAATCTCTCTACGTCCCCTCTACTTGTATCAATGTCTCTACTTAAATCTCAGTCTCCTATGGTCATCTCTAAATCCCTAACAATATCCTAGCCCGCCCTCGGCTAGCTTTCACTGCCATCCCCATAAACTAAAGATCATGTGCCCCAACTATAACGAATGGCAAAGCTACCATTCGCCATCATCACTGCTAATCGTCCACTATACTTGAGCCTTGTCGGGTGGAAATACATTTTCACAGCTCGGCTTCGAAAAGCCGAGCAATGTATGCGGGTGGTCAGTCTCCTGTTGGTTGGGTCCGTCCGGCATTTTCGATTCTGGGGAGGAGGCATACTCGGGCCGAGATTCCAGGCGCCATCCCAGTGCGGAGCCTTCCGGTCTCTGGTACGATGACCCAACCTCCCCCGGTCGGAGCACCGCGCCCGCCAGGGGGCGAAGGTCCGACCTCTCCCTCCTCCCCTGGAATTGTGCCGTTTTCCCCCTTGCGCCATGGCACGGCACCGACCATACAGGGCGGGGCCCGGCCCGAATCGTGCACGCCGCCGCGGCAACGATCCCCGCCGGCCCCCGCAGCACACAAAGCCCACCACGCCCCTAGAGCTCGCGTCGGCTGTACGTCGCCCTCAACGCTGCCCCGGTCTGCGTCGATGCTCGAGTCACATTCTCACACCACGCGACCCTTCCCATACTCATTCCACACCAAGGCGTCCCAGCGCCTCTCATACATTCCACACATTTCATCACTGCACTCGCTTGTGCATACCACCCAGGTGCACTCACGCCGCTCACACACTCTCTTACTACACATCCTCGCGCACACTCTGGCGCACTCATTCTACTCGCACACTCTGTTACACACTTCTCTTCCACGCACTCCTCTCGTGCACTCTCTCTGGTTACATCCTCTGTAACACCCATGGGTGTGCACTCCTGCCCACACCCAATCCCACGCTCTGGTGTGCATCCTCGCACACTCTCTTCATCTCACTGTGTCGCACTCCGTTCCACACTCCTCCCACTCACATTCCATCATACACTTCCGCTCCGGCGCCGTCCGCACACGCACGCCATTCACCTTCACACAGTGCACCACGGACCTTCCACAAGCGCCCGGGTGACGTCGCGATCCCAAGCGCACGAAAAATCTTTTCGCGCCAAACGCCTTCGTGCCAAACCTTTCCGCGCCATATACAGCCCTACTTACCTTCGGGACCCTTTTCTGCAGCAGCGCCTGCAAATTCTCATTGGGGTTGGACAGCACGACATCACAATGCGAATGCAGACTTTGAGTACATTCCATTTTTTCCTCCCGCGATTGATTTTCTAAGTCTGCCGTCTCTTCAACCCCAATTTCAACTATGATTATTTATTTTTATTTTTCCTCGACGACCGCCGGTACTAATAAAATTTTCTCTTCTAATTCGGCGGCCGTCGGCTTTTCCATACCCCGTGTCGTGATTTCTATCCCGGTCCACTTGGCTGTGCTTTGCTCCAACTCGCTTTCACCGCGTTTCTCACACTGCGTTACCTCGTCGCGTACCAATGCGACCTTCCCGCTCAACTTACGATCAATGTTCTCCCCCATTTTTTCTATTCGGCCACCTATTTCGCTTTCAAACCCTTTTATTTCCCGGGTGAATTTGTCCCCTTCTTCTTTCAGGAATGCTTTGAATTGTGCCAGGAGTAATTGCATGAACTCTGGCATCGCGGGCTCGGCTTCTGCCGCCATGTGCGCGGTGCCGCCATTTTCCTTGCTTGCCACCCCTACTGCTGCATCCTCATCAATTCTCTCCTCCATTGACAACTGTCCTTCCTGGGGGTCCTGGGTTATTATTTCTTCATTTATTTCTACCCCCACCGGCATCCGACCGTCTTGGCTATCCATGGCACGAATACAAGTTAGATGTTAATAAAATTTCGGCCGCTTGTAATTTGGAGTGCGTTAGGCACACTTCGGGTCCAATCCCACTTCCCTGACACCAAATGTTGCGGATCTCAACGTCGGCCTTTCCCCTTACCAAGGGGGGATTAGTCCCCTTGTCTTTTACTAGCCGACGTGATCCGGGACTATGACGTTCCTTCCGGACAGCGTTGGGTCGGGTCTTAGGCCGAATTCCTAATACCTAATTACCAACGCCTCCCAGGAAGCAAGGAAATAACCCCGCTCAAATCACGGTTGTAGTGGAAACGCCGAGCGATAGCGAGCCGTGAGCCGAGCCGTTAACAAGAACTAACCCAAGAACTAACCCAAGAACTAACCCAAGAACTCTCCTCAAGGTGTTGTAAATACGTACAGAGTGGAAGGGATGGGGAGTGGGGGAGGGGGGGCGGTTCCGAATCGTGCCACGCTTACCCAATGGAGGAAAGGACTGATACGGTCGAATTAGGAAGAAACAAGGAAGAACAACTGGTTTATTAATAATTTGTACAGGAAGGAGGAGAAGAACACACAGTGAAGTTTATACAGTCTTAACTTATCCCTGGACACAGGCCCGTTTTACTCTCAGACACACTCGCACGGGGATGTAGAAGGTCAGGGTGATGGTCCAGGGATTATGGCGTCCAGGCAGTCGCTCCGGTCCCCGACTCGTACCGTGAAGCAGATGGTCAGGGCAGCAGAAGCTCCCCGCGGGTCGTTTACGCGGAGCGGACAGTTACAGGGCGAAAGGCACGGTGAATACATTTGCAAGCCATTGCATCGGGTGCTCTGAAATCCCCATTTATCTCAGCATAATCCACATCAATTAATTATCACCACTGTCAAAAGCTTTAAAACAGATACACCTTCGTTTGATAGTCCCTTCGTTTTTTCATGATCCACCTTAGCACGTACAGATATCAGCAGCTCACGTGTGATACCCGGGTACAGATGTCAGCACCATCGTTAATTCGTTGGGCCTGTCCGCAGAGGGGCACCTCGTGGTCTTTTGGGTCCGAGAGCTACTGCTACCGAGGGATTTCTGGAGGGAGTTTTCTTCCTTTGAGATTATACTGGAGATGTTACTATGCACGTACGTGTTTGGCGTTGTAAATACGTACAGAGTGGAAGGGATGGGGAGTGGGGGAGGGGGGGGCGGGGGGGGGGGGAGGAGAGGCCTGGGGGGGCTTCATCAATGGCGACCCAGGTGCAAGAGGTGTGCTCTGCTTTTCAATTCCTCCTCCTATCCTGCACTGTTTCCCGTAGCTCTGGCAGGGTCAGCTTGGTTTCAGCTTTTACCCCATCCATCCGGCACATACATGGTTTGCCTCTTCCTCTTCTTCTTCTTCCCCAACCATTGTTGACTTCTCCAGACTTTTGTGTTCTGCATGCATGATGTGTCCAAAATACGATTCAGTTTTAGTATAAGTGATTCCAATGTACATGGTCTAATTTAATTAAGCACTGATTTGTGCGTTCTTCCTTCAGTGCACGGAATTTTTAACATCAGTCTCCAACACATTTAAACTGTCAATCTTCGTCCTTTCTTTTTCACTGTCCATGACTCACATCCATACATTGGAACTGGAAATTCCAGATCATTCCCCAGCTTCCTGTTGGTTACTTTTGCCACATATTTGTCTTTCCAGATCTTTCACAATCCCTGACATTGCTGTTCTCCACAATGCTAACCATCTATTACTCTCTCCTCTCCATTCTTCCTTCAATTCAACGTTATAACCCAAGAATATGAAACTTTCCACCATTTCCACAACATCGTCTCCCAATCTGAACATGTCGATCTTCAGTTGACAAGGTTTTAGTCTTTTTGAGGTTTAAATAAAGACCAGTTTTTTTCACTTTCCTTCTTCACTGTTCTGCAGCAGTTTCATCAAATCCCGTTACTTTCTACCAGCAGAATGGCATAGTCAGCATTCCGTAGGTTATTCATACGTCTTCTGCCACTCCTGAGTCCATCCTCCATGTCATCAACTTTGATTTCCTCATGATGTACTCACTACACAGATTGAACAACGAGGAGGTGAGAATATTCCCCTGTTTAACCCCTTTTCCAAATCCAAACCATTCTCATCTCCATATTCTTACTGGAGTTTCTTGTTTTCCTGGAGTGTGCGGGATTCTTATCAGACATACCAGGAGCTCCGACATCCCCATTTCTCTCCTCATCGTCCACATCAATTCGTCATCAACACAATCAAAGGTTTTGCTGTAATCTATAAACAGGAAATGGTGGTACAGGCCCTGTAGTCTCGATGCAGACTAGTTTACCCCTCCCAGCCCTTTTTGTTCTGTGAAGAGACAACTTTCTATATTGTCTTGTTTCAATCCAAGGGGCTGGTTCTGCTTTTGTTTTCTTTGTGTAGCCCCCACGTCGAGTGGCCCTGTAGGCTTTGTGGGCAATATCCCATAAAAAAAACCTTCCTGTGATATTCCTTTACTTTTTCCATGATCCACCTCAAATTTCCAATTTGATCCATAGTAAGTCTTCCTCTTCTAAACCTGTTTGCTCAACGGACATTTCTTCTTTAATGAAGTCTTCAACATATGTTAATGATGATGTCATAGGTGCTTCCATTATGTCGTCATAATTTGACGAGTACAAAACTTCATCGATCAAGATGAAATTTGTTGAGCATCATCTCGGGATAAATTGGTGTAGAAAAACAAAATTATGACGTCATCGGTCATGTGGTTCGGCCGCCATATTGTTTTAACACAAAAGCCTTAAAAAAACAATAAAACACATCCTGGCGAGGGTCTGCAATCTCCGATTGCTCTTTCTTGTTTTGTAATTCAGTGATGTTGGAGGATTTTCAAGCAGATGGAAGATCTGTGGTAAATGACAGGGTGAAAAGTGCAGAAAGAGGATGTGCAAGAGCAGTAGAGCAGGATTTTAGGGCATGTGAGCTGATGCGTCCGTTCCAGTTGCAGAGTCGAGGGTTGAAAGATTCTCTCCAGCTTCTCAGGTGCAAAAGACAGAGACTAGGAACATTTGGGTGTGACAGCGTAGGGTGGGTACAGAGACCGAGCGGTTGGTACCACAAGATGTGGTACAGAGACCGAGAGGGTGGTACGACAAGATGTGGTACAGAGACCGAGAGGGTGGTACGACAAGATGTGGTACAGAGACCGAGAGGTTGGTACGACAAGATGTGGTACAGAGACCGAGAGGTTGGTACCACAAGATGTGGTACAGAGACCAAGAAGTTGGTACGACAAGATGTGGTACAGAGACCGAGAGGGTGGTACCACAAGATGTGGTACAGAGACCGAGAGGGTGGTACCACAAGATGTGGTACAGAGACCGAGAGGTTGGTACCACAAGATGTGGTACAGAGACCGAGAGGTTGGTACCACAAGATGTGGTACAGAGACCGCGAGGTTGGTACCACAAGATGTGGTACAGAGACCGAGAGGTTGGTACCACAAGAGGTTGGTACCTTGGAGGGTTGGTACCCTCTAAGGGTGAGCAAGTGGGGAGGGAAGGGTGAGCAAGTGGGGAGGGTGAGCAAGTGGGGAGGGAAGGGTGCGCAAGTGGGGAGGGGAGGATGAGCAAGTGGGGAGGGGAGGGTGGGAAAGTGGGGATGAGAATAATTTCAGCCTCATTTACTCACATTCAAATGCTGTGACATGTTTGCTTTTCCCTGAAAAAAATATTTTTTTCCTTCCCATCAAATAATTATTTTTTCATGCAAATCTGAATCTTATAACACATTATAAACTGTACAGCAAAAATACTTGTTTAATGTGATTAAATTCATAAAACTTACACCTTGCAATGGATTTATGCCATCATTTAACTGTTTCTGTGACGTCACCCATTATGGTTTACAAAATAAAAAAAACAACCTTGTTGTTGTGCGTATTCATTAATTTTTAATGCCCACACTATCGCTTTTGGCAGCCGATATTCTATAAGAGGTATATTTTGTTTGCTGAGACACTGTACGGAGTATAAAGAGTAAAGGTTTGGCACGTATTACGTCATTGTACGATTCATGGTACATCGAGCAGTGAAAAATCATGGCAAATCATGTTATGCAGCACCACATGTGGTTATCAGCAGCACATGTGGTTATGCAGCAGCATGTGGTTAAACAGCAGCACATGTAGTTATTAGCAGCACATGTGGTATTTCAGCTGCACATATAGTTATTGGCAGCACATGTGATTTTATCAGCAACACATGTGGTGACACAGCAGCACATGTGGTTATACAACAGCACATGTGGTTATACAGCAGCACATGTGGTTGGTTATACAGCAGCACATGTGGTTATACAACAGCACATGTGGTTATACAACAGCACATGTGGTTATACAACAGCACATGTGGTTGGTTATACAGCAGCACATGTGGTTACGCAGCAGCACATGTAGTTATACAGCAGCACATGTAGTTATACAGCAGCACATGTGATTAACAGCAGCACATGTAGTTATACAACAGCACATGTAGTTATACAGCAGCACGTGTGATTATACAGCAGCACGTGTAGTTATACAGCAGTACGTGTAGTTATGCAGCAGCACATGTAGTTATGCAGCAGCACATGTAGTTATGCAGCAGCACATGTAGTTATACAGCAGCACGTGTAGTTATACAGCAGCACATGTGATTTTATCAGCAGCACATGTGATTTTATCAGCAGCACATGTGATTTTATCAGCAGCACATGTGATTTTATCAGCAGCACATGTGATTTTATCAGCAGCACATGTGGTTATACAGCATCACATGTGGTTATACAGCAGCACACGTGGTTATACAGCAGCACATGTGGTTATACAGCAGAACATGTGGTTATCAGCAACACATGTGGTTATCAGCAGCCGATGTGGTAATTAGCAGCACATGTGATTTTATCAGCAGCACATGTGATTTTATCAGCAGCACATGTGATTTTATCAGCAGCACATGTGATTTTATCAGCAGCACATGTGATTTTATCAGCAGCACATGTGGTTATACAGCAGCACATGTGGTTATACAGCAGCACATGTGCTTATACATCAGCACATGTGGTTAACAGCAGCACATGTGGTTAACAGCAGCACATGTGGTTAACAGCAGCACATGTGGTTAACAGCAGCACATGTGGTTATACAGCAGCACATGTGGTTATTGGCAGCACATGTGATGTTATCAGCAACACATGTGGTTATACAGCAGCACATGTGGTTATCAGCAGCACATGTGGTTATCAGCAGCACATGTGGTTATCAGCAATACATGTGATTCTATGAGCAACACATGTGGTTATGCAGCAGCACATGTGGTTATGCAGCAGCACATGTGGTTATGCAGCAGCACATGTGGTTATACAGCAGCACATGTGGTTATACAGCAGCACACGTGGTTATAAAGCAGCACACGTGGCTATAAAGCAGCACACGTGGCTATAAAGCAGCACACGTGGCTATAAAGCAGCACACGTGGTTAGACAGCAGCACACGTGGTTATACAGTCGCACATGTGGTTAACAGCAGCACATGTGGTTAACAGCAGCACATGTGGTTAACAGCAGCACATGTGATTAACAGCAGCACGTGTGGTTATACAGCAGCACGTGTGGTTATACAGCAGCACGTGTGGTTATACAGCAGCACGTGTGGTTATACAGCAGCACGTGTGGTTATACAGCAGCACGTGTGGTTATACAGCAGCACGTGTGGTTAACAGCAGCACGTGTGGTTATACAGCAGCACATGGGGTTATACAGCAGCACATGTGGTTATGCAGCAGCACATGGGGTTATACAGCAGCACATGTGGTTATACAGCAGCACATGTGGTTATACAGCAGCACATGTGGTTATACAGCAGCACATGTGGTTATACAGCAGCACATGTGGTTATACAGCAGCACATGTGGTTATACAGCAGCACATGTGGTTATACAGCAGCACATGTGGCTATGATAGTAGAATTTAAACCTGAATGCTTCGGATTGGTTCAACCTCAATGGTTTAAGTGATCCCGATTCTCCATTCTCCATTTTGTAGTTTGTTGAATCTTTCACTGCATGGGAATTTTGTATTTACCTTTATGTCTGTAGTTGTCTGTGGTCGTCTACTCGCCATGGTTATTCCAACCACACCACCGTTAATCAAACAGGCCCCGCAAACTTTCCCTCCAATATCGCATTTTACAAACAAACAAATATCTATCCAATTGTTGTGTAAGCCAGGACTGCTGCTTTTCGTGTGTGAGGATTCTTGTATACCTGTCACAGGATACCATGATACCTGTTCGTACATTCCCAACGACAAGGGCTGGATGCTCGGAATATCTCTGATGGATGAAAACAGAAACAGAGACCCCAGGTTCTTCTTCTCCCTTCGCACCGACCGCGCACCTCGAGCCTCCACCATCCACGACCGACGCGCTCATCGACCGAGCACCTGGGCGCACCTGGTGTCCACCTACGATGGGCGCTCCATGGCGCTGTACGTGGACGGCGTACTCGTGGGGAAAAGGCACGAACAGAAAGGAAACGTGTCGAGTGTTCGCTTTCGTGTGTGCAAGGCACTAACACTTGGGGGAGACAGGTTCGAATCCCTCCATAATTACAGAGGAGCAATTGAACTCTTCCGCCTTTGGGGTCGTGCCCTCTCCCACTATGACGTCAGAGCCCTATTAACGGATCGATTCGTTCGGAAGGATTCACCTGGACTGATCATCTCCGATCACTTTGGGAGCATTCGCCATTTCTGGTCACCTGGAAGGTCCAAGAGAATACCTGAGTTGGTGTTATTCCCTAGACGAAGCGGTGGTGACTTGCTCAAGGGTCGTGGTCGAATGTTACCTATCCCGAGATGCGGCAAGACTGTTTGTGACAACCTGGACATCATCCGAAGCTACAATAAGCACTGGACCTTCAGGCGACGCAAGGTAATCCGATATCAGGTGGTGAACATCTTCAACGACGACCACGAGGAGCCAACTGTGACGTCAGAGCAGATATCTTTACAACACGCGCACCTGGCGTCCGTGTTCGGTGCGCACAACATCACCTGGGAGCTCACCGTCACCGAGGTCCTGAACTCCTCCTTACGTCACCGCATCGTCCTGGCCACCTGTGAGCTCAGCCACCTGGCGGACGGCTTCTGCGACCCGGAGTGCAACCACTCGAGCACGGGCTACGACGCGGGAGATTGTTTACCTGGGAGGGCGGAGTGTTTGGACCGACGGCCGAACGGGCTTTGCGAGGCCAGGTGTAACGGCCCCGTTGGAGACTTCGATGGCGGCGACTGCTGCAACGTGACCATTACTGACGTCACCAAAACCTGCTTCGACCCCGAATCGTCGCACAGGTATTTCGTGAACGCAATTTGCATCAAGGATAACGTTTATTTGGGTGAATTATAGTAAGATTGGGTTAATCACTTTATTCATCAGGTACCGTTGGTAGCCATTTTGAAATTGTTCACATTATTATTATTATTATTATTATTATTCTGATTCCATGAAATTTGTTGGTGGCGTACAGGACAAACTTGCAACGTACTTTGACCATGTATGGAATGCGGTATTCCTCTTTACTTTATGCATATCCTAAGCATGGCGTCATGGGTCACGTGACCTGGCGGCCATATTAGATTTATTGAGAATCTTAAAAATCCATCTCCGTCATTTTTTAACCTATTGAGTTGAAACTTTGCAAACATATAGTTCACCTCAAGGCAAAGAAAACTCTTTTCTCCGATTGTTGATTTCTTTGCTAAATAGAACGCCACTCAGTAGAGCGCATACTCCCGCCGTGGGTCAAGTTGGAATAGTACGATTTCACAAAAGTTTGAGGGAGTAGTTCAGTGACAACACAAGACAAGACAACGCAAGACAGACACTGCACAGATATATATTTAGAATATATAGAAGATAATGTAAAAAAAAAAACAAGGCAATTTCACTTACATTTCCGGATTCAGCGTTCAATTCTATATAAGTGAGTGTATTTTGAGGCATGAGTGACTTCAAATAAAATTGTAAGCCAGGAAAACGTTCATTTCATTCCTTAGGGATACAACATGTAAAACTGGCCCAAACGTCAAAACAAAACTCGCTCATTTTAAGTCGTACAAGCTAATGCGACCACTCATTCTTCAGGGAAGAATCCCGTGCACATGCTTGTCACTTATAAGTCACCTAAGTCTATAAGTTCATCAAATACTGACACCGCGATTGACATTCGCTGAGGTAAATGTTGATATCTCTTCTGAGGTTAAAATAAATAAATAAAACAGTTTTAAAGCATTATACGTATCAAACGATACATTTTATGAAATGGGGAAAGCTAATACACACTTTGGTGGTTTTAAAATGACAGAATGTCTTTATTAGAAAAAAAAGAAGAACCTTTAAGACGACGCTGCTAACAAAATACACCGCTCTAACGCATAACCACGAGTTTAAACTACATTTACAACAAATATGAAAACTATTTTCATATCACAATGTTAAATATAGAATATATAGAAGATAATGTAAAAAAAAAATGAGCCGTCTTCCAATGGTAAACAATCCTTCAAAAAATTCCTGGATCTGGAATAATATCCTGAGCTTCACCAAAAACGAATCAATATTTCCTTATCCCAAGGGCAATCATCCCACCAACTTTCATCCAAATCCGTTCAGAACTTTTCCAGATATCTTGTTCATAAACACACGAACACACACACACACGGACACGATCGAATGCATTACTCCCTAGCGGGAGTAATTAGTCTATGGCAGGCCAATTAAAAAAGTGCTGACTCAGCATTAAAAAAAAAAATTACTATTGTGATTCCATGAATTTTGTATCGAAGCCTGGTGTTGGCTTAGCGGTTAGGGTGCGGCTTGGGATCCTAGGATCCTGAGTTTGAATCCCGGTCAATCGATGAATTAACGCCAGGGGATTTGACTCAGCCTGTCATTCTTCCGAGGTCGGCAAATTGAGTACCTGGGATGAATGATCCTGGTGTGTACCCGGATTTAGAATAGGTACACCGTATCCCTGCGCATCGTAAGAGGCGACTAAGAGTTGGCGTCAGGAAGGGCATCCGGCCATAAAAACATTGCCTCAAACAGGGAACCATGATTATCATGGGGCCCGCAAGGCTAACCCCCGCTCTAGCGGGGAAAAATGGCCTTAAAACGATCATTCATTCATTCATTCATTCATGAATTTTGTATCGACCTTAAGGCCAAACCATTAGTCAGATGAACTTGAAACTTTGACCAATTAATAGTATGTCACTTGATTGAATGCGCATTCAAAATATGTCATGATCTATCACGTGACATGGTGGCCTAATTGGATTTCATGAAACGTTTGAAACGCATCTCTTCATTTTTCGATCGATTGAGGTGAAACTTGGACCACTTATAGTATGATACTTTATTTGATGCGCATCCAAAATATGATGTCATATGTCAAGTGATGAGGTGGCCATATTGGATTTCATGAAAACCTTTAAAATGCATATCTGCCTTCAGTTTTCAATCGATTGAGTTAAAACTTGGACCACTTATAGTATGATACTTTATTGGATGCGCATCCAAAATATGATGTCATAGGTCAAGTGATGAGGCGGCCATATTGGATTTCGTGAAAACCTTTAAATGTATCTCCATTTTTCGATTGATTCAGTTCAAACTTTAACCAATCGGATCTGGGCTGCCGTTGTCAATGACTCTGGCATGCACTTGTCCAATCAGTGTGGGTCATCTTGGTCCCCGGATCATCACTGCTTGCGGTTTTATTATTTTAAATATTTTTTAAATGAGCTTGATTGTTTTTTTTCTTCAAATTAAGCCCCTGGCCTTCCGGTTTCGCGATCGAGGTGGCGACTTTTGTTCTCTCCCGGCATCCAAAGTTAAGTTATTTTTCCATTTGTGTGTTTATCAAATTTCCACTCGTTATTTTATCATCTTTGTGTTATTGTTTGTTTATAGTTCGTTTTGGTTTGAATTTCCTGTAACTCGTAATAAATTAATCGTTTCTGTTTGCCCCGCATGTGCGGCCTTGTAGCCTGAGGCTTTCCCCATCAAAGTTTTTTCACTTAAGTTCCTTCCTTCGCTGTTTTTGTTTGGTTCTTAGATTTTTCCCTTTTCCCCCGAACTTCCCCGAACATATACTCTTTGTCTAACGTTTTCCAAACGTAACACCCTCCCCTCCCCCCCAAAAAAACAAAAACAAAAAAACAACAACATTTATTTCCCTTGCTCCACGTGTTGTTGTCTCATCGTGTGCTTCTGTCCACGTGCGCTGTCTCGCCCCGCCCCCATTATCTCCTTGCCTTCCACCTTTTGCCCTGTTCACGTGACTTGTGGTTGTCCCTCTCGGCCCTCTCCCCATTGGTATTTTTGTGAATATAAGATTGTTCTTCACAGTTCTGTTTCAATATGTTTAAACTTTCCCCTGCAGTGTTTTATTCAGTGGTATATTACAACACGCTGTTTTTCTTCCTATTTAAAAGGCTCTTTCAATTTCTTCTTCAACTCATTCCACTTCAAAAAAAATTCAATCTTTTTTTATTTTTTTATTATTATTTTTTATTTTTGGTAAACAGAATCGAGGCTCGTGAAAGAGCTAACATTTATCACACAAACAAATCAGACAGACAAACAAAGTATATAAAAACGGGAGCGGTAGACAAGATGGGGAGAGAAGGGGAAGCACACAAACACAACATTTGAAAGCAGGGACATCGGGAGATCTGTGGGAGGGAGAGGGCTTGGGGGGAGGAGGCGTGGGTCTGGGGGGAGGGGGGTAGGAGAAGTATAAAACACAAGGACCATAAAACACAAGGACACTGCAAGGACTTCCAGGAAAGAAGTTGGTATTTCAAAAAAGTGGATTTGGGGTGAAATTAGCGGGGGTAGAAAAGATCAAGGTTTTGGATGGGGGAAGATAAGAGATGGTGGTGACCAGCTGTTTTAAAGACCTGGAGGGAGGAGGGGGATTGAAGAGAGTGAGGGAGTTTGTTCCAGAGGCAGGAGAAAAGAGGGATGAAGGAGTGAAGGTGAGCAGAGTCTTGATTTTGGCAGTTTAACCATACGAGGGTTGCAGGCAGATCTTGTGCGACCTGTAGGAATATTTGGGGGCCAGAGCCCAGCGAGAGCTGGGGGAGCAAGGCCGGAGAGGAGTCGGTAGAAGACGGAAAGACCATCAACCTGCCTGCGGTGAGTAAGTGAAAGGCCCTCGGAGTTAGCTTCATCGCGGGATTTAGCTCTTACAATTAGCTCTTACAATTCTTCCTCACTACATGCTCTAAATTCACATTCATTCCACCCTTCCTCTATCGTTCTTAAATGGATCGCTAACTTGAAAATCACAATAAACCCAATTTGTTATAAAAGTTCGTCTTTCATTAATCATCCACTTTCTAAACTCCCCCCTTGCCCCTCCCCTCCAAATCTCCCCCCTTGCTCCTCCCCTCCTAAACTCCCCCCTTGCCACTCCCCTCCTAAAATCCCCTCTCACCCCTCCCCTTCAAAACTCCCCCCAACCCCTCCCCTTCAAATCTCCCCCCCCCGACCATCCCTCTCCAATTCTTCCCTCTCCCCCTCCTCCTCAAAGCTGCCTCCTCCCCACTTCGTCTCCCTTCTATCTCATACCTCCACCTCCCCCAACCTTCTACCTCCCTCTGCCCCCCCCCCCCCACTCAAACAACTCCTCTCTGTGCCTCATCCCATCACCATCAAACCTTTCGTCCTCCTCATTCTTCCCTTTCTTGTAACTCTTCCATAATCTCTGACACACTATCAACTGCTCTCCTTACCTCCCCCTCTCGTCCTTCATCTGACCCTAACCCTCCCCTCCCCTGTCCTGCACCCGATGTTCCCCCTCTCTCCTCATTAACGGTATGGACCTCAAACATCCGGGGCCTTCCCTCAAACCTGATTGATCTCTCCATTCAGGTTGCTTCTGACAATCCAGACTTGATCTGCTTAACAGAAACTTTCCCCCTTAAAGATGTCTCTGATTCCTTAATATCTCTTCCTGGTTACTCCGTCCTCTGGTATGATAGACCTGAGCCTCATCCTGGTGATGTGGTTTCCATCTTTATCAAAAACTCTCTTCCTCACTCACGCTGCACTGCCCTCTCTCCACCTCACCCCCAGGAATACCTCTGGCTACGGCTTCCCCTCCGCTCCCACATTTTGTTCATATGTGTTCTGTACCGTCCTCCAAACAGTGATGACTCAATTTACATTTCGCTGTCTGACAACATGGACCAACTTCTATCAACTCCTCCAAACTCTCTCTTCCTCATATGTGGCGACTTCAACTGTCATCATGCCAGCTGGCTGGGTGTGGGTTCCTCTCTCACCAGCCATGGCACCTCAGCAAAGGACTTCTGCGACTCATTGGGACTGACACAATCTGTCAATTTCCCGACCCGGATCTGTCAATGGAGTATCTTCTCTTCTAGAATTGGTTGTGACAAACTTCCAAGCAAATGTCTGCTGCTCTTCTTCTGCTCCAATCGGTTCTTCTGATTATGTGCTTGTTAAAGTGGACATCTCTCCGGCCATTCTCAGAGAGCCTCCTCAGCACCGACGAGTCTGGCATTTCACTCAGGCTGACTGGCACGGTCTGCAAGCAGCCATCAATCATCTGGACTGGTCTCCCATCTCTACTGCCTCTGACATCAATTCTCCATGGTACACTTTTCAATTTGGTACACTGAATTAAATTCGTCCAATTCGTCCAATTCAATTCATCCATGGTACACTGAATCTTGTGGGGAGGCAGTTGCCCCGAAACAACTTGGCTTTGCCTCTTGGAAGGTAAATCCAACTGAAGGAATCTCATTCCTTCCACCAAGCTTGGACCAAGTATGTGTCTACCCTCAGGAGTGCCAGGAAGCACTATCTCTCCACACTCAAGCATGAACTCTCAAACCTGTCTCCTTCCTCCAAATCCTGATGGCGTCTGGTCAAATCCGTTTCTGGTGTTTGATCCCCCTCCATCCCCTCCCTTACCTCAAATGGCTACACAGTTGACACCGCACGTGACAAAGCCGAATGCCTCAACTCTGTGTTTGCCTCAAAATCTTGTGCCCCAAACCCATCTCTCTCTGTTCCCACCTTACCCAGTCGAACCCAACTGCTCCTGGACTATGTGTCCTTCTCTCCTGACAAGGTGGAGAAGTTTTTGTCAAACCTCGACTCTGATTCTGCAACTGGACCAGACGGCATCAGCCCATGGGTCCTAAAATCCTGCTCTGCCGCTCTATCTCACGCTCTCTCTGTTCTTTTCACCCTCTCTTTTGCTCAAGGTCATCTGCCAGCAACTTGGAAATCAGCAAACATTACTGCTTTACAAAAAAAGGTGCAAAAACAGATCCTTGCAACTACAGACCAATCAGCCTGCTCCCAATTATCAGCAAAGTCATGGAATCCATCATTGCTTCGGATATCAAATCCTTCCTCTTCTCCAATGGTTTGATATCCGATCATCAATTTGGATTCAGACTACGTCATTCTACCCTTGATATGTTGCTTCTGCTGTCTCAACAATGGATGGAGGTCCTCAATGCCAAACAGGAAATCAGAGCTGTCTCCCTTGACATATCACGTGCCTTCGATACGGTTTGGTATGCAGCTCTGCTGACCACACTCTCCTCCTATGGTATCCATGGAAACCTCCACGCATGGCTGGCAGACTTCCTCTCCAGTCATAGTCAACGTGTGGCCCTGAATGGATTTCTCTCATCTCCCCTTCCTGTTTTTCTGGAGTTCCCCAAGGTAGCGTTCTGGGCCCTATGCTTTTTCTGGTCTTCATCAATGATCTCTCCGACTCTCTGGAAAATCCTCTCTATCTCTTTGCTGATGACTCCACTCTCTGCCGCTCCATTCCTCATCCCTCAGATTGGCAGTCTGCAGCCTCCTCGCTCTCTGCAGCCTCCTCACTCTCTGCAGACCTGGACAAAATGGCAGAATGGTCAAACAAGTGGAACATGTCTTTCAATCCTGACAAATCTCACACTCTTGCTATGTCTCTCCGAAAAGACCGACTGGAAAACCCTCCCATCTACTTTCTCAACAATCCTCTCCAAGAAGTTCTGTCACTCAAGCTTTTGGGTCCCACTATCTGCCATGATCTTTCTTGGGAAAACCACATTTCCAAGCTGGCCTCCAAAGCCAGTTGCCAACTGGGCATCATCCGTCGTGCGAAGTCCTTCCTTGGCACACCTAAGCTCCTCACCACATACAAGGCTTTTATCCGCAGCTCAATGGAATTCTGTTCCTCCCTCTGGGCCGGTGCTCCTGCCTCACACCTAGCTCGGCTTCACACTGTTGAAACCAAAGCTTTCAGAATCATTGGAATCTCCTGCGATGAAGCTAACTCCGAGGGCCTTTCACTCACTCACCGCAGGCAGGTTGGTGGTCTTTGTCTTCTGCCGACTCCTCTCCGGCCTTGCTCCCCCAGCTCTCTCTGTGCTCTGTCCCCCAAATATTCATACAGGTTGCACAAGATCTGCCAGCAACCCTCTTATGGTTAAACTGCCAAAATCTAGGCTCTCTGCTCACCTTCACTCTTTCATTCCTCTTTTCTCCCACCTCTGGACCAAACTCCCCCACTCCCTTCAATCGCACTCCTCCCTCCAGGCCTTTAAAACAGCTGTTCACTATCATCTCTTATCTTCCCCCATCCAAAACCTTGATCTTTTCTACCCCCTCTAATTCACCCCAGATACACTTTTTTGAAATTCCAACTTCTTTCCTGGAAGTCCTTGGTGTCCTTGTGTTTTATACTTCTCGCACCCCCCCCCCCCCCTTTCCCATGCCGCCTCCCCCAAGCCCTCTCCCTCCCACAGATCTCCCGATGTCCTTGCTATCAAATGTTGTGTTTGTGTCCTTCCCCCTCTCTCCCTATCTTGTCTACCGCTCCCCTTATTTTGTGTTTTATGTGTCTGTTTGATTTTTTGTGTGATTAATGTTAGCTCTTTCACGAGCCTCGGTCTTGTATACAAAAAACAAACAAAAAAAACAAAAAAACAACAACAATATTTCAGATACATTTGCACTTTCATACCCCCACCAGAGGAGAGGATATTGCATTTGAGTCAATTTGTCTGTCTGTCTGTTTGTCCGCACAGAATATATATGATTTTCTCTGCAACAATTCGTAAGATTGATAGGAAATTTTCACCGTAGGTGCAACTCCACCTGTAGAATTGTTTAATGATAATTATGACATCATAGGTCACGTGGTACGGGCGCCATCTTGGAAAAAAACAAAAAACTTTGCACCTCTATATCTCTGAAAGTGCTGCATAGAAAGAATTGAGACATGGCTCATTGTAAAGAACTCTCCATGTGGAATAAAATATGTTCGTGATGATGTCATAGGGTACCTCCATTATGAAAAGTTCATCCGATCAAGATGAAATATCTTGATCGTCATCTTTGGATATATTGGTGGAGAAAAGAATAGTGATGGCGTTATCGGTCACGTGGTTGTCACCATATTTGTTTTCACACAAAAGCCTTAAAAACCACTAAAAACACGTCCTGGCGCGGGTCTGCAATCTATGATTGCTCTTTCTCGTTCATAATGAGATGTTCATGTCATTGTTGTGAATAGTTTGGAAATGTGTTGTTGCTTTAATTAATATGTTTATTAGTAAGTTATCTTTGGCCTTAAAAACCAACAAAAGGATATAGGGGTCCAACTAGCATGTGATCATCTCACAGTGGGCTTGGCAGTATGGTATGGAGGTGGGCTTGGCTGGATGGCATGGAGGTGGGCTTAGCTGGATGGCATGGAGGTGGGCTTGGCAGGATGGCATGGAGGTGTGCTTGGCAGGATGGCATGGAGGTGTGCTTGGCAGGATGGCATGGAGGTGTACTTGGCAGGATGGCATGGAGGTGTGCTTGGCAAGATGCCATTGAGGTGTGCTTGGCAGGATGGCATGGAGGTGTACTTGGCAGGATGGCATGGAGGTGTGCTTGGCAGGATGGCATGGAGGTGTGCTTGGCAAGATGGCATGGAGGTGTGCTTGGCAGGATGGCATGGAGGTGTGCTTGGCACGATGGCATGGAGGTGGGCTTGGCAGGATGGCATGGAGGTTGGCTTGGCAGGATGCCATTGAGGTGTGCTTGGCAGGATGGCATGGAGGTGTACTTGGCAGGATGGCATGGAGGTGTGCTTGGCAGGATGGCATGGAGGTGTGCTTGGCAAGATGGCATGGAGGTGTGCTTGGCAGGATGGCATGGAGGTGTGCTTGGCACGATGGCATGGAGGTGGGCTTGGCAGGATGGCATGGAGGTTGGCTTGGCAGGATGGCATGGAGGTGTGCTTGTCAGGATGGCATTGAGGTGTGCTTGGCAGGATGGCATGGAGGTGTGCTTGGCAGGATGGCACGGAGGTGTGCTTGGCAGAATGGCATGGAGGTGTGCTTGGCAGGATGGCATGGAGGTGTGCTTGGCAAGATGGCATGGAGGTGTGCTTGGCAGGATGGCATGGAGGTGTGCTTGGCACGATGGCATGGAGGTGGGCTTGGCAGGATGGCATGGAGGTTGGCTTGGCAGGATGCCATTGAGGTGTGCTTGGCAGGATGGCATGGAGGTGTGCTTGTCAGGATGGCATTGAGGTGTGCTTGGCAGGATGGCATGGAGGTGTGCTTGGCAGGATGGCACGGAGGTGTGCTTGGCAGAATGGCATGGAGGTGTGCTTGGCAGGATGGCATGGAGGTATGCACACTCGTCCCTGAGCCGTGTAGCCTAGGTTTGAATCTCGACCAAGCCATTTACTGTCATCCTGGTGTTTCTGCAGGCAGGGGATTCATCAACAAGGGATTATATTGTTTGGCATTTTCTACAACTATGGAATATCCCTTTTCTGTAGTTTTCTACATGGCACATACCATATAAGGAGGCCTTTTCTATGTCCCTGGCATTTTTACCAAGAATTACTACCTGAGTCGAAGTGTTTCATTGTCCAACGTTTTGGGGATCTCCCCTATGAGCCAAGAAAAATAGGACTGTGGGTCCTGAGGCTGACCTGGATCAGGAACAACAGTCACTCAAACCCCCCATAGATCCTGATATATTTTTAAATGCCGTGAACAAACTTTGGTACATCATGGGCGATGAAGATTGTGATCAAGTTTCATTGAAATTGCGTGTGTAGTTTCGGAAAAGAAAGCAAATACCTATTTTGGGGGGTCAAACCCCCCTCCCCATAGACCCCCATAATCGGCGCAGATTTTGAAACCTCCCCTCCTCCGTAAACCCCTTCAAATAACGCAGATTTGATGCGGTCAATACACCTTCATTAGGCATCAGATATGCAGCATGTGACCAGGTTTTATCAAAATTGTGTGTGTACTTTCGAAGAAGAGAGTAAATACCTATTTTGGGGGGTCAAACCTCCCTCCCCATAGACCCCCATAATCGGCGCAGATTTTGAATTTGTTTTGAAAGCCATTAATTAGACGTATTGGCCGATTTATATTCCAAGTTTCAGCTAGTTTCATTGTATAGCCTTTGAGATACGAGCGCCCACATATTTTGAGTGGACGGATAGACTGACAGACACCAATGTTGATTTCGAGGGTTTTCGTTAATCACTCAAGAATGCGGAAACGGACATTGCTTAAATTTGGAACATGTTACCTCGACAAACAAAGCATTTATTTCTGAAAAGTCGATTTCGTCCAGTAGAAGCGGAGAAACGAATTTTCAGTGCCCATATTAAAGTTGCATGCAGATAAACCATCCCATATAAAGGGAGGTGCTTTGAGCCTCCTTCATTATGTACTTGTAAATGATCTATATACAGATACAGTGATACACACACACACACACACACACACACACACACACACACACACACACACACACACACACACACACACACACACACACACACACAGTCATGTGAAAAAGTAAGTACATCCCATGTAAAGTTTTGACTTTTTCAACATATTTCAACATACAGCTATTTGATCTTCATTCCAACAATATTGATAGATAAAGGTGATATAATATAACAAATATCATGAAACATTTACATGTTGTAGTCCATTGTATAATTTAAATGAACATAAATGCAAATTTCGCATGTGGAAAAAGTAAGTACACCCCGACATTTATCACTACTTCAAATACCTAAAATTAGAATCAGGTGCACCAGCTCAGGTGCAAATGATGAGAACGTCGTTAGAGAGGATCTTGGAAGAACCTGTCTTATTTAAACCTCACACATTTAGTTTGGTTTGCTCTTTGTTGTTGAAGTGTGCGGCGTCACGATGCCTAGATCAAAAGAGCTCTCTGATGCCTTCAGAAAGAAGGTTATAGATGCCTACCAGTCTGGGAAGGGATTAAAAAAGATCTCCAAACAATTTGAAATTAATCATTCTACAGTCCGGAAGGTCATCTACAAGTGGAGAAGATTCCAAACAACTGCCAACTTGTTCAGGCCAGGCCGTCCCAGCAAGTTCAGCCCGAGAGCAGACCGCAAGATGCTGAAAGAAGTCTCTAAGAACCCCAGAATGTCATCAAGGGACCTCCAGTTAGCTTTTGACACTGTTGATGTCAAAGTGCACGAGTCTACCATCAGAAAGAGGCTGCACAAATTTGATCTCCATGGGAGGTGTGCCAGGAGGAAACCTTTGCTGTCCAGAAAGAACATCAGGGCAAGACTAAAGTTTGCCAAAGAACACAGGCAAAGACTAGCACTTCTGGAACAATGTGGTCTGGACAGATGAGTCAAAGGGAGAGCTATTTGGCCACAGTACCAGAAGCCATGTTTGGCGAAAACCAAAGACAGCATTTGACCACAAGAACCTGATACCAACTGTAAAGCATGGTGGTGGAAATATTATGGTTTGGGGCAGCTTTGCTGCATCAGGGCCTGGGCAGCTCACCATCAGAGAATCCACTATGAATTCTTCATTGTACCAGAGGATGCTTGAGGATAATGTGAGGCCATCTGTCGGAGAGTTGAAGCTCAACCGAAGGTGGACCTTGCAACATGACAATGACCCTAAACATACCAGTAAATCCACCAAGGAATGGCTGAAAAGAAAGAAATGGAGGGTTCTGGAATGGCCAAGTCAAAGCCCGGATCTAAATCCCATCGAGATGTTGTGGGGGGATTTGAAACGAGCTGTGCATGCAAGAAACCCCTCAAACATCGCACAGCTGAAAGAATTCTGCATGGAGGAGTGGGCAAAAATTTCTCCCAGTCGATGTCAGAGACTGGTAGACAGTTATAAGAAACGCCTACTTGAGGTTGTTTCTTCCAAAGGGGGCAATACCACCGATTAGAGCCAAGGGTGTACTTACTTTTCCACATGCGAAATTTGCACTTTTGTTTATTTATATTATACAATGGACAAAATGTAAATGTTTCATGATATTTGTTATATTATATCACCTTAATCTATCAATATTGTTGAAATGAAGATCAAATAGCTGTATGTTGAAATATGTTGAAAAAGTCAAAACTTTACATGGGGTGTACTTACTTTTTCACGTGACTGTATATACACATGCATATATATAATAAAAGGCAGTGTCTGTCCATCTGTCTCCTCCATAACTCCAAAACCATGAAGCTTTGCATGCATACACCTGGACCTCCAACAGATTGCAAAGATGAAAACTGGGTGTTTGGGTGTGTTATAACACCCTTTTTGAAGATGATTAATGAGGTGCTCATAAGAATACAAACCCGATGTGGTGGCTTACCAATATGGCGGCCCGCCATCTTGGTCCACCCACTGCACCTCACTGGGTTCTTAAGCCGCCATTTTGTTTTGGCCCACTCAAACGTACCTTGCCTTGGAAACACAATCGATTATCATTCCACAATTGAAGCATATTGTCCTATCCGTGCCGATAACGATCGGTCTCTGACGGATTGGCTGATCGAGCTTAACACTCCGTGGCTTTCAATCAAAATATCGCGGAGAATACACGCATGGGGAGGAGCTTACCTTCATGGGTCCCACCGGACGTCTTTGAACCTGCGGTGATTAATTCAAGCCGACACTGGATTTATAATGTACAAAAATACGGCTTTATTGAAGAAATGCCGATTACAAAATGACACACGGCAAAACTAAGATTTCTAAATGGGACGTTCCCACAGAGACCCGTAAACACACAAAGGGAAAAATAAAGGTGAAAACAAAGCGTGTGTATGTACTTAGCTCTGAGCGTCTCCTGAACCCCCTCGGGAATTGTCAAAACCCCCGTGTCCTTGGCAGGAACAGCACAGGCCTCGGTCCGCGGTCTGTGCGCGAGAAACCGCAGTTCACTCCTCCTTACGATCACGGTGATGATGTCGGAACACGACCGTTCACCACCAAGCCCCACAGCCAAGAGCTCGTAAACGTCGACCGTTCATTGAGACCGGCCCACCGCAAGAGCAAATTAATGCGACCGCTCACTTTCAGATCCAGAAGCCGAGAGAGAAAATGTCGGCCCTCCAACTCCTTTGTACTCGAGGCTCTGACGTCATTCGATGCCGCCCGTGCCTGCTCCTATCAGCCAGTCCCTCTCTTCGTTGCTCGACAAATCTCACCAATTACTGGTCTCCGGGGCGTTGCCTCCCGGACCTGCCTGCTTGATGTTATCACCCGTCGGTGGTATCATCGGTGGTGCTCAAAGTCCTGTTTCCGATTAGCTTTTATTTAGTGTCTTTTATTTCGCTATTGCCTGGCCTTGTGTGTGTACTGCATTGTCATAAGGAACAGAGGGAAAAAAACAGAGGCAATTACATACAGGGGATTCATTACCCATAATCCCTAACTAATTAACATAACCCCACCCCTCTAACGGGGACACTTATACATTTACACACATACGGTCTCCCCGATCCCTACTTATGATACATGGGGTTTCTTCTTCTTCACAACATACAGAGCATGGTAAGCTATACACTTCTACCTGGACTAAGGTAATCATTGCCTACCCCCCACAAACGTAACAATATCATCAATATCTGGATTCGGATATGAGGATTGGATGCTGTAGACTAAATAATGTCCAAATCTGGAGTGAAATCTGACAATTTATCACATCTAGCGATTGGTGAACCCTATTCAGGCTGCTTTTCCAAGCCATGGTGTTATAGCAGACAGAGCTCCCTTTTTGTTTTTAGTCACAAGGCCGAGGAAGTTTGGGTGTGTTATAACACCTTTTTTGAATTTGTCTACTCTCAGTGGTTTCCACATGATTTTCTGCTTGATATCGATCTGTTTTTAAAATTCCCCAGCCATTTAAACCAGAAGCAATCAGCAATTGCTATCGCTTGCCAAGCCAGCCGTTCCTTATCACCCATTTTGTTGGAGTGCTTGCTGGAGTGCTTAACCTGCTTGGCAAGGGCTCTACAAATTAAGTGAGAAATGCCTGTGTACTTAATTAGCCACAAGGTGGGGAAGTTTGGGTGTGTTATAACACCCTTTTTGAATATGATTAACGAGGTGAACAACCACTTGGTGAACACTATTCAGGTCGCTTTTGTAAGCCATGGCGTTACAGTAGACAGAGCTGTCTTTTTGTTTGCACGTACCCATTTTTCATTGACCAACATTTTTGTGTGATCTAGTCACTCTCCCTATCCCCCCCCCCCCCCCCACTTCCTTGCTCCACCCTCCTCTCTCTCCCTGCTCCTACCCCTCCTCGCTTCCCCATCCCCCCTCGCCCACCTCCCCCCTCTCTCCCCTTTTCACCCTCCCTTCTTCTCTCCTCCCTCATTTCTCTCTCCCCTCCCTCATTTCTCTCTCCCCTCCACTCTCCCTCCTCTCTCACCCCCTCCCACTCTCCCTCCTCTCTCTCCTCCTCCACTCTTTTTCCTTCCTCCTCCCTTCCCTTCTCCTCACTGTTTCCCTCCCTCCCTTCACCTCCCCCTCCCCTTCTCCCATCCCCAGCCTTTATTCCCCCATCTCCTGCCCCTTCCCCCCCCTGCCCTCGCTCCCCTCTCCCTTTACCCCCTCCTCCTCCTCCCCCCCCCCCCCCCCCCGTTCCCTTTCCTTTGCCCTGGGGAAGGGGGGATAGGGGTAGGAAGGCGGGGAGGAGCGGTGAGGGGAGGGGAGAGGAAAGGATATATATATATATATATATATATATATATATAGCACAATAAAAAAAACTATATATAGCACGATATCTCAAAAAGCTATGGACGGATTTGAATGAAATTTGGTGAACAAGTTAGGTGTGTGACAAGAAGGACAAGGAATGACGTTGGGGGTGTGGCTGGGTTGGCATACTTTCCGCTCGTGCCATTTTGGGTTAGCAAAGGAACTCTCAAATTATATAGTTTCTACACGATGCCTTTCCCAGCACTGGTGATGTTGCCTGACAAATGAAGTCAATAATAATTTTGACAAGGAAATTCCATTATTTTTTGTATGCCGGTTCGTAATGTGTCGACATCTACAGTACTCGTACAACATAATAGATAATTTACCTGTTGAGTTTACTGTTGCATTTCCTTAGCTGTTTAGTTGAATAAATTGCATATCTAATAAATCAAATGTCTGTCCGTCTGTATTTGCATTTTTTTTTTTTTCAAAGACCTCTGGCCCGCCAACCACCAAATTTGGCACACAGACAAAGTCCGACAGGGATTGTCCAAAGGATCTTTTCATCACCACCTCAGTCTTTAAAGACCCCAAAGACACTTTTTCTTACATGCCTTTTACAATTTTACATGCATGAGAGATTACATTAAATGATTGAGAGAAGACTTTTTACATGCTTGAGAGAGGTGACTCCAAAGACCCATAAGTCCCTTGAAGACCCTAAACACCCTTAAGACCCTTTTAGACCCCAAATACCCCTAATACTCTAATACATCAAAGACCCTTGAGACCCCTAAGACCCCACCATACCCCTCAGATCCTGAAAACCCTTTAAGAAAACAAAGATGCCAAAGACCTTTAAGAGCCCAAATACCCCTAAGAACCCAAAGACCCTTCAGGGCTCAAAGACTCTTCAGACCCCTAATATCCTTTCAGACCTCTAAGATCCTGAAGACCCTTTAATACCTGAAAGATGCTAAATATCCCAAAGACCCTTAAGACACTTTTAGACCCCTAATATCCTGAAGACCCATAAGATCTCAAAGACCCTTGAGAGCCCAAAGACCCTTGAGACCCCTAAGGCCCCAAATACCTGAACCTTAAGACCATTAAGACCCCTTTTGCCTTGAAGACCATTTCACCACGTTTCCTCGGCACACCTGAGCTCCTCACCACATACAAGGCTTTCATCCGCAGCTCAATGGAATACTGCTCTCCCCTCTGGACTGGTTCTCCTGCCTCACACCTAGCTCGGCTTCACGCTGTTGAAACCAAAGCGTTCAGAATCATTAGAATCTCCCGTGATGAAGCTACCTCCGGGGGCCTTTCACTTACTCACTGCAGGCAGGTTGGTGGTCTTTCTGTCTTCTACCGACTCCTCTTCGGCCTTGCTCCTCCAGCTCTCTCTGGGCTCTGTCCCCCAAATATTCCTAAAGGTCGCACAAGATCTGACTGCAACCCTCTTATGGTTAAACTGCCAAAATCAAGACTCTCTGCTCACGTTCACTCCTTCATTCCTCTTTTCTCCCGCCTCTGGAACAAACTCCCCCACTCCCTTCAATCCCACTCCTCCCGCCAGGTCTTTAAAACAGCTGTTCACCACCATCTCTTATCTTCCCCCATCCAAAACCTTGATCTTTTCTACCCCCGCTAATTTCACCCCAAATCCTCTTTTTTTGAAATACCAACTTCTTTCCTGGAAGTCCATGGTGTCCCTGTGTTTATACTTCTCCCACCCCCCCCCCCCCTTCCCACGCCGCCTCCCCCCAAGCCCTCTCCCTCCCACACATTCCCGATGTCCCTCACAAATGTTGTGTTTATGTGCTTCCCCTTCTCTCCCCATCTTGTCTACCGCTCCCCTTTTTATATACTTTGTTTGTTTATCTGTTTGATTTGTTTGTGTGATAAATGTTAGCTCTTTCACGAGCCTCGATTATGTATTTAAAAAAAACAACAAAAAAAAACACTCCATCCCTTCACGCTTTCGACCTTTTATATACCTTTTGGACTCCTGGAACCATTAGACCATTACACCCCTTAAGCGACTTTAGACCCCTTAGTCCTTAACACCATTTAGACCCCTTACACCCTTCAGACAGATTAGACAGACAGCTTGGACCCTTTACCATTTCGAGCTTTAGACCGCTTGGACATTTTTACCCCCTATTTACATGCTTTAGAAATTAGACACTTCCAATCCTCTACACACGAACTACTATTGGAATGTAACCCCCTTTAGACCAAAAGAACCTTCGAAGTGCACACCATACAATGTCTATAGTCTTCTTGTAAAACACAAACGATCCTTTTTCAGCAAGTAATTTGCAAACTCGACTTACAAAAAGGGTGAGTACTCTGCTACCTATTATATGAAGAAGAAAGTTTGTTTTTGTTTGTTCATTTATGCTTTCGTACCCAATGCAACCAAACTTTCCATGGCCTACTCTTTCATCCAGAGGAAGGTTGAGGGCTATGTTTGGATAAACAATAAGAAAAAGACATAAAATGTCATAGCCTCCGTGTTTTTAGTAATTTTGCTGTACTGAGTTAAAGGCAGTCAGTCGGCCATCTTTTGTCAGATTACAAAACAAAATCGTTTGCATATGTATACTCTCAAGTATTGTCTTTGTGCCAAGTTTGAACAAAATCGGTCCATGTATGGCGAGAAATGGTTGGGGACATGTTTTAGTTAACAAAATGGCCACCATTTGGCCATCTTGGATCTGATCTCGAAAAAACGTGACGTTCATATGTAACCCATCATTCATTTTCTGTGTGCCAAGTTTGAACAAGATCAGTAAATGCATGTCCGAGAAATGGTTGAGGACGTGTTCAATATCGGGTTTTTTTACAAGTAAAATGGCCGCCAGTCTATCAGTCGGCCATCTTTGATCAGATTACCAAATAAAGTGAGGTGCATATGTACTGTATGCCATCATATACTGTGCTTGTGCCAAGTTTGAGAAAAATTAGACTATGAATGTTCAAGAAATGGTTGGGGACACATTTAAGTAACAAAATGGTCACCAATCGGCTATCTTGGATCTGATCACGAAAGAATACTGACATGTATATGTAAGCCATCATTCATTATTGGTGTGCCTAATTTTAACAACATTGGAAAATGCATGTCCGAGAAATGGTTGAGGACGTGTTCAACATCGAATTTTTTTACAACTAAAATGGCCGCCAGTCAGCCATCTTTGATGACATAGCGAAGCAACGTTCGTTCATATGTAATTCATATGTAACGATGTCTTTGATCACATCGCGAAGCAAAATTGTGTGCTTATGTATACTATCATGTATTATATTTGTGCCAAGAATGAACAAAATTGGTCCATACATCTCCGAGATATGCTTGTGGACGCACGCATGGACAGACGGACGGATGGATAAACAATTCCTCAATCCATAAGCCCCCGTTTTGGACTAAGTCAAACGGGGGCTAAAATATTGACCTCAGATGAAACCAGATTCAGGCCCTAATTGGATATTGTGCTTAGACACTGCCTGGGGTTTTTTTTTCTCTCCCAGAAGCGATTGAGTAATATGTATTGTGAAGACCATGTGTTGAGGTTGTAGTGATTTGATGTCAACAACACAAATTTAATTGTCAGAGTATTTCATTGAATTTCCCCTTGGAAATGCAGGGTAGTTTAGCTAGTAGCAATAATAAAAATAAACCATAACGTTATGAAATATGAATTTTTTTTTTTTATATGTACTGTATTTGTGGGTGGTCAGGGCATTCCTTACAGTTCCTGAGCTCAAAGATGTTTTGCATTTGGATGGTTCGAGTCATCTAAATGTTTTCTTCGCCAACATCCTGGAGGAAGACTTGGCTGGTGTAGCCACGTGGCCCTGGAGTAAAGATGCCTTATCTCATATGGGTATGGCTTTCATCTCACACACAGATATTCACTTTTCTAATTATTGCTACCTTTCGTGTTATTTTAATTTTTTCCCATCCTATTGTTTTTCTCTTCCTTCTTATTATGCTCAAACAATATTGTGTTCCTAACATTTCTAATATTGTTCAACTGATTTAATGTGCACTTCACCAAGTAAAACCTCTAGATATAATGTTTTGAGAACCATTTGGATTCATCTCTGAATTTGGAGAATGTAACATACAGTCACGTGAAAAAGTAAGTACACCCCATGTAAAGTTTTGACTTTTTCAACATATTTCAACGTACAGCTATTTGATCTTCATTTCAACAATATTGACAGATAAAGGTGATATAATATAACAAATATCTTGAAACATTTACATTTTGTAGTCCATTGTATAATTTAAATTAACATAAATGCAAATTTCGCATGTGGAAAAAGTAAGTACACCCTTGGCTCTAATAGGTGGCATTGCCCCCTTTGGCAGAAACAACCTCAAGTAGGCGTTTCTTATAACTGTCTACCAGTCTCTGATATTGACTGGGAGAAATTTTTGCCCACTCCTCCATGCAGAATTCTTTCAGCTGTGCGATGTTTGAGGGGTTTCTTGCATGCACAGCTCGTTTCAAATCCCCCCACAACATCTCGATGGGATTTAGATCCGGGCTTTGACTTGGCCATTCCAGAACCCTCCATTTCTTTCTTTTCAGCCATTCCTTGGTGGATTTACTGGTATGTTTAGGGTCATTGTCATGTTGCAAGGTCCACCTTCGGTTGAGCTTCAACCTTCCGACAGATGGCCTCACATTATCCTCAAGAATCCTCTGGTACAATGAAGAATTCATAGTGGATTCTCTGATGGTGATCTGCCCAGGCCCTGATGCAGCAAAGCTGCCCAAAACCATAATATTTCCACCACCATGCTTTACAGTTGGTATCAGGTTCTTGTGGTCAAATGCTGTCTTTGTTTTTCGCCAAACATGTCTTCTGGTACTGTGGCCAAATAGCTCTACATTTGACTCATCTGTCCAGAGCACATTGTTCCAGAAGTGCTGGTCTTTGCCTCGGTGTTCATTGGCAAACTTTAGTCTTGCCCTGATGTTCTTTCTGTACAGCAAAGGTTTCCTCCTGGCACACCTCCCATGTAGATCAAATTTGTGCAGCCTCTTTCTCATGGTTGACTCATGCACTTTGACATCAACAGTGGCAAGAGCTACCTGTAGGTCCCGTGATGACATTCTGGGGTTCTTAGAGACGTCTTTCAGCATCTTGCGGTCTGCTCTTGGGCTGAACTTGCTGGGGTGGCCTGGCCTGAACAAGTTGGCAGTTGTTTGGAATCTTCTCCACTTGTAGATGATCTTCTGGACAGTCGAATGATTGATTTCAAATTGTTTGGAGATCTTTTTAAATCCCTTCCCAGACTCATAGGCGTCTATAACCTTCGTTCTGAAGGCCTCAGAGAGCTCTTTTGATCTAGGCATGGTGACGCCGCACACCAACAACAAAGAGCAAACGAAACTAAATGTCTGAGGTTTAAATAAGACAGGTTCCTCCAAGATCCTCTCTAACGATGTTCTAATCATTTGCACCTGAGCTGGTGCACCTGATTCTAATTTTAGGTATTTGACGTAGTGATAAATGTAGGGGTGTACTTACTTTTTCCACATGCGAAATTTGCATTTATGTTTATTTAAATTATACAATGGACTACAAAATGTAAATGTTTAATGATATTTGTTATATTATATCACCTTTATCTATCAATATTGTTGAAATGAAGATCAAATAGCTGTATGTTGAAATATGTTTAAAAAGTCAAAACTTTACATGGGGTGTACTTACTTTTTCACGTGACTGTACATATCCCTTGACTTTTTCATATTTTGTTGTGTTACATCCTGAATTTAAAATGGATTAAATTTAAAAAAATTGTCAATGATGTACACATAATACCACTTAATGTCAAAGTCGAATTTTTATTTTAGAAATTTTAGATATATTATATCACCTTTGGTATCACCGATAAGTATTCAAGCCCCTGAGTCAATGCATCGTAGAAGCGCCTTTGGCAGCGATTGCAGTTTCGAGTCTTGGGTATATCTGCATCAGCTTTGCACATCTGGATTTGGGGAGATATATACATATATATTTTTGTATACAAGTTCGAGGCTCGTGTAAGAGGTAACATTAATCACAAAAAAACAAACAAACGGACACATAAAACATATAATAAAGGGAGCGGAGATTAGATGAGGAGAGAGAGGGAAGCACACAAGTACAACATTTGAGAGCAGGGACATCGGGAGATCTTTTTGAGGGAGAGGGATTGGTGGGAAGAGGAGGCATAGGAAGGGGGTAGAGGTAGAAAACACATGGACACTGCTCGGACTTCCAGGAAAGAAGTCGGCATTTCAAAAAAGTGGATATGGGGTGAATTAATGGGGGTAGAAAAGATCAAGGTTTTGGATGGGGGAAGATAAGAGATGGTGGTGAACAGCTGTTTTAAAGACCTGGATGGAGGAGTGGGATTGAGGAGAGTGAGGGAGTTTGGTCCAGAGGTGGGGAAAAGAGGAATGAAAGAGTGAAGGTGAGCAGAGAGTCTTGATTTTGGCAGTTTCACCAGAAGAGGGTTGCTGGCAGATCTTGTGCGACCTGTAGGAATATTTGGGGGACAGAGCACAGACAGAGCTGGAGGAGCTATGCTGGAGAGGAGTCGGTAGAAAGCAGAAAGACCACCAACCTGCCTGCGGTGAGAGAGTGAAAGGCCCTCGGAGTTAGCTTGATCACAGGAGATTCCAATGATTCTGAAAGCTTTGGTTTCAACAGCATGAAGCCGAGCTCGGTGTGAGGCAGGAGCACCTGCAGATTAACTGAAGCTCTGTCAAGTTGGATGGGGAGTGTCTGTGAACAACAATTTTCGAGTCTTTCCATAGATAATTATCAATGGGATTCAAGTCTGGGCTTTGGCTGGTCCACTCAAAGACTTTCACATTCTAGTTCTGAAGCCATTCCAGTGTTGCTTTGGCTGTATGCTTGGGGTCATTGTCCTGTTGGAATGTAAATCTGCACTGCAGTCTGAGACCTTTTGAACTCTGAAGCATGTTCCCCTGAAGGATTTGCTGGATTTGGCTCCATTAATTGTTCCCTCTATCCTTGCAAGTGTCCCAGTCCCTGTTGCTGAAAAGCATCCCCATATCATGATGCTGCCACACCATGCTTCATGATAGGGATGGTGTTTTTTTTTTTTTGTATACCAAGTCGATGCTCGTGTAAGAGCTAACACATAGAACATATAATAAAGGGAGCGAGAGACAAGAGGGGGAGTGAGGAGCAAGCAGGAAAGCAGCAGAGAAAAGGGACATCGGGAGATCTTTTGAATGGAGAGGGGTGAGGGAAGAGTGGAGGCGGGGGAATGGGGGGGGGGGGGGAGGGAGGTACTAAGGATAAACAAATGGACACTAATAGGACTTTCAGGAAAGAAAACAGAATTTGAAAAAGGTGGATTTGGGGTGTGTTGATGGGGGTAGAAAAGTTCAAGGTTTTGAATGGGGGTGGTGAGCAGCTGTTTTTAAAAGACCTGGAGGGAGGAGTGGGATTGAGGAGAATGTGGGAGATTGTTCCAGAGGTGGGAGAAAAGAGGAATGAAAGAGTGAAGGTGAGCGGAGAGTCTAGATTTTGGCAGTTTTACCAGAAGAGGGTTGCTGGCAGATCTTGTGCGTCATGCAGGAATATTTGGGGGACAGAGCACAGATATCGCAGGTGGAGCTCGGCCAGAGAGGAGTCTGTAGAAGGCAGAAAGACCACCAACCTTCCTGTGGTGGGAGAGCGAAAGGCCCTCAAAATCAGCTTCATCGTGGGAGATAACAATGATTCTAAAAGCCTGGTTTCTACAGTGTGAAGCTACATTTACAAATGCGAGTGGCGACACATAAACGATGCTCCGCCCTTCTCCCCACTTGCAGAGTACCTAATTGCAAGTTTTTATTGTGACGACGTCTAAAGAATGAAACCCTCTGACTATAAAAAGAATACAGCTCAAATGGAAATGTCCCTGGGAAAAGTCTTTTGGGCGGTGTATAAGAACATCACATAACACCTTTCTGTCCCGTGAAAACCAATGTTACTCTTTTCGTTACAGCATACAAAATGACATTTTTAAAATTAAAGATTTCAAATATACTTATTTAAAGTGTACGTGGACATAACTTATAAAATAAGAATGAAAAAATATCTCGGCAACCTCCCGTCTATGTTTATTTATTTATTTTACACATGTGAATTACATGCACACGTGAAATAGAGTTTGTTTATTAATCCTGGATGTGAACACGTTTCAGTCTTGAAAACTCGTGTGAAAAAAAAAAAAACATCGATGGAATGAATAGAGTGTTTAAACAGGATTACCTTTAGATGAATGAAATTGGAACGAATACATATCTGTCGGCAATTTCGAACGAAGCTCTGCCCCTCTCCCCACATTGTTGACTTTTTTGTGACGACTCATCAAACGGAAAAGTAATATATCTTAACGGAAAATAAAAAGCGAATTTTTAATATATCTCGGCAATTTCCTGTCTGTGTTATTTGGGTGGTGTATGATATGCCGCGATCATGCCGCGAATTTTTAATATATCTCGGAATTTTCTCAATTATTGCTGAAACTTAGTCTAAAACCATTGATAAAAATGAAATCAGACGGTGAGTTAGAGTCGAGATAAAGTCCTGAGAGAATCTCAATGGCCTTTAAGTTATAGGTCTTTGAAAATGCATTTCGTTCTATAAACGGAAACTTTCATCGAATTTTATTCCCATTTTTTTTCAACCGAGTCTAAAACCATGTTAGTGACTGTGAAAAAAGAAATGACATCGAATTAGAGTTGAAATAAAACCGTGAGAGAGAGCAAGACACCACTGGCCTAACAAAACAGGTCTCAAAGCTATGCGAGGAAACAAAATGGTGGACATTTGTTTTTGAAGCCCCCCCTCCCAGACCGCGTGTAGCCACTACCCCGGACAGACGTTTCAGAGACAGACAGACAGAATCACCTACGGAGAATATTATATATACAGCAATACCCCGGCCTACGTCATTAACTGGTTCCATAAGCCGTGACGTAACTCGGTTTTTGATGTAAACCGGGCGTAATGTCTTTAAAATGCCTTAAAATGAAGACAAACACCATAAAACTAGAGTAAATAACCGGAGGAGGCTGCGGCTTCGCCCTAAATCTTTGCCGCTCCCCGTCAGGAGTCCCTCCGTTGTTTTCTATCGGTCGGGTCTTCTCCTCGAACGGGGTGACCGGCACGGACGTGTCGACCGTGAGCAGGCTTGTGTGCCGAGTGGCTCCGCGGCCCGCTTCACCACGGCGTGCTTTACCCAACGTGTCCGAGCAGTTTCACCGGTGGTCGTGTCGTGTCGTCTGTGACGAACGAACAAGCTCAGGGTTCCGTGAACCCGGCCGCCCCGGGGATCGACGCTCGCCTCCGAGTCGAAGGCGTGCCCTGCCTTCTTTCCTCGAACGGCCGAAGTTGCGTGCTTCTTTTTTTTGGACGATGCGATATATGCAGAAACGACGACGTACAGGCAGGCATTTGCAAATCCATGCACATGTGCACAAGCACACGTCGATCGGTTCGTCGACGCCGGATGCCGGCGAGGTGCCCGACGAGGCACCCCGGCTCGAGGCATGACACGGTCGTTCGTTTCACACGGGCCATGGGCCATGGGGCCTGACCTTGTCGCGGATATTGCACACTCTGCACGGTGACGTGACGTGACGTCTGCCATGGACGGTCGTCCGAGCCGGCATCGTCGTCATGTTTCGCCGTTGCCACGTTACGTTCGTTGTTTTACACAGTAAAGGAATAATTACAAAAATACCAGCGAAAGGCAAAGCAAGCACGCGACTGCAGCACAGGACAAAATGCTTATGGCGTCGCCTTTGTTTTGAAGGAGAACCAGCAGCTACGCGTACGTACAGTATACTGCACGTACATTTAAAAAAAAATTTAAATGTACTTTTTATTGGCGCTGAGGAAGCGCCTTTAGCGATTGACTTCCAGCCAGTGTAACGCTAATTCCTGTCACAGGAATTCGGAGATCATATAAGTGGGCGTGGCAGTTCCTGATTGGTTCGTGTTGGGGAACGCCTTCTCGCTGCTGACGTGACGTAAATTCGCGCACGCGCACTGGTGATTGGCGCTGAGGAAGCGCCTTTAGCGATTGACTTCCAGCCAGTGTAACGCTAATTCCTGTCACAGGAATTCGGAGATCATATAAGTGGGCGTGGCAGTTCCTGATTGGTTCGTGTTGGGGAATGCCTTCTCGCTGCCGACGTGACGTAAATTCGCGCACGCGCACTGGTGAAGCTTACTCGATCTTACTCGATCCCATATTACATGTACTTTCATTGCATACAAATTATACTTCCTCCTAGAAATTCCAAGCCCGAACCTCAGCGCAATCCAAGAGGATTCACTTGTTTTATTTTAAATTGTTTTTTTAGCTTCTTTTATTGTTAATTTATGTACTATTTTATTTATTTAAAATATATTTTTAAGGAAAAATTAATTTTTTTCACGTCCTCCTCTTATGATGTAGGAGTGACGTAAAGTCGCACATAATGACGTTCGCTGAACTGAAATTTACTCTAGAAGAGTGGCGTCAAGTCGGATTTGACGTAGGTCGAAATGGCATAAAACGGGGTATTGCTATATATATATTTCTGTCAGTTGATTGATTGTTTGCCATCCATTTGTATTACAGTGCACAAGAATGTAGAAATAAATGAATGACATGTTTATCTAACCATTTATTCGGGTGAAAATTATTACCGAAGTGTACCAAGCTGTTTTACTTGCAATTTTCAAAGTGCCCTCCCTCGTGATCGATGCACAATTGCAGCCGAGCAGGCACAGAGTGGCACACACGCTTGCAGAGTTCGATATCAATTTCCTCAAACTTTGCAGTGATTTGAGCCTTCAATTCCTGAATGGTATGAGGCTTTTCACGATAAACAAGGTCTTTCATGAGCCCCCAAAGAAAGAAATCTGGAGGTGTAAGGTCTGGGGAGCGTGCCGGCCACTCGATCGGACCGCGGCGGCCGATCCACTTTCCGGGAAAGTTTTCATCAAGCCACTGACGAACATGACGTCCATAATGAGGTGGAGCTTAATTATTAACAACATGACATCCCAGAAAGAATCTGACAGCCGAAAAAACAGAAATCGGGCACTAATTTTGACTCACCCTGTATATATATATATATATATATATATATATATATATATATATATATATATATATAATATTGTTGCAGATCTCGAGCCCGCGACATACAGAGGGGGGTCAAACCCTTTTCCCCCTCGAGATTCGAGTCCACGAGGCCGAGCCGCCACTCCCGTAGCGAGCGTGCGGAAGGGTATTGGGTCGAATCCCCTCGTACCTTCTATACACACGCCGCCACGAGAACGGGGACTGGACCTCGCACGAATCACGCTGATCTGATACGCCCGAGCGGTTTGCGTGTCACGTGACTTGTGCCGTTAATCCTTATTGAACCCGATTGAGCGGTTTTATTCGTGCAATGCGAAGCCAATGGGCGAAATGACGTGGATGGCCAAATGGGAGGAAGAACACAGGTTTATTATACAATTTATACAATGATCAGGGTAAAGAGACACAGAGCAGATACTTAATCGGTCTTATCTTAATCCCCGGACAAGAGCCCACCCACTCACGCAGGGAAAAGAAGGAAGGAAAAGTACGCGCTCCAAACGCGTCCTTGGCGCCGTTCGCTCCGGTCAGCTCGCTGGGCGTGTCCCTCGAGGTGTTCGCGGCACGTGTGCAGGGAGTTCAGGCAGGGAGATCGTGGAGCCTCGGGCCCCGGGAGGGACCGTCCTCGCAAGCGCTATTAACAGGCAGCAGAGCGCAGGGCACAGGGAGAGTTCGTGCTTTCTCTTTCGACACACCTCTCTACGACAGAGGGAGCTTAGCACGGGGGAGATCATTTAGGGGCAGCGAGCAAGAGCGAGACCATTCACAGAGAGTTAGTTCACACACCTCTTAGACAGAAACTCTGACTCAACCACAACATCTCTCTGACTCAACCACCACGTCTCTCTCACTCAACCATCACGTCCCTCTCTTGGGGGCTCGGGGCAGGGTCTTATAGCCCCTCCCAGAGTCACATTAGAATGTTCCAAGCCCCTCCCCCAGCTGCCGTTGTTAGCCACTCCCTTGAGCATTCATTGGCTGCCTGCCGCTTACCGGCCACTCCCCTGCAGCTCCTCCCTTGGGCCTTCTAGACTTGTTCTGGGCATAGCACATGGCATTCTAGCCCAATTGAGGCCTACACTTACTGGCCTGCTCAACGCATACTAACACAGGAAAGGAGACTATGCTTAACATTGACTAAGACATAACTAAACTAAGCGAGGCTACATGTTGTGGTGCAACTAACTACGAGGGGGGTTATCCTTTATTCTCACAACCGCAACAATATATATGTATACTGATGCAGCTTTACAATTTTTTTTTTTTTTTGGGGATACAGGATCGAGGCTGGTGAAAGAGCTAACATTTATCACACAAAGAATCAAACAGACACACAAAACATATAATATGGGTAGCGGTTGACAGGTTTAACTACGGTACCCAACAAAAAGCATGCGGGTCACTGCATACCATCTGAATAAGTATTATGTCGATGAAAGCACCAACTATTTTATAGAGAATGTCTTGAAAGGAAAGAAGAAGCAACTGAGAGATGGAATGGGGTCAAATAACTGACGTACCAATTGACACCTGATATTGAAGGAAATATGTGGACGTTATAGACTAATAGAGTAGGCCTAGGTTTCAGAAAGCAACAAAATCTGATTAGAAATATGAACACAGAAAGCGCCTGACTAGCCTGGGAATGAATGTTGATGATGAATGCGTGTTCGTACACCTCCACACACCTGCTACAGTGGGACTCTGCTATGCAAGGGGATTCATCTTGGAAGAAGCTGCTGTATGTACGGAGGCCGGAACTTCTGTCCTTTCACTTGAATTCCATCCATGACGAACTTCCATCACCTGCTTAATTTGTGACCGTGGGTCAAATCCACCTTGACATTCCAATTATGTTATCACTGACTTTTGATGATCTTTTATGCTTTTAATGGCTGGAACTTTTTACAATGTATAATGTACAACAGGTGCCATAACAAAACACAGAGCTGTTGTAACTAGGCTAATGCCATATAGAGAGGAAGTTGATGAAAGAGATGAATTCTATATTTTCTGCACACCGACTTTGCTCGTTCCCATCCCCTACTGCACAGATGATGGTCTTGTTTTTGTCCCCCGTCGCACAGCGGAGCGAAAGGGGGACTATGGTTTCCCCCTCCGTCCGTGTGTCCGTCCGTCCGTCCGTGCGTGTTTGCGTGCGTAAGCGAAGGACCGCATTCGAATTTGGTGTGTGGGTGCAACCCACGTCAAAATCCAAGATGACCGCCGCCATGTATGTCTGAACCTTGAGATGAATATCTTGAAAATTAAGCGAAGTACCAACTTCTAATTTGGTGTGTGGGTGTATCTCGGCATAAGGAAGAACGCTGTTTGAAATTGGGTCGCCACGCCAAAATCCAAGATGGCCGCCACCATATATATGTCTGAACCTTGTGAGCTAAATATCTCGAAAAATAAGCGAAGTACCAACTTCTAATTTGGTGTGTGGGTGTATCTCGGCATAAGGAAGAACGCTATTGTAAATTGGGTCGCCACGTCAAATTCCAAGATGGCCGCCACCATATATATGTCTGAACCTTGTGAGCTAAATATCTCGGAAAAATAAGCGGAGTACCAACTCATAATTTGGTGTTTGGGTGTATGTCGGCATAAGGAAGAACGCTAATGTAAATTGGGTCGCCACGTCAAATTCCAAGATGGCCGCCACCATATATATGTCTGAACCTTGTGAGCTAAATATCTCGAAAAATAAGCGAAGTACCAACTTATAATCTGGTGTGTGGGTGTATCTAGGCACAAGGAAGAACGCTATTGAAAATTGGGTCGCCACGTCAAAATACAAGATGGCCGCCGCCATGTATGTCTGAACGTTGTGAGGTAAATATCTCGAAAAATAAGCGAAGTACCAACTTCTAATATGGTGTGTGGGTGTATCTCGGCATAAGGAAGAACGCTATTGAAAATTGGGTCGCCACGTCAAAATCCAAAATGGCCGCCACCATATATATATATATATATATGTCTGAACCTTGTGAGCGAAATATCTTGAAAAATAAGCGAACTATTAACTTCTAATCTGGTGTGTGGGTGTATCTCGGCATAAGGAAGAACGCTATTGAAAATTGGGTCGCCACGTCAAAATCCAAAATGGCCGCCACCATATATATATATATATATATATATATATATATATATGTCTGAACCTTGTGAGCGAAATATCTTGAAAAATAAACGAACTATTAACTTCTAATCTGGTGTGTGGGTGTATCTACGCATAAGGAAGAACCCTATTGAAAATTGGGTCGCCACATCAAAATCCAAGAAGGCCGCCTTGCGTTTTCCACTTTGTCAACTCGCATCACTTCACCGACCGGGGACCTAGGCGTAACGCTTGTTTTTTTTACACCACCGTATTTAACATGCTACATTAGTTATTTGTGCCTGCTGTTTGTGTTTGTGTCCTTTATGACATCCTTAAAAACAGTACGTTTCCTGTTCAGAATGATTTTCAGTTTTGTTTGACGACCAGACAGGCTGAAAATAAACATTTTTTGTTTGACTGCCAGTAAAAAAATAAATCTCACTCCTGTCTGCACATGCGTGATCCATACTAATTCGGAGAAAAAGTACTGCTAAACTACAGGTTAGTTTTCTGAATCATGTTCCGATTCGTGTTCCATAACATGCTGTTTAATTAAGTTGGTCCTCCATCATATACTGACGTTTGTGGATGGACGGACAGACAGAAGTGAAGCAAGTGCGTAATCCTGATTTTGGCTTCGTGTGCGTGGGGTAATAAATGTCATATTTTGGAAATGGCAAATGAACAAACTGGATTATGAACACAGACCAAGCATGTTCCCTCAACAAATAGTTGAAACTGCTAAGAGATCAGATATAATTATCTACTGTGGAAAATCAAAGGAATTCCTCGTTATAAAACTGACTTTGCCAATGGAAGAAAATCTGGTCAATGGTCATGTCAGAAAGAAATGAAAATATCAACATACGATTATTCAATGTTAGGGCAATGGCTGGTACGTACATCACTTTCCTATTGAATTTGGCAGCAGAGTATTATGTGACACATCACTAAGGTAATCCACCAATGGAATTCCTACCATGGACATTGGACAATAATGCTGCAAAGAAAGGGTGATGGTTAAGTGATGATGGCATAACTTTTTTTCTTTTTCTTTTTTTTCTCTTTTTTTCTTCTTTTTTTTTTTGAAATTCCAACTTCTTTCCTGGAAGTCCTTGCAGTGTTGATATGTTTGAAACCTCTACCACCTCCCCCCAAGCCCTCCCCCTCCCACATTTCTCTCGGTGTCTTGCTCTCAAATGTTGTGTTTGTGTCCGTCCCCCTCTCTCCCCATCCAGTGTTCCGCTCCCCTTATTTTGTGCTTTATGTGTCGGTTGACTTTTTGTGTGATTAATGTTAGCTCTTTCACGAGCCTCGATCTTGTATACAAAAAATAAAAAAATAAAAAATGGTTAGGATCCCTTGAAACTGGATGATCCACCAAAATCTGGCCCAAAGTCCAGAGACCTCGGAGAATAAATCGAATTGGATGACTATAATGTAGAGACCTGCAAAATGACTTTACTGCAACCAAAATGACTTTGGCCCCATCCAGATACAAAATCCAATCGATTCATCCTTGTCACACACCCAACCTGTCCACTAACTTTCATATGAATCCGTCCATAACTTTTTGAGATATCCTGGTCACAGACAAACAAAATGACCTAGTTACTTTTCATTATTACTTCAGGAGTGCTCATCTTCATCGAGATTAATTAAAGATCCAAAGATGACTGTGCTCTGGTGTTATCACCAATGACCTAATCCTTCATTCTTCTCAATATTCATCAAGGCATTACTCATGTTAGACAGTGTTGATATCATGGATTGTTTGACTCGTAACATATTGATCATTGAATTCAATTATTCTTTCCATTTTTTTTGCAGTTCCAGTTTCCATGGATGTTGTGTTCCACTCATGCTGTGCTTGCTCTTTGCTCTCAGGGGGTATTGCTTTGAACCCATCATATTATGGCAGGCCTGGCCATACACATACCATGATTCATGAAGTGGGGCATGCTCTCGGCTTGTACCACGTATTCCGTGGACTCTCCGAGATAGAGTCGTGTGATGACCCGTGCCTGGAGGTTGAGCCTTCCATGGAGACCGGAGATCTTTGCGAAGACACACCACCGGTGCGCAAGCACAAACTCTGCTCAGACCCTGATCCTGGAAACATCAGCTGCGGTTTACCTCATTTAGAAAATACACCATTCAACAACTTTATGAGTTATGCTGGTTAGTCATCCCAAATTTCTTGTTTACCTGAACACCATGTTGTAGTTGTCTGTTCAGTTACGTGGTTTGTACTTGGGTATCTGTAATACATGATGCTTGTTGAGCAACAATTCCTTGAGGATAAATTGTAAAAAAGGGAAAGTTTAGTTTTTAATCCAGTGTCGGTGAGGTGGGAATATATGCATTGAGAACTTTCATTTCATTATTCTTGAGAGAATTGACACGGTGTTTCCTTCAGCTTCTTCCTACCTTTCATTTAGGGGAGATGCATAATCTGAAATGGCCGAATGGATTATTTTGATAGGTGATACTGAAATACCCAAATTTATATTAATGTTTTCTTTGTTGCTGCCCCAGATGGAAAATGCCCGGACAGGTTTACGCCTAATCAGGTTGCGCGCATGCACTGCTACCTGGACCTTGTGTACCTATCATGGCGCGGCGACCACAGTTCAGCACCAGTGCCGCTCCCTCCATGGGTTGTTGCTCAAGATGCATTCCAAGTCACCCTTGAGTGGTTACCTGCACTCTCTGACTCTCTGTACCACAGGTATTTCCATGGTCCAAACGTTAAATGTTAGCCGTGTTGCTTGGCTATCACTGATATCCTAACTTGTTCATTGATTGTGGCATTGCTTTTCTTCCATCAGTATTCCTTATCATTCCTTAGAAATGGTGAGTGTTTAGGTAGATGTAAAACTGGGGGGTGGGGTAAGATTAACAAGCCCTGTTGGATAATTATTATTATTTCGTATGCAGCCTGTGGCTGTCTCTTCTTCTTCTCCTTCTTCTTCTTTAATGGCCACCATTAACCCACCTTTCTTGTGGGGTCAGCTGGGGGAGGCTTGGGCCAAGTTTTTACGATCTGGCTGGCCAGGCCTGATTATAATCGACTAGTTAGGGCAGAAATTTGGAATTTGGCCATGGTGCCCGGCAATAGCTTGCCTACTCTTTGTGAAGGATACCATGGGATCTTTAATGTACACCAACGAATGCTTGCAAATGGGACGCCCATTTAACGTCCATCCAAGTGACGACATGCATTGATGAATAACCCTGCCTGTGAAACACCGGGATGACAATTTTATAGATGGGTCTGGATTCAAACCCAGGCTAGACAGCTTAGACGTGAGTGTGTGTACCTCTTGGCCACCTTGCCATGGTGTGGGGATTCATCATTTATTAGCCTCTGAAAACACATTTCAAATCTCTCTTGAACTAGTCGTTCACGTGTCCAGTTCCTTAACTAATTATATTCATCCAAGTCATTTCGCCTCCCTAACTCAGGGGATGTCCGCACAGAGAACCGAGCTGCGTTATCACCATGGAAGCTTGTTGGGATCGAAGCTTTTAGAGCACTCGCCCAAGTGGCTTAAACACTCAAGCAGGCACTCCAACGAAAACGGTACACCCATTGCTTACCTGAATATGGAGGAGGGATCTTCTTCTTCTTCTCTAAATAAAAAAGTTTTGTGGCATTTTCAGAGCCACGAGGCTCTTTATATGCCGCATGCCCAGACATAACAGCGGTGAACAAAGGAGCCTTCACGTAATGCATAATATTACGTATGTGGATTTCCCGCTCTCTTTTAAAAAATCTCAGAACCACCTTGCAGAGTCGGGAATACTGCTGGTTCAAATGACCAAAAATGTTTGGCAGATCCAACACGCCAATCCCCACCTATTTAATACTTTGAAATAGACGCAATCTGAGTCCGTCATATAGAGGGAATTTTAAAAGCAGATGGTTCAAATCTTCTGGTTTCCTACAAGTATCGCAGGTGGCATTGAATGACACCATACGCTATGGATGGATGAATTAAGATGACAGAGCAGGTGTGATGACAGCCTTTCTTAAATAAATATGCTTCTATGATTAATTATAAGAATTGGTGGTTTCTTAAAATTTCCAGATTTAGCAGATTATTTTCAGGTCTTCGCAGGTTTTCGCTCTTTCACGAGCCTCGATCTTGTATACAAAAAACAAACAAAAAAAAAAAGGTCCTCAAATCAGACATATTTTGAATATATACTTTAATTAGTTCGTGAGAGGCCATTTTGGAAAATCGCATCATATAATGCATAAAATCACTCCAAGCTCTTAATTAAAAAAAAACAAACTATATCGCCTACAAAAGCGATGTAGACAGCGATTTGTAGGTATGAAAATCAGACATTCGATGATGTGAGTGAGGAAAGTGAAAAAAATACATTTTGAGCGATTAATCATGCAGAAACTGTCGCGGCCTGTTCCAACTCAAGGCATTTTTGAGCAGGCCGAAACAAAGCTTAAGACCCTATGAGGGATAATGGGCTGATCAAGGATAAAGACTGTTTTTGTTTTAATTTAATAGGCTTGTTAATTATCTTAAAAAAGCATGTTTAGACACACCCAAACACCCAGGTTTCATTCATGCACTCCCTTGGAGATCCCTCAGTATGCATGCAAATTTTCGGGCCGCTAGGTTTGATGGTTTTGGTGTTATGGATGAGACACACACACTGACTGAATGACTGACTGACACACATTGTCTTTTATTTTTTTAGGCGTAGATGTTGCTGGAGCAATGGCGCTCAAGATTTTTGAAGAAGATCTGGGCTTTCACTGCTCATAATAGCAAATTGAGTCTATTAATTTATCTAATATCCAGATCAATGAACTTTAGATCTCCGTAGCGCCACATCATATATGACTGAAGCTTTCCTCATTATAGAATGTGTACAAGATTAGATTCACTCACGATTAACTCGTTTTTTTGTAAACTTTACCAACAATCAACACTCAAAAGAACATCCTCTGCCCTCCCTAACCCTCCAGGTTGCGGCCATTCATTCATAATGGCAATCCTCATTATTCTTTATCCTCCACAAGCCTAAGTTTTCTGATCAACTCACCCACTTTGTCCCTCTTTTTCATGATCTGTTGAATCATGTCCATGCGTGTATTCTTTCTTGTTCGTTTCTTCAGTGTTTTAACCCTTTAAGGACCAAGGGACTCGTATGTCCCAAAACTTTAAAGTGGTGTATTTCAGATATTTTCCCTGCAGTTTTAAATTACTTTATAGTTTTACATTGCCAACATTGTAGCTAACACTGAGTAAGAGCTTTTGTCGTTTCGATCATTTTTTGGGGTTTTAAGAAAAAGCATCTTTTTCATCATGAATACTCTTGAATTTAAATAAAAAAATTGAAAGTTAGAAAAACTAATAATAAAATTGAACTTGTATCTCAAAATTTACCTTCAAGATGTGTGTGGCCCTTAAAGGGTTAAAATTGCAGTTAATCATATAATCTTGCATCTCCCACAAAGACCTGTAGACATTTATCATCGTCACTAATTGCACCCCTTCTGTCTGCAATGCGAAAATTACAGGTCACTATAGTGTTTGTTGATCACTTGCGCACTTGTCTCCTTTCAATCCAGTCTATATATTTTTTAAACTGCCACTCCTGTACTATCCAGTTCTTATATAAACCTTGATCTGACAACTATTGGGGATGCCTCTTCTTGGTGATTGTACCCCCGCACCCCCCCCCCCCTCCCGCGCAAGTTGGGGGCCAAATGCAAGTTGGGGGCCAAATCTTCCCCACTCTTCCCTACTGCCACTGCCTGGATTCATCAGGGTAGTGCAGTCACGGCCAGAGTGCCGATTGGTTCCCATGGACCGGCCCTTTCCCACTTGTCTCTGTCTATTATATCTCTCTCTCCTTTCTCCCTCTCTCTCTCTCTCTCCCTCTCTCTCTCTCCCTCTCCCTACCTCTCTAGCTCCCTCCCTCTCTCTCTCTCTCCCTCTCCCTACCTCTCTCTCTCTCTCTCTCCCTCTCCCTACCTCTCTCTCTCTCTCCCTCTCCCTACCTCTCTAGTTCTCTCTCTCTCTCTTTCTCTCTCTCCCTCCCTCTCTCTCTCTCTCTCCCTACCTCTCGAGCTCTCTCTCTTTCTCTCTCTCTCTCTCTCTCTCTCTCCCTACCTCTCTAGCTCTCTCTATCTCTATCTCCCTCTCCCTACCTCTCTAGCTCTCTCTCTCTCCCTCTCCCTACCTCTCTAGCTCTCTATCTCTCCCTCTCCCTACCTCTCTAGCTCTCTCTCTCCCTCTCCCTACCTCTCTAGCTCTCTATCTCTCCCTCTCCCTACCTCTCTCTCTCCCTCTCCCTACCTCTCTAGCTCTCTATCTCTCCCTACCTCTCTAGCTCTCTCTCCCTCTCCCTACCTCTCTAGCTCTCTCGCTCTCTCTCTATCTCTCCCTCTCCCTACCTCTCTAGCTCTCTCTCGCTCTCTCTCTCTCTCTCTCTCCCTCTCTCCCTACCTCTCTAGCTCTCTCTCTCCCTCTCCCTACCTCTTTCTCTCTCTCTCTCTCTCTCCCCTCTATCTCTCTCTCTCCCTACCTCTCTCTCTCTCTCTCTCTCCCTCTCCCTACCTCTCTCGCTCTCTCTCTCTCTCTCTCTCTCTCTCTCTCTCTCTCTCCCTACCTCTCTAGCTCTCTCTCTTTCTCTCTCTCTCTCTCCCTACCTCTCTAGCTCTCTCTCTTTCTCTCTCTCTCTCTACCTCTCCCTACCTCTCTAGCTCTCTCTCTCTCTTTCTCTAACTCTGTCATGGCCCTGACTTCGTGAAGATGGGGGTAGACCATCCTGGATGTGGGAGTGGGGGGGAGGTGGGGATCTCTGGGTCACTCCTGGGAGATCGATTGGCCCTCCCCATTCCGCAGGCTCGTTTGCCGGCGTTTACATCAACAACCTTGATCTTTATAAAAAATATTTCGGAGTGATGTTAAAAATGGAAATGCGATTGTTACAAACAAGATGATGCCCTGTAGCTCACCCTGGCCTACCATCTAAAATCACGGCACATGAGACGACCTTGACCATTTTGGCCCCAAGCTGACTTTTCTTCAATCTACATTTTGAGAACAGGTTTCTGTTTTTTCAGTGTAGTGAAGAATATAAGTCAATCACCGATGTGGCTTCAAATCCCATGCTTAACATTGGAGTAGTTGGTAAAGATTGTTGCTTACGTTCCTGACCCTGTAGTTGGAGGTTTTCATGATCATAATTGACATTGCTCATCAGAAGAAAGGGTTCTGCCAAGTTTAAGGAAAACGATCCCATAAACAGTGTTGAAGAGATATTTTTATGACTAACCTGGACATATGGATGGAGTGACAGACAAACTAATAGTTGATGCACACAATGTATGATGGAATAAGCTCATGTATGATGTATAATGGAATACAGCAACAACAACAACAACATGCATTTTAAGGCCATTTTCCCTGCTAGAGCGGGGGTTAGCCTTGCGGTCCCCATGACGATCTTCTCCATTTTGCCCTATTTTCTGCATCTCCCGTTGTTAACCGCCTTGCCCGCATTTCTTCTTCCACCATCTTTAGCCAAGTCTTTCTCGGTCTTCCCCATCCTCTACCTCCTTGTACATTCATTTCTATCACTCTTCTCAACCAGTCACTTTCATCCTTCCTCAACACATGACCAAACCATCTCAAACTGTTTCCCTTCACAGCATCAATCACAGGCTCTATTCCCATCATCTTTCGCAATCCATCATTTGTCTTCGTCTCTCTCAACGATACTCCGCACATCCGTCAAACCATTCGCATTTCCACCCTTTCCAGCCTTCGTTGCTGCTCTACGTTCATTACCCATGTCTCACTCCCATAAATCATAACACTTCTCACACATGCAGCATACACCTTTCCCTTCAGCTTCAACGACACTCCCCTCCTCATCAGCACGCCACTCAGTTCCCGAAACTTCTGCCATGCACATCTCACTCGAGCAACCGTTGCAGAGTCTGATCCACCTTCTCCATTCAGCATGTCTCCGAGGTAACAAAATGTTTTCACACCTTCCAGCTTCACACCGTCTCCAAGATCCAACTCAACATTTCCTCCATCTGCAGCTCCCTCTGTGCACACCTTACATTTGAATGTAGCTGCCACACTGGTAAATGACCCTCTCATACCGCTACATTTTTGATGAACCCACTCAGCGCACATTGTACATTGAATGGAGTTCACTCCGACACCCTTCCTGCACACCCTTCCTCCATGTATAATGGAATGTATGATGGAATAAGCTCATGTATGATGTAAAATGGAATGTATGATGGAATAAGCTCATGTATGATGTATAATGGAATGTATGATGGAATAAGCTCATGTATGATGTATAATGGAATGTATGATGGAATTAGCCCCGAGGACCACAGCTTCTTGTCACTAAATTGTAAATCCGCAAATATTCCATGTGAGATGGAACGATACAACAAGGTGGCTTATTTCCTTCCGATCAGGGTCCCAGGATTGACATGTGAGAACTGTGCTGTGGATGGCTCTTTGGTGCAGTTTGCCGGCAATGCCTCGTCTAATCGTGACTGCGACCCTTCTGGCCACTGGAGTCCCCGGGAAGCAGAAGGTGACAATTCAGTGCATGTATTGAGGGTTTCTACTTGTAACTGTTATCTACATATGTATGCTTTCATTGCTAAAATGACCTCAGTAACTGCAATTCTCCATGATAGTGGGGCTGGAAGGGTAGCTCAGAGGCAGCACATTCACCTTTGAGCCGTCTATTCTGGGGTTCATTCCCAACTGGACTATAAATCATCGACCTGGTGATTTGCCGGCAGGACATTGATTGCATCGATGACTGCACCATCCATTGAATGGGACATTAATCTGGGAACCCATCTGCCAGCGTTGCTTGCTCGTGGATGCTAAAGTTTCCATTGTGTCTTTTTTCAGAGTAAGTGACTGTCAACAGCCGATGACCACTTGCAGAGCATTACATGCCCAGAGGGACCACAGTCAACAGTGCATTATACTACTACCTCCTTAAAAATAATCTGAAACCAGCAATCAGATCAAAACGTCGTGGACTACTCACTACCGGTGTTTTGCTGCAGCATGACAATGTTCGTCCCCAAACTGCCCGCGCTACAACTGCAACGATCGAGGACCTGCATTTTGAGTGTCTTCCCTCATCCACGCTACTCTCCAGTCGCCCCTGCGCATTACCACATCTTTGGGCCACTTAAAGAGGCGCTTGGTGGAACCACTTTCCGATCCGATGAAGAGGTCCAAGAGGCGGTGCACGAATGGCTACACAAGAAGCCAAAATATATATATATTTTTTCTGGAGGAGTCCAGGCCTAAGTAAAGCGCTGGAAAAAATGCATTGAACGCAATGGAGATTATGTTGTAAAATAACAGTTAGACACATACATGCAATGAACAAGTTGTGAAAAATATTTTAAGGTTACTTATTGACTGCCCCTCGTATAATGAGGTAAAGATGAACTGATTAGATTTTTGGGTCATGAGGTCAAAGGTCAGAGTTCATGTTAGGTAAAAATACTGTTACCGTGATAACTTGTGAACCAGCGATGGGATTCTGACTAAATTTGGTACAGTTATGTAGAATGATGTGAAGATGAACTGATTAGATTTTGGGGTCAAGAGGTCAAAGGTCAAATTCTGCAATATGTCTGTAAGTTGAGAACAGCTGAAGTGATCTAATTCAAACTTGGTACAGGTGTATATAATGATGTAAAGATTAACTGACTAGATTTTTGGGTCATGAGGTCAAAGGTCAGAGTTCATGTTAGGTAAAAATACTGTTACCGCGATAACCTGTGAACCAGCGATGGGATTCTGACTAAATTTGGTACACTTATGTAGAATGATGTGAAGATGAACTGATTAGATTTTGGGGTCAAGAGGTCAAAGGTCATATTCTGCAATATGTCTATAAGTTGAGAACAGCTGAAGTGATCCAATTCAAACTTGGTACAGGTATGTATAATGATGTACAGATTAACTCATTAGAATTTGGGGCCAAGAGGTCAGAGGTCAAAGTCAGGTTATAGACCTATTACGGAGAACGGCTTAAGTGATCTAATTCAAACTTGGTACAGGTATGTATAATGATGTAAAGTTTAACTCATTAGACTTTGGGGTCAAGAAGTCAAACGTCAGAGGTCATGTTGGTACAGGTATGTATAATGATGTAAAGTTTAACTCATTAGACTTTGGGGTCAAGAAGTCAAACGTCAGAGGTCATGTCAGGTAAAAATGCGATAAATTGAGAAGAGCTGAATGGATTTAAAGCAAACTTGGTACAGGTATTGTAAGGATGTAATATTCTGGGCGGATGGATATCGGTCAACATCTTGACGTCGACGAGTGTCTTTCTAGTTATTAATTCATTAAACCAGAAGTGTCATTAGTGTTTACAGGAAGGCGAATATTATAAATGGAAGGCCTGTGTATTGATTTGTGTGGTGGTGAATTGCTGTGTACATTTTGTGGTTAGGTTGAGGTAGGACAGGTTAGGTGTCATTACGTGTGGTTAGGTGTGGTTATTTGTTAGATGGAGTTAGGTTTGGTATGTGTGTATGTTATGCATGATTTGTTTATTTGTCCTGCATCTCTCCTTTCTTTCCTTGTCGTTTTTTAAAATCTATGTAGGGGTGAATTTTCTAAATAGTTTTTGTAGGGTTCACCTGACTGCGCCTGGATGGGTTTGAGTGTAGAGGAATAGCAGTTAAAACCTGAATGCTATCCAGGTTCCTCCTGATGACTCCAGCTTTGTCTTTTTGTGTTCCTCCTGATACTCAAGTGCTGCATTTCGTCACTTATTTGAATCTGGTTGTCATCCAATTGTGGCCTTCAATGCACTAAATACCATCAACCTACCAGGCTGTGTTTTTACCCCATAAACGATGGCTCCACCGTTTTTCTTCAATTGACTTGATGGCTAACCCCCGCTCTAGCAGGGGAAAATGGCCTTAAAACGATCATTCATTCATTTTCATTCTTGTTGATGATAAAATAACTCTGCTGTGCTCTTAGGACGGCCTGATGTGGAAACGCCCTGCAAGGTGAACCTGCATACCTGGAGCCCAGAACTCCGCCATCAGAGTGGTGACATTTCTTTACCATGCCCGCAGCCCGAGGGCTGTGTCCTTAACCTCTCCTTTACTCACCCTGTTCCTGCCACGACTCTCACCATTTGGGTGACCTTCATAAGCACCCGCGTGGGTCCTCCTCTGAACAACGTGGTCTTGTTACTCGCCAATGGTTCACGTATTGCTCTTGGACCTCTACGGGTTACCTGTGATGTTCCATTGACTGTGAACCTACCCAGTGGATCGATTGTGTCCAATGTAGAGCTGTACAGTTTTGATGAGAAAGTCGAGATCGATGCCGTGGCCCTAACGTCAGAGCCTGGGTGTCTGTTGTGCCAAGCTTGCCAGCCATTGGGCTTTGAGATTGAAAGGAAGCCACCATTTCACAGTGGCTCATTGGTTTCTGTACCAAAACTTCAGCTACAATATGAAGACAGGTGAACTCGCACATAGTCATGAGGTACAGTGGAGTCATTGATGGGGTAACAAAATGAAAGACATTGTTCTCCCAATTCAACAATAATTTCCTGCATGAATGGGTTTTTTTTTTTTTTTTTTTTTTTTGTATACAAGATCGAGGCTCGTGAAAGAGCGAACATTAATCACACAGAAAGACAAACAGACACATAAAACAAATAACATCGGGAGCGGTAGACAAGATGGGGAGAGAGGGGGAAGGACACAAACACAACATTTGAGAGCAGGGACCGAGAGACATGGAGACATCGAGAGATCTGTGGGAGGGAGAGGGCTTTGGGGGGGAGGCATGTGAAGGGGGGGGGGGGGGTTGGAGAGGTATAAACATGTGGACACTGCCAGGACTTCCAGGAAAGAAGTTGGAATTTCAAACAAGGTGGATCTGGGGTGAATTAGTGGGGGTAGAAAAGATCAAGGTTTTGGATGGGGGAAGATAAGAGATGGTGGTGAACAGCTGTTTTAAAGACCTGGAGGGAGGAGTGGGATTGAAGGGAGTGTGGGAGTTTGTTCCAGAGGTGGGAGAAAAGAGGAATGAAAGAGTGAAGGTGAGCAGAAAGCCGAGATTTCGGCAGTTTAACCATCAGAGGGTTGCTGGCAGATCTTGTGCGACCTGTAGGAATATTTGGGGGACAGAGCACAGAGAGAGCTGGGGGAGCAAGGCCGGAGAGGAGTCGGTAGAAGACAGAAAGACCACCTACCTGCCTGCGGTGAGTGAGTGAAAGGCCCTCAGAGGTAGCTCCATCGCGGGAGATTCCAATGATTTTGAAAGCTTTGGATTCAACAGCGTGAAGCCGGGCCAGGTGTGAGGCAGGAGCACCAGCCCATAGGGGAGAACAGTATTCCATTGAGCTGCGGATGAAAGCCTTGTATGTGGTGAGGAGCTCAGGTGTGCCGAGGAAGGACTTCGCACGACGGAGGATGCCCAGTCGGCGACTGGCTTTGGAGGCCAGCTTGGAAATGTGGTTTTCCCAAGAAAGATCATGGCAGATAGTGAGACCCAAAAGCTTGAGCGACAGAACTTATTGGAGAGGATTGTTGAGAAAGTAGATGGGAGGGTTGTCCAGTCGATCTTTTCGGAGAGACATAGTAAGAGAGTGAGATTTGTCAGGATTGAAAGACATGTTCCACTTGTTTGACCAGTCTGTGATTTTGTCCAGGTCTTCAGAGAGTGAGGAGGCTGCAGACTGCCGATCTGAGGGAAGAGGAATGGAGCGGCAGAGAGTGGAGTCATCAGCAAAGAGATAGAGACGATTTTCCAGAGAGTCGGAGAGATCATTGATAAAGACCAGAAAAAGCACAGGGCCCAGCACACTGCCTTGGGGAACTCCAGCCTGAACAGGAAGGGGAGATGAGAGAAATCCATTCAGGGCCACACGTTGACTACGACCAGAGAGGAAGTCCGCAAGCCATGCATGGAGATTTCCATGGATACCATAGGAGGAGAGTTTGGTGAGCAGAGCTGGGTGCCAGACCGTATCAAAGGCACGTGATATGTCAAGGGAGACAGCTCTGATTTCCTGTTTGGCATTGAGGACCTCCATCCATTGTTGAGACAGCAGAAGCAGCATGTCCAGAGTAGAGTGACCTGGTCTGAAACCAAATTGATGATCAGAGATCAAGCCATTGGAGAAGAGGAAAGATTTCATATCCGAAGCAATGATGGATTCCATGACTTTGCTGATAATTGTGAGCAGGCTGATTGGTCTGTAGTTGCAAGGATCTGTTTTTGCACCTTTTTTGTGTAAAGCGGTAATGTTAGCTGATTTCCAGGATGCTGGCAGATGACCTTGAGCAAAAGATAGGGTGAAAAGAACAGAGAGAGGGTGAGATAGAGCGGCAGAGCAGGATTTTAGGACCCGTGGGCTGATGCCGTCTGGTCCAGTTGCAGAATCAGAGTCGAGGTTTGACAAAAACTCCTCCACCTTGTCAGGAGAGAAGGACACAGAGTTCAGGAGCAGTTGGATTCGACTGGGAAAGGTGGGAACAGAGAGAGATGGGTTTGGGACTAAGGATTTTGAGGCAAACACAGAGTTGAGGCATTCGGCTTTGTCACGTGCGATGTCAACTGTGTGGTCATTTGAGGTAAGGGAGGGGATGGAGGGGGAACAAACACCAGAAACGGATTTGACCAGACACCACCAGGATTTGGAGGAAGGAGACAGGTTTGAGAGTTCATTCTTGAGTGAGGAGAGATAGTGCTTCCTGGCACTCCTGAGGGTAGACACACACTTGTTCCGAGCTTGGTGGAAGGAACTGAGATTGCCTTCAGTTGGATTAGCCTTCCAAGAGGCAAAGGCAAGTTGTTTCAGGGCAACTGCCTCCCCACAAGATTCAGTGTACCATGGACGGGAGGAAGGGTAAGACAACTGAAGGCGAGATGGGATAAATCTGTGCATGAGAGAGATCAGTTTGCTTTGGAAGAATTCCCAGGAAGAATTGATATCAGAGGCAGTGGAGATGGGAGACCAATCCAGACGATTGATGGCTGCTTGAAGACCGTCCCAGTCGGCCTGAGTGAAATGCCAGACTCGTCGACGCTGAGGAGGCTCTCTGAGAATGGCCAGAGAGATGTCCACTTTGACAAGCACATGACCAGAAGAACCGATTGGAGCAGAAGAAGAGCAGCAGACATTAGCAGGGAAGTTTGTCATAACCAAGTCTAGAAGAGAAGATACTCCATTGGCTGAGATCCGGGTCGGGAAATTGACAGATTGTGTCAATCCCAGTGAGTCACAGAAGTCCTTTGCTGAGGTGCCATGACTGGTGAGAGAGGAACCCACACCCAACCAGGTGGCATGATGACAGTTGAAGTCACCACATATGAGGAAGAGAGAGTTTGGATGAGTGGATAGAAGTTGGTCCATGTTGTCAGACAGTGAAATGTAGATGGAGTCATCACTGTTTGGGGGACGGTACAGAACACATATGAACAAAAGGTGGGAGCGGAGAGGGAGCCGTAGCCAGAGGTACTCCTGGGGGTGAGGAGGAAAGAGGGCAGTGCAAGGAGAGTGAGGAAGAGAGTTTTTGATAAAGATAGCCACCCCACCACCAGGCCGGGGCTCAGGTCTATCATACCGGAGGAGGGAGTAACCAGGAAGAGATATTAAGGAATCAGAGACATCTTGAGGGAGGAAAGTCTCTGTTAAGCAGATCAAGTCTGGATTGTCAGAAGCAACCTGTATGGAGAGATCAGTCAGGTTTGAGCGAAGGCCCCGGATGCTTGAGGTTCATACCGTTAATGAAGAGAGAGGGGGAGCATCAGGTACAGGACAGGGGAGGGGAGGAGTGGGGTAAGATGAAGGATGAGAGGGGGATGTAGGGAGAGCAGTTGATAGTGTGTCAGATATTGCAGAAGAGTTCCAAGAAAGGGAAGGATGAGGAGGATGAAAGGTTTGATGGTGAAGGGATGAGGCACAGTGAGGGGTTGTTTGAGGGGGGGCAGAGGAAAGTAGAAGGTTTGGGGGGGGGTGGAGGTATGAGATAGAAGGGAGACGAAGTGGGGAGGAGGCAGCTTGGAGGAGGAGGGGGGAGGAGGGAGAATTGGAGAGGAATGGTATGGGGGGAGAATTGAATGGGAGGGGTTGGGGGGGTTGTTTTGAAGGGGAGGAGTGAGGAGGGAGTTTAGGAGGGGAGGCGCAAGGGGGTTGTTTTGGAGGGAAGGGGCAAGGGGGAAGTTTAGAAGTGGAGGGACAAGGGGGGAGTTTAGGAGTGTAGGGGCAAGGGGGGGGATTTGGAGGGGAGGGGCAAGGGGGGAGTTTAGGAGGGGAAGGGCAAGGGAGGAGTTCAGGAGTGGAGGGGCAAGGGGGGGATTTGGAGGGGAGGGGCAAGGGGGGAGTTTAGGAGGGGAAGGGCAAGGGGGGAGTTCAGGAGTGGAGGGGCAAGGGGGGAGTTTAGGAGTGTAGGTGCAAGGGGGGGGATTTGGATGGGAGGGGCAAGAGGGGAGTTTAGAAAGTGGATGATTAATGAAAGACGAACATTGATAACAAATTGGGTTTGTTGTGATTTTCAAGTTAGCAATCCGATTCAGAACGATGGAGGAGGGATGGAATGAATGTGAATTTAGACCATGTAGTGAGGGAGACGTATAAGATATTGAATTTCTTTTTTTTGAAGTGGAGTGAGTTGGAGAGGAAATTGAGAAAAGCCTTTTAAATAGGAAGAAAAACAGCGTGTTGTGATATACCACTGAATAAAACACAGAAGGGGAAAGGTTAAACATATTTAAATAATATTTAAACAGAACTGTGAACAATCTTCTATGCACAAAATACCAACGGGGGGAGAGCCGAGAGGGACCACCACGAGTCACGTGAACAGGGCAAACGGTGGATGGCAAGGAGATAATGGGGGCGGGGCAAACAGCACACCTGGACAGAAAATACAGGATGAGACAACAGTACACGTGGAGAAAGGAAAATAAATGTTTTTGGTTTTGTTTTTTGTTTTTTTGTTTGTTTGTTTTTTGGGGGGGGGGGGGTGGGGATTTAGAACGTTAGACAGAGTATTATGTTCGGGGTAGAAGGGAAAAAACTAAGAGCCAAGCAAAACACGCTTAAGTTAACAAAACACCGACGGGGGTACAACTACAAGGCCACACACGAGGAGCAGAACACGATTAATTAATTACGAGTTTTTTTTTTTTTTTTTTTTTTTTTTGTTGTATACAAGATCGAGGCTCGTGAAAGAGCTAACATTAATCACACAAAAAGACAAACCGACACACAAAACACAAAAAACAAGGGGAGCGGTAGACAAGATGGGGAGAGAGGGGGAAGGACACAAAAGAGAGGGGGAAGGACACAAACACAACATTTGAGAGCAGGGACATCGGGAGGACTTGGGGGGAGGTGGGAGAGGATTAAAACATATGAACACTGCAAGGACTCTGGGGTGAAATTACCGGGGGTAGAAAAGATCAAGGTTTTCGATGGGGGAAGATAAGATATGGTGGTGAACAGCTGTTTTAAAGACCTGGAGGGAGGAGTGGGATTGAAGGGAGTGGGGGAGTTTGTTCCAGAGGCGGGAGAAAAGGGGAATGAAAGAGTGAAGGTGAGCAGAGAGCCTAGACTTTGGCAGTTTAACCAGAAGAGGGTTGCAGGCAGATCTTGTGTGACCTGAAGGAATATTGGGGGGACAGAGCACAGAGAGAGCTGGGGGAGCAAGGCCGGAGAGGAGTCGGTAGAAGACAGAAAGACCACCAACCTGCCTGCGGTGAGTGAGTGAAAGGCCCTCGGCGTTGACTACATCGCAGGAGATTCCAATGATTCTGAAAGCTTTGGCCTCAACAGCGTGAAGCCGAGCAAGGTGTGAGGCAGGAGCACCAGCCCAGAGGGGGGAACAGTATTCCATGGAGTTACAGGAAATTCAAACCAAAACTAACTATAATCAAACAATAACGCATGGACGATAAAATAACGAGTTGAAATTTGACAATCTATCTGCGGAAATGGGGGAGAAACACGTGGTCGAAGAACGAACGAACGAACGAACGAATAAGAATGAGTAAACGAATGAGCACAGAGAAGGTAATGTCTTATTTTTTTTGTTTTTTTGAGTTGAGATTTACATAAGGAAGTAGGCTATGGGGTGAAGAGACTGCGAAAACAGAGAACGAAAGTTATTGGTTTCACAAACGACGGACCGCTGAGAGAAAAACGAAGCCTCAAGGTTGTACAGTGTACACTGTACAAGGCCTCAAGACGACACGAATTAACACGATTTTCAATACAGGTATGAAAGATTTGCACCGAAAATCTTCGTCGGGACAATATACGTACATACACCATAAAATAAATACAGTTATAACGAAAATACAAATGGGAACAATTACTTCACTTCGATTTCGATGGAGAGCGTGCAGAGCAGCGAATAAACGAACCCTCGCCAGCAAGACCGGAAACGGAAGTGAAGGGTTTATCCATTATCCTACACTCACGAGGAAGTGAGTCATTCTATACTGGTGCCCATTTACTCAAGTGCTAATTTATTTGTGGTTAAGCCGACTACTCTTCTCATCACTGTAATGCTGGAATTTTCACGCCAGCAATCATTCTTTTAAGAAGTTGAGAAGAACATCTTTTAAGATGTTTAAGATGTTTAATAAACAACATTTTAAGAACATCCTCCAATCATTTTTTATTTTATTTTTATTTTTTTTAATCATTCTTTTAAGCTCATTGGCCAAGACCAGGTCTGCATCAGTCAAACAAGTATTTCCATTTGCAGTAAAAAATGTAATGAATCATTTTACGGACACCATTTTTGCTATTAATTTATTGTTTTATTGTTTTGTGTGCTCCATGTTCCAGGGAAGTAAAAGCTGGTGAGGTTTACATTTACCGTGTGAGAGGAGTAACGTTGACGGGGGTGTCCCAGTTTACTCCAAGTCTGACGCATCGCTTTAACTCTCCGTACTGCGGTGATGGTTCTGTCCATAGGTGAGTTGCCTTAAGTTACGGGTTCTGAGGAGTTAGAGGGAAATGTCAGCTAATAAAAGAAGCAATAACAGTTCACGGAAGAAGAAGAGGCATGCTATTTTAAAATAATTGCGTGGATTTCAGTGTCAACAATGAAGAGTGTGATGATGGAAATATATCAGATGGTGATGGATGTTCACACGTTTGCATGATGGAGAAACACTTTCATTGTCGGGGTAAGGCCTTGCAAATAATTGTGAGTAATGGCATCATCAGTGTCTTTCATGTGATTGTGGTGTTTCCTGAATTTTGACCTCAGCATAATCAGTATATGATAAATAACAAATAACGACCTTAATTACTTTGCTAGTGCTCATTTCAATAAGCATTTGGTGGAATTTTAGCCTGAAAATAGTCTGAGTGCAACATATAGATGGTGTAAATGCAGACAATGTCTATAGGAGACAAGAGGAGGAAGAAGGCAATTCAACAATACCTAATCCCTCTGCCGATGGGTGAATGCCGTTACGTAATGCTTCTCATCAAGCAGAGTGCCCTGAGAGTCACTCTGGAACCCAATTATAATCGAGTGGGAGATAGGCCACACGGCTGACATAAATAACTACATACCACCGTCTCTATTGCATGACATCCTCCAAGGGTTTTGTTACCATGGGGCTTTTCTGACATGTACATTGAAGGTGCCCTGTCTTGCCATCTTTGAAGCACAAATCCTTTTAGGAATCTATTATTCTCTTGTTTTCTTTGTGTAGCTTGGTTCACGAGGTCCTCAGATTTGAGCATCACCACTCGGCCATTGACAGAACTGTACAATAGGTTGGAGCAAGTTAGCCATGCCTGATGCAGTTTTATTAAATTGCTTTTCTGCTATGCATTTCAATAAAGCCTGGTGTTGGCTTAGCGGTTAGGGTGCTGGCTTGGGATCCTTGGATCCTGGGTTCGAATCCCGGTTGATCGCTGAATTAACGACAGGGGGGTTGACTCAGCCTGTCATCCTTCTGAGGTCGGCAAATTGAGTACCAGTTCACTGGTAATTCCCTGTGTGTCGCAAGAGGCGACTAACAGGGTTGGCGGCAGGAAGGGCATCCGGCCATAAAACATTGCTTCAGAAAGGGGACCACGGTGCCCGAACAAGGTCAACCCCTGCTCTGCGGGGGAAAATGTCCTCTAAAGGTGGTCTCTATGCATTTCAATGACAGATCATTTTGTTGGTTGACTTCTTGAATGTTAAAAAGGTTGTACAATTAGTGTTGAGTGCCTCTCGTTGGTGTTGATAGTGTGAAAACCTCGATTATGGAATAACATACACAGCTGATGATGCAGTTTGATTTGGGTTTTTGATAAAAAGAAAAGCAGTTTATTTGTGTGTCTGACTCATCTGTTGTTTTTATATACCTCTTTTTTTTTTATTGTTGCCAGAAAATCTACACATGGTACATTCTACCTCTATATAGTTTTCTTATCCTTTGTTTGACTCTATGCAGTACATTGTATTTCTAAAGATAATGTTAATTGCAACATCTCAATGCCTGTGTTAAAATAAAACGACATAACGATATATAATCTCAGTGTTTAACATAAATTATGAAAAGATGTATGTTTGGGTTTGATTGCGCATGTGAATGTGTGGACTTCTGCATTGTTATGCCCATCTAATACAGCTGATGTTTTAGGAGCACCAGGGAAGCTGAAATCGATTTAGAGATGTCTTTTCCTGTTTTTAGTTTTTGTTTGTTTAGGTAGCCCAATTTGATGTAATTATGAAGTGTTGTGTTGTGTGAATGAAGCATATTGCTTCACCTTTCTTCCCAGTATTGTATATACTAGTGAGATACCCATGCTACGCATGGGTGGGAGGCCAGAAGCAAGCAGACAATGCAGAAACGGCGAATGCTAAAGCATGAAACAATAAATTCCACATTCCTGTATCACCCTCAGTCACACGTCAGACATGGACAGCAAGTTCGTGAAGGACATCCATGAAAAACGTACCCGTTTGCAAACAAACGGGTACGTTCACATATAGAAACATCGATCGTGGGTCCATGGCGAATCTGCATATGGCGATCCGCAAAGTTCATGCTCAGAAAGTAGAAACCATCACGGCATGTCGTCATTCACTTGAACTCGATATCTCTTTTTTCATTCCAAACAGCATAACTCCAATCACAAATTAATCACAAAATAAACTTTTAACAACATTGTTAATGTTTCCTTCATTGTAAAAACTACCAAGTCAACAGTTAAAAGGATTTTGAGCCAATAAGTTTTACGGCCTCAGCAAGATCGATGGAGACAGCGATCTGTTAGCTTATACACCGCTCAAATAGCTATGTGGAATTATCTCATGTAGAGATTAAACTCACGTCGTTTGAACTTTGGCAGAGGTCATTATTTACTTTTAATGATGTTTATATACGAATCAAAAAGAAGATAATTGGTTTTGGGTCGTCCTTTCCACATATCTCATGGGATTGTGAGTTGGAGAGATGGCCGTGATGGCGGGGAACGGGGTTGGCATTCTCTCCAGCAGGGATTCAACCCATGTCCTTATAAAAGGTCTTTGCTCACCGAGTCCGACCGGTGCAGCCATGCAGCGCAGCCGTGCAGTGATCAGTGCAGCCATTTGTGCGACACCCAGGAAAATAACGTTATGTGGGAGACCAAACCTGAAAATGCTGGAGGCCAAAGCTGAAATTGGAAACACCATATAGCCTATTTTACTCCAGGGGGTCCCAGGATTACCCACCCAAAATATCGTTGCGATCGGTTCAGCCGTTTTTTGCGGTACCTTCGAACGTACGGAAGGACAGACAGATAGACAGACAGACAGACAGACGGACGGACATTTGGTGAATTATTGTAAGATTACGTGATGTTGAACCATGCACAAGATGCCATGCAAGTTTGCATTTTAAGTTGACTGTTTCGCTGATGATACCGAAAGATATCCATGACGTAAATCTTGCGCCCATCAGCGATGCTGGAATTCATGGCATGACATGTAAAAATACAATTTCATTTTTTGGATCAAAAATAAAATGAAATTCTAACATAAGGACTGTGATACCAGGATGTTTAAAAGTACGCAATTTAAGCTCAACGTATAGATGTGTAAGATAATATAGAGAATACCGGTATCATCCTTCAAGGTTAAATTACGAACAGTTAAAATGGCAGCTATTTCTGGGATCAAGACGCAATTTGGGAATCATGCAAGATTGAAGCGAAACAAACGGATCGTTTTCAATAAAGTAACGATACTCACGCCCAAACAGTGAGCTAACCTTTAGGAAAGGTTCACAGTGTTTTTATTTATATTTGTAAGCAATTTCAATGAAATTGTAATGATGTGGAATCGTGTTCGTTAAATTTTAAAATTTTCCCTTATGAACCGATACCCCTTTTCCCTTTGAAACAATGCTCCAATATTCGCGGATTTGACATTCACGGCGCTCATTATGTTGGAGAACTGAAAGTATAGATTCTGATATATATTGTTGCGGATTTGAGAATCCTGTGTAATTGTTGTAAATATCACCCTGTGTAAGTGTAATGATTCCTTGTAAATACCTCCGTAGTGTAAAGGTCAAAGATTGTCCTCTTAGTTAGTCCATATACATGCACGTAGGCCACCATATACCCTTCTAAATAGTTATTTCCTTATTCTATGTAGTTTAAGGCTCTGTTTCCCATTAGTTGACTCTGCATTGCATCAGATGACATAAGATAGGATCCCTCCGACGCCCCCATGGCATCTTCAAAATGCCAGTAACTTTGGATGGGGTTATTGGCATCACCATCGCGATTCGCATTGCCAACTGCATTCGCCCTCCATTGAGCACGTGCTCTAACTCGGAGAAGAAAGGCATGTCTCCACCTCGTCATAGGAAGGAGGAGTGAGCCCTTGCCGATCAACCAACCAAGCACGAGGGGTTTGGCTTGAGAGGGCGGAGAGAGAACGATCGGGCAGTTTTACAAACGTTCCAGGGTGTGGCGCTATAAAACCCGTCACCTGGAGCCTCCCACCGCAGTCCACCGGGTTGGAAGTTGAAGAGTTCAGTGGAGGAGGAGCAGCAGAGTTCAGTTCAGTGGAGGAGTGAGCACTGAGAGAGTTGAGTGAACAAACCGCAGCTTTGAGACCACCGTAGTCCGGCCCCCCTGTGACACGCAGCTTCGACCCGCTGCTAAGCGGGAACCAGATTGCTGTGGGATCGGTGGCCATCGAGGTCGAGCCCGACGTCCCGTGTGGGAGCAAGCTCCAACTGAACCTTCCTCCCCTTCCAGCCATTCGTTCCTGGCTTCATTCCCCATTTGTGTAAGTCTGTCGTCCGTCTTCTGTGTTCATTGTCCTGGGGTATAAGTTAAGCCTGTTTAGATAAGTTAGTATTGCACTGTCTTCTGATCCTTCCATCCTTCTGTCTTTATTTTCGTATCTTTCCTTTTCCTTGGTTCTTTTGACTTGTAAATAGTAGTAATAAATTATATTTGTTCTTCCTACCTTGCCTTCTTTCCTTTACATCCGTTTCGTTTTTGTGATTTCCCCATTGGATACCTGTGGCACGATTTGGCCAACGTTTCAGAATCGGGTCTAGTTACTTGCTAATGGTTCGTGCGCGGCTGCTAATCCGCTCGGCAATTAACATCTTGTCCGTGGTCGCGAACGAGGTTGCTCACCTGCCTCCCTGGAGGGAGCTGAGCAGCTTCAGGACTCACGTCGGTCAGTCACAGACAAGGGGATTAATCCCCCCTTCTTAAGGGGAAAAAAGGCCGACGTTGAGATCCGTAACAATTGGTGTCAGGAGCGAGATTCGGACCTGAAGTGCGCTTAGCGCACTCAAAATTACGAGTGGCCCAAAATTTTATTTTATAACTCCACTAAATTTTAAAATCGTGCCATGGATAGTCACGGCGACCGGATGCCGGTGGGAGAATTAGAGGGTTTAGAGTCGACCCAGGACCCCAGGGAAAGGTATATGGGGGAGAGAGAGGAGAGCAATGAGGATGTGGTTGCAGAGGTTTCAAGCGCACAAAATGGCGACGCCGCGCACGAGGTTGGAGGCGCACAAAATGGCGGGTCGCACGTGGTTGCGGCAGCTGAGCCCGCGCCACCAATGAATTTGAACCTCTTCATGGTGCAAATGGAGGCCCTCATGCTAAAGATGGGTGAGCGATTAGAAAGTAAAATAGACACCCAAAAGGAAGAAGCGAGGGCTCAGGAAAAGCAATTGGGAAACCAAATTAAAGAAATAACTGAGGGACTGGCGAGGGACAGAGCCGCATATGAGGTGAGGGAAGCCGAGAGGGAGGTTGACCGCAGGTTGAGCGGGAGGGGCACATGGGTGCACGATGAGGTAACGCAGGTTGAGAAGCGCTGATTGAGCGAGGCGGAGGAAAGCGCGGGTAAAATGACGGGTATAGAGATCGCGACCCGGGGTATGGAAAAGCCGGCGACTGCTGAAGTAGAGGGAATTTTAATACGGCCAGCGGTCGTCGAGGTGAATAAAGGAAAAGTAGTGGTGGGTATAGTTGAAATTGAAAAGACGACGGAGGTAGCCCGGGAATTGGAGGGAGAAATGGAATACGTGCAAAGTCCGTGCTCACATCACGATGCTGTGCTTATTAACCCAAATGAAAGTTTGCAGGTGTTGGAGCGAAGAAGAAGAAGCACCCAGGTGAGTCGTGCTGTATATTGTGCGGAAGAATTTGTAGAAGGATGTTTGGCGACAAAATAATTTTCGCGCGCTTGGGATCGTGAAAGCATCCGGGCGTTGGTGAAGGGTCCCCTGTGAGTGGTGTGAGTGGAAATGGCGCACTTGTGAGGAAAGAGTGTGCGTCGGAGAATGGATGCACGACAGAGTGCGAGTGTGAAACCGAGTGCGAGCGAGAATGCACGTCGGAGTGTGACACAGAGAGTGAGAGCGATACGGAGTGTACGTGCGATGGTGAGAGTGACCCGGAGAGTCAGTTGGTGGAGGAGCGGTGTGAGAATGCACACCTGGAATGGACGGCGAGAGTGTGCGAGAAAGCACACCTGAGTTGGTTGTGGCACGGGTGTGGGAGAGCCCATTGAAGCGCGTGAGTGGGTGGATGCAAGAGTGCACCCCCATGAGTGGTACGGAGTACGTACCGAGGGAGAGTGCGCAAGATGGTGCGCGAGGTGTGTTAAGGAAGTGTGCGAACGGCGAGTGTGCGCGAGAGGTGTGGTGTGTAACAGGGAGTGCGGTGGTGAAATGGACGGAATGTGTGGAATGTACGGGTGGGCGTTGGAACGCCGGGTTTGGTGAGTGTGAAAAGGGTCGCTTGTGCGTGTGAGCATGCGAGTAAGGCATCGACGTGGACCGGAGCAGCGTTTAGGGCGACGGAGCGCCGAGGTGAGCACTCGGGGCGCGGTGCGCTTTGTTGGATACGAGGCCCGGCGCGGATCAGTGCCGCGTCGCTTCTCTTCGAAGCGTCGTTGCCGATTCGGGTCTGGCCCCGCCCCGCACGGTCGAGTCCGGGCCTAGCCGGGCAAGGCGACCGGTCCCGTTCAAGAGCGGGTAGGAGGAAGCGGACGGTGCCCCCTGGTGGCGGGGACGGGGTTCCGACCGGGCGAGATTGAGCCATCGGGCCCGAGGCCGCAAGTATCCGCGCCGAGATGGTGCGTGGAATCTCAGCCCGACCAAACCGCGTCCCCTGAACCGAATGCCGGACGGATTCAACCTGCAGGCGACCAAACCACCCGAATTCATTGCTCGGCTTTGCGAAGCCGAGTTTTAATGATGTAACGACGCACCGAGGCTCCAGTGAAAGGACATGTGGTAGGGATAAGGAATTTGTGATTGGTTGGAATTTGATGGCAAAATTGGTAGTGAGAGATGTCCGATGTGGAGGGATGGCAAATCCACCATCCCTCACAACGGGGCACATGAGAACTAGCTATGGGGTTTATGGCAGTGTAAGCTCGCCGAGGGAGGGTTTGGATATTGTATAGGGACCTAGAGATGACCATCGGTAACGGTAGAGGTAAGTAGCGACATTGGACAGGTAGTCGGGGACATAGAGAGGTTAGAATGGATGTTAATGACGTGGGATGTGCTTAGTTTAAAGGGAAGATGGGGAGCACCAAGTTAGAAGGAAACCAGGTAGATCAGATGATGCCGTGTGTTTGAGAATTGAAAGTGTATTCAGAAGTGTATTGTGAAAAGAGTGAGGTGAATGTGAATTGTATTGAGCGTGGAAGTGTATGAAGCAGTGCATGAGGAACAATTGTGGTTGTGCATTGTATGGAATGATTGAAGAAGCCTGGGAGGAAGGAGGGTGCAGGTGGCACCAGGTGTGATTGCACAGGTGTGCAAGTGAACAAGTGTATGGAGCAGTGCATGAGTGAGTAATTGTAGATTGAGTGTTGTGTTGAGCAAATGGTCCTGGAGGAAGGAGGGTGCAGGAGGCACCAGGAGTAATGGCACAGGTGTGCAAATACAGGTGTATGGAGAATGGTTGTGTGGAATACATGGAGTATGGAATATATGGAGTATGGAATGGATGGTGTGGAGTGAGTATGGTGGAAACTGTGGAGTGGAGTGGATGGTGTGAAGGTGTGAATCAGGGAGAGTGGGCACCTATCACGAATACCCGGGGAGGGTAGTTTAAGAGTTAGGTAGAGGGAGTAGGTAAATTGTGGTTGGATATTGGCATCTGTGGTGCGTGTGGAAGAATGGTGTTTGGATGGGTGCATTAGTGACATGGAAATGGCTGGGCGTGTGGCCTGTTAGTGTGTGTAGTTAAATGGGCACTCCACCACTGTCAGGATGTCGGCCAGGTGAGGCCGCAGGTGGGCTCTGGGAGCCGGTAGAGTTGTTGTGGATGGGGCCCGAGGATCCGGAGGACAGACCCGGGTAACCCAGTGCCAGAGAGGGCACCGAGTGGGGAGAGCGCCAGAGGGCCTTCCCCAGTTAGATAGGTTAGGTAAGGAGCAGGTAAGCTCGGAGGCAACTGCAGTGGTGGTGGTGTGCAGGTGGGTAGACCTGCTGGGAGAGCCACACGACCCAGTCCTGAAATTGTGCGAAGGCACAGGGAGTTGAATCAGGGAGTGAGACCCCAAATTGATGAAGCACCACAGTTTGGTCAATGGGAATTTGGTTCTTAAAACCGCATAGAGTAAGATTGCCAATGGATTGGCAGGGAAAGACCCCGGGTAGTGTAAAGTGTGTTAATGTCATTTAGAAGGGAGATAGGATTGGAATCTCCTCGCACCATCTACATCCACTCACCTGAGGTGACGACGGTGCTCCACGCCATGCCATGGTTTGTTGTTTTTATTATTTTGGTGCAAATGTTTGGAATGTGAGACGCATTATGACGTGGGTGAGACATTGTGCTTTGTTGTTCCAGCTCTCCCTCCTTATGAGGATTGATGATGAATTGGTGATGGCAAATTTTGGATTAGTGGGATTGTGACGAATTTGGTATAGGGGAAATATGGGGAAGACGTGACGGTAGCGACGGATTTGTAAATTGTAGTGTAATGTGTAGATTGTTGTAAATATGGGTAAGGGCAAGGGTAGAGTAGGTAACAGGGGGGGTGACGTACGATAGGGACGAGCTTTTCTCCGCTCGGTCTCCAGGCGCACCTCACCTTGCATTGCCTTTATTGATGTGTTACTTTGCGCCCTTACCCCTCGCTAACCTGCCCTCTCTGTCTTCCTTCCCCGACCCATGGATCGTGCTCTCTGGGCACCAAGGGGAGCGTGCGGGAGTCCGCCATTGTGTGCCCGAACCCCCGCAACCAGCTGCTTGCATCGATGCACCACTTATGGACCACATGTCTGTGGCTGAGCACCACTCATGGACCCCACGGGTTGGGGCATGGCCCCTCTGCTGGAACCGGCCACGATGGCCCAGGATCTTACTTGCAGACCTCAGTGACGTGGCACCTATGCCACATAGGTGAACCACCCATAGTCGGCCCCTGTGGGCCATAAATAAAAAGTGGACACGTTTTGTGCTTTTTATTATGTCCAAATAGGCTGCCAGCAAGAAGATGATGTTGACAACATCAGGAAGAACAATGGCCAGCAGAGGGAGCCGAAGAGCAAGACCACCAGCAGGGTTTTTATTTATTTATTATGAACTGTGGTGACTGTGCACTCCGGTGCGTTTTTGGTGCTTTATGGTGCTCTTTATTGGTGCTGGTGTGTCGATGCAGCGCAGGCTGTCTCCCCCCCCCCCCCCCCCAAAGAACAATCACAGGTCCTGGGTTGCGTTTTGTAAATACAATCAGCGTCACTTGTAAATAACGCTCCCCACCGTTCATGTTTAGTTTGAGAACCATTCCGCAATTCGGTTAGCTGTGGGCGTGAATCTGTTAGGTAGGGTGCAATGCAGCAGGGGGACATACTTATTTGTGTTTTAAAACTGTCGCACTCAGGGTCAGGTTAATTGTAGAGGGAATTACACCTACGTGTCACACTAAGTAAGTTTTATAGGCCCGGGACGTGCCTCGAGGATGAGGGTGCAGTGTTGTGGATTTGAGAATCCTGTGTAATTGTTGTAAGTATCACCCTGTGTAAGTGTAATGATTCCTTGTAAATACCTCCGTAGTGTAAAGGTCAAAGGTCGTCCTCTTAGTCCATATACATGCACGTAGGCCACCATATACCCTTCTAAATAGTTATTTCCTTATTCTATGTAGTTTAAGGCTCTGTTTCCCATTAGTTGACTCTGCATTGCATCAGATGACATAAGATAGGATCCCTCCGACGCCCCCATGGCATCTTCAAAATGCCAGTAACTTTGGATAGGGTTATTGGCATCACTATCGCGATTCGCATTGCCAACTGCATTCACCCTCCATTGAGTACGTGCTCTAACTCAGAGAAGAAAGGCGTGTCTCCACCTCGTCATTGGAAGGAGGAGTGAGCCCTTGCCGATCAACCAACCAAGCACAGGGGGTTTGGCTTGAGAGGGCGGAGAGAGAACGATCGGGCAGTTTCGCGAACGTTCCAGGGTGTGGCGCTATAAAAACCGTCGCCCGGAGCCTCCCACCGCAGTCCACCGGGTTGGAAGTTGAGTTCAGTGGAGGAGGAGCAGCAGAGTTCAGTTCAGTGGAGGAGTGAGCACTGAGAGAGTTGAGTGAACCAACCGCAGCTTTGAGACCACCGTAGTCCGGCCCCCCTGTGACACGCAGCTTCGACCCGCTGCTAAGCGGGAACCAGATTGCTGTGGGATTGGTGGCCATCGAGGTCGAGCCCGACGTCCCGTGTGGGAGCAAGCTCCAACTGAACCTTCCTCCCCTTCCAGCCATTCGTTCCTGCCTTCATTCCCCATTTGTGTAAGTCTGAATGTCGTCCGTCTTCTGTGTTGTCCTGGGGTATAAGTTAACCCTGTTTAGATAAGTTAGTATTGCACTGTGTCTTCTGATCCTTCCATCCTTATGTCTTTATTTTCGTATCTTTCCTTCCCCTTGGTTCCTTTGATTGTGTAAATATTAGTAATAAATTATATTTGTTCTTCCTACCTTGCCTTCTTTCCTTTACATCCGTTTCGTTTTAGTGATTTCCCCATTGGATACCTGTGGCACGATTTGGCCAATGTTTCAGAATCGGGTCTAGTTACTTGCTAATGGTTCGTGCCGCGGCTGCTAATCCGCTCGGCAATTAACATCTTGTCCGCGGTCGCGAACGAGGTTGCTCACCTGCCTCCCCGGAGGGAGCTGGGCAACTTCAGGACTCACGTCGGTCAGTCGCACACAAGGGGATTAATCCCCCCTTCTTAAGGGGGAAAAAAGGCTGACGTTGAGATCCGTAACAATATATATATATATATATATATATATATATATATATATATATATATATTGTTACGGGTCGCGGACAAGATGTTATTTTGACCGAGCGGTGGTGTATTACCGCGACCTAACAGTTCCCCCGATTCTTCCCCAACTCACCCGATTCACCCCAAACTTTGGCCGTATCGCACCGCAGCTGCCCATTCTGGAAAACTCTAAAACGACCGAATGCAAAGAGGAAAAGGAATAAGACGACAAGACGTACAGAAGAGTAATTGGATTTATTATACACACAAGCAAAAAGAAAGCAGTCACGTTTATTTACAGACGAGATTAGATACACAGTGCAACGCTAGCTTACCTACAGTCTTAATTAACCCAGGGACAGAACAAACAAAAGACAGACTCACGCGGGGAATGATGACAGGAATTGGCTGGAAGGAGAGGATGGCTAGGAGTTGTATTGTGCAGCACGATCGGCGCGTTTAGCAGCCGCCGTTCCTTCGCGGCCCTGCTCAAAACCGCCGTCCAGGCCCCAAGCGGCTGTTGAGTGTGGTTGCTGCTGTGGCCACCGCTGCTGCTGCTGCTGTGGACGTCGCGTGCTTTTCCAGGATTACAGCAGGCTTTGTGCTTTCTGGGATGTCCTCTCCTTGGATGTTCTCTATGTTCTCTTGGTCCAATCACTCCTCACCACCGACAACTCAACGCAACTAACGCAACCACTGACCACCACAACGCAACCACTGACGACCAAAACCACACAACTCAGCTCTGCTTCTTGGACCCTCTCTCTCCTCAACGGCTTGGGCTCCCTTTTCTCTGCCGGTAAAAGCTCATCTCTGCCAAAGCTTGTCTCAGCTTCTCTTTTGGGAGCGTCGCGCTGCGGATTTTAGCTGCGGTCACGCCTGCTCATTCCCTCCTCTCAGCGCCTCTCTTTAAAAGCGCAGCCTCTTCTCATCTCAATGCTCAGTACTCCTCTCTTTCTTCTTCAAAGCTCGACTCTTGGGGAGCGTCGCGCTGCGGGTTATATAGGCCCCGCCCATCAACCTTTGCGAACCTCCCCGATAGCTCTTCCTCCACCCTCCCTAGCCAAACCCCTGGCTCATGGTTGGTCGAGTGGGGCTGGCTCACTCCTCCCCTCTATGACGAGGTGGAGACACGCCTTTCTTCTCCGACCCTGCCTCGTGGTCAATGGCGGTTATTGGAGGGGAGGTAATTGCCAATCGACAAAAAGGGGGAATGGAGGTTTTGGGAATGGGAATGAAGGGAATCTATCTCTTTCACTGGCGCAATGGAGTATTTCAATTAATGGGAGACACAGCCTTACCCTAAAACACAGAATAAGATATAACTATTGAACAGGGGTATTCTATGATTGGCTGTGGTGTGGATGCTTTATGGACTAATTATGGGATGCCCTTTGACCTTTACACAGCTCCGGAGGCAGGAGGCGCAGAATAACCAATAATAATAATTCACACAATCAAAAAATATATACAGTCCTCATATCCGCAACAATATATTCAATAGTTTAGAGCAGTTGGGAAATATCCATTGTTGAGGCAAAGGGACATCCACCAAAGAATGTACGACTACCAAGAACTACCCTAATAATTTGGTAAGAAACTAGTGAGAGCAAACGAAGTGTTTCATTGAAGCTTTAAGCCATGGACCCCCTCATGCCCAAAAGACTCCAGGCCTCAGTACTTATCCACTTTTATATTGACGAAGCAGCCATTACTGGTCAAGTCCTGGAGCGAGGGTGAAATCAAAAAGTGGTTATTATTCCAACCTTAAGAAATAACGTCATTTACATCATCAATATTCTGCTCTGCTATCGTCCTCATTTGAGACCTAGTGTTGTAAGTGTATGTGCGAGTACATTTTTGTTGCTCTTCTCCCAGTTTTAGTGTGGTGAATGTGTGAGCTGTGCAATTAGAGGAATCCCCATTGAATGGTGTTTATATGTTGGCATTACGTTTTGGGACACAAAGCATTTTTTGTTCTTGCTTACCTTATCTGGCTGTTTGCACTATCCATTTTTTGTCATTTGTATTACAGTGTTGTATATCGTTATGTCAAGGGTCTCCCCAATTTACCACCACATTGACTTTTGACGAGCCACACCTCCAGAATCGATCTACGTTATTTATTGGGCATTGTAACATTGGTCGCATCCAGGTCAAATATCTGGCCAATCTGCCAGCAACGGCGTGCTATGGCTGACTATGTCAACTGCCAGGCTACCATTGTCTGCCTTGTCTGTCTATTATTTATTACAGATTCCTTCCAGTTTCACCAATGTAGATTTGTCACAGTCCCAGCATGCAGAACAGTACATAACACCCAATCTATCACCAGCTGGGATCCTGTGCATGATGATTGATATTGGGATCAAATACACTCTGTGGTGTAAACAATATTGCTGTTAATTGCTAAAATATCCTATTACGTTTGGGCAAAGGTTAATGTGAATATTTGTGACATTGTCCCTCCCATGGCACCAGGTGAACCCAGTCTGTGTTATTTACATGCTGGAGATGGCACGTGTGAAGACTTTGAAAAGGGCAAGGTGCAGGAAGATTGTGGATTCACGCTGCCACCTGACATGATCGACCAATGGGCTTTTGAGGTCTCGCTATCCCAAGGGGGGCTGATCTGTCCTTCACAGGCCATGATTGGTGGGCCACCATTGTTAGAGGTCAGCTTTGTTATTTATTTGTGAATGCTGACAATAAACTTAATTCCTCATGTTTACGACAGTCGATAACATCATCACCGAAACACAAAATTGTTCAATCCAAGGATGAACCTTGTCCTGGAAGCCTTTTTTAATACCTTCATTATTTCCTTGCTGAGATTTACAGGACAATACATGCGAGGATTAATATTGTCTACTAGCCGAAACCCGTGGAACATCCACGGAAGGGAGGATGTGGTGTATGGATAGAGTGTACCATTATGGATGGCATAGGGGATTTGCTTGTCCGAGTAAGAGTTAGGAAGAAAGATGAGAATGAAGAGTGCGTATATGAACAACGTATTTATTGCAATCTATTTAAATGACAACGCTACGATATACTTTTGAAAAATGAATGGATTCGTAATAGGAATCGGCATAGCACCACTCTGGGATTGTCCACTCAGTGGACGGCTTGCTGTCGCCTTCGACTGTCCAATCAGCGGACGGCTTGCTTCGCCTTCGCCCAGCAGACGCCAATACGATGGCGTCGTAAGATGGCGTCGTATCGGCAGTTAATCGGATGCGTTTGGGCCCCAACGTCGGCTAATTCAGATTTTTCGAGTATGGCTGTACGTGATAAACAAAGAGCGCGGTTCGTAGATCGTAAATCCATTACTGCCGTGGGCATCGGGTCACTGGGTGCGGCGTAAAAGGGATAACAAAGTCGAGTCCTTACGCTATTATTATATAGACTAGCCGAAACCCGTGGAACATCCACGGAAAGGAGGATGTGGTGTATGGATAGAGTGTACCATTATGGATGGCATAGGGGAGCGCTCATGGGATCTTCTTCTTCCGTTAAGCTCCAATTTTTTCTCTTTAAGTTAAGTCCAATCAGTCCTCTCTGCTCGAAGTGCTCAGGCCATGCCTTCCCGCTCTCATACTTTTATTTCCGTTCGGTGTAGAAAGAGATTGACATATCGTTCGTCTGTTTCAGCTCGTTATCTTTAAGCTTCCTTACGTCTCGCCACCTGCTACACCTCTCTGAGTTACGAGGATTTATGCAACGCACCCCGAGTATCGCAACGTCACTCCATTTAACTTTATTAAAATGACGATAAAGACGTGAAACCCGTGGAACATCCACGGAAGGGAGGATGTGGTGTATGGATAGAGTGTACCATTATGGATGTCATAGGGGATTTGCTTGTCCGAGTAAGAGTTAGGAAGAAAGCTCAATTTTCACTTGTGCAAAAATGCTACTCACAATTACATCGCCAGTGCGTCGGCCTGTGATTGAGCCAGAGAGTTGGCCTGTGAGTCAACTTCCTTTCCAATGTCTGCAAGAATTGAAATACTGATTGTGAATGTGTAAAATTATATGAAAGAAGAACATGCATATCAATTGACGATGCCATCGAAAAGGAGAGCAGCTGTCAATAGAAAAGGCTGTCTGACATCAATTTGACATTATTGCACTGGAAATGACAAACAAAGAAACAGTTAATTTCCATCGGGTAACATTACGATGAGAGATCAGCCGATACCTTTATTATGTCCATCAGCATCCATGGCACTTAGAAAAAAAACGCAGCATCAGCCAGCCGCAGCCAACTATCACATACCGTCTCGAAATCAATGCCATCCTTTTATCTCTTCGTATACAAGTACAACTCACTGATCGCAACGTCACTCCATTTAACTTTATTAAAATGACGATAAAGACGTGAAACCCGTGGAACATCCACGGAAGGGATATCGTTCGTCTGTTTTCAGCTCGTTATCTTTAAGCTTCCTTACGTCGCGCCACCTGCTACACCTCTGAGTTACGAGGATTTATGCAACGCACCCCGAGTATCGCAACATCACTCCATTTAACTTTATTAAAATGACGATAAAGACGTTTCCTTATATATCCTAATTTCAAATGTTCATTGTTCAAGGGAATAAAAAAGCTTCCTTACGTCTCGCCACCTGCTACACCTCTCTGAGTTACGAGGGTTTATGCAACGCACCCGAGTATCGCAACGTCACTCCATTTAACTTTATTAAAATGACGATAAAGACGTTTCCTTATATATCCTAATTTAAAATGTTCAAGGGAATAAAAAGACCATTTGGTTCACACCACCCATCACACCACTCGACTGTCCAATCAGCGGACGGCTCGCATCGCCTTCGCCCAGCAGACGCCAATACGATGGTGTCGTAAGATGGCGTCGTATCGGCCGATAATCGGATGCTTTTGGGTCCCAAAGTCGGCAAATTCAGATTTTTCGAGTATGGCTGTACGTGATAAACAAAGAGCGCGGTTCGTAGATGGAAAATGCATTAGTGCCGTGGGCATCGGGTCACTGGGTGCGGCGTAAAAGGGATAACAAAGTCGAGTCCTTACGGTATTATTATATAGATCATTCATTTCAGACGTTACATTTGCTATTAATAATGTCCTTTCCTGTCGGGCAATTGGGATGTTTTTGGCACACAACCTTTCAATGTACCGCACTAATAATGTTGAGGCTTTGTGTTGCTATCGACAAAGGTCAATGATACTGGATTTGGTAATACATTTGTCATGCTTATCAATCGGTTATATTTTTGATAATATTGTTTTCTCTTCAATTATAAATCCTCATTGAATAATAATAATAATAATATAAATCAATAAACCATCTAAACGGTGGTTTATTGAATAATATATTGGGATGCACCATAATTAAGTCCCTATTAATTAAGTCCCATAATTAAGTCCCTATTTTAAATATCGAAACACCTTTAGTCAGGTTCACTATGTTTTTTCGTTCAAAATCATGGTAGATTAGCAAACCTATACATTTTTGGAAACGTTATTACATGGAAAATCAGAAAATCAATGTTTACATTTGCCAATTCCGACCAATTCGATTCGACCAATTCGACCAATCGACCAATTCCATTCGACCAATTCGACCATTCGACCAATCGCTTTGATTGACCATTCGACCATTCGACCAATTCGATCGATTCGATTCGATTCGATTCATCGAATTCGATTCGATCGACCATTCGACCAATTCGATTTGCCAATCAATTTGACCGACCTTTGCTTGTGTGGAACGGACTGTGAAAACGATGCGGACTATATTGTCGGATACGACACACAGGACGGTGATGACGAACTCTAAATGGCATATTCTGTAATCGTGTATGTTTGATGCCATTGACTGCCTGTGTATATTTTGTCATTGACTGCCTGTGTAGATGTGAAGTTATACTGACTGCATGTGTATATATGATTTTGCTGACTGCCTGTGTATGTTTGGTGATATGAATTATTGTGACACATTTTGATGTTATTAACTGCCTGTACAAAATGATAACATGTATTTGATTATGCAACTTATCGCGAATATAAAGACAGTATTTTGCAATTCAAAACCTTTGATTCGTGTCTTACCATTCCCCATAGCACTAATTTGATACTTTCATTGGATTCCTTGTCCCTGAAAATATAGGTTTAGTATATTTTTTAAAGTTTTTAGGGTAATTAGAGGCAGAAATAGAACAAAATATGTATTTTACAGTGGCCATTTTGAAAATCCAAAATGGCCGCCATACAGGTATCTCTCCAAATGTAAACATTGATTTTTAGGTTCCTTATGCTATAACCTTTCCAAAAATGTATAGGTTTGCTAATCTACCATGATTTTGAACGAAATATAATTTATTGACATAGTGAACCTGACTATTTGCTGTTGATGGACATAAGACATCAAAACATTTTTTCCCTGAAAGGCCATTTATTGCTGTTTTGATTTGTCGACATCAAAATTCAACATAAGCTTCTGCGTTCTCAGTATATTTTTCACCATTTTCCACTAAACGCCTAAGAAACTCCTCTGGCAAATCAGTTGTGGTTTCTAATTCGTCCAATTAGCGGGTTTGTGCTGGCATACTCTTCTTCTTTCACCCAGGCCCAAAAATGAAAATCACACAGAGTTAAATTGGGATTCCTGGATGGCCACTCCATCTACCTGAGTCACGATCCATCTGTGGGGACGGTGGATATCCAACCCATTACAAACTTCAACCGAGTAGTGTGAAAAGGAACCATCTTGCATAAATATCGTTTCATCTGTGTTGTCCCATTGCTGAATTGTACCTGCGACATGTTGTAGGACTCCAAGAGGTTTGCATTTCTCTTGCTGTTGTTGTTGTTGTTGCGGTTCTTGTTGGGGGTTGATTTTTGAAATGTGCACCAATTGGTCGGACAGCTGACGGACCACACCCGCAGCTGTTGCCTGGCTCCACCCACCATGGTGCCGAAACAAAATAATTTGGCCGCCATCTTGTTTCCGGGGTTTAGCACATTAGGCCTATATAGGCTTCTGCTGATTGTAATGCACTGTACAGCTTTGTTGCGTCAGATTTTCATTGGCTTTGTTTTGGTCGAGCGTTAAATTATTATTGAGGTTTAATCAAGTCTGTACGTATCTCCTTAAAAAATAGTGGTACGTAATTTTTGAAGGGCGCCATATGCGCGTTTCCCAATCGGCCCACTGTCGGATTTTAAAGCCAAATCCGTCACACCAAATGACAAAGTCCCATACCTCGATGAACACGTACAGGTTTTTATGAACAGAAGGTTTATTACCACAGAGTGTGAGGGCAGAAACTTCCTACCTGAACACACCTCTGACGTTCTTAAGGCCTGAGCCTAGATCTAATGTAATCTATGTACCCCCACAGAGGATAATAACATGAACCTTCCTGCCGCTCCTGTTCGGAGTGGCTGTGCTAGTTGAACCAGGCTCAGTTGTTAAAAGCTTTTGGTGACATTTTGTAGTTGTTTTTGGATCCAAAGTTGTATGTCCTCCCATTTCTTGCCACCAACATCTTTGAACTGCAATTACAAACTGCCAAACCTTATACCGTGCAGCAATCAACAGTCAATCTCTCAACCAAAATGGATCAATCTGAAAGCAAAGAAAAATATTAATGCCAATAAACAAGTAAAGAAATAAAAAAAATAATGTTCTACCTATAATAACAACAGAGTATTTCGATATTTTAAATATTGACTTAATATTATTGATCACCCTGTACAGTACGTAGTGGAACAACGACGACATATGTTTATTTACCGAATGGATATTTAATTAAGGGAATAAGATTAATTTTTTTTTCTTCCTTTGGTTGACCCTGACACATCCGGGAAGCAGGGATGAATAGGACTATTTGGCCCCGGATTTGTGTTGGGTGTACAACCACTGCGAAGCGTCCCCGATAGTTGCAAAGTAGTGTGTTAAATAAGGTGATGTAAGAGACGTTGCACAATGGCAGTAAACTTCTGAGAAAAATTGTTTTTTGCTACAGAATTAAAACTTTTATTTTATTTAAATTGAATTATATAGTTGGACACTGTAGAACACAAATTGCCTTTTTTGCACTTTCAAAACCTTCCGCTTAGCAGTACTTGGATGAAATGTTGCGCCATTTTACGTCATCTCGACCAATCAGATTTGCTGCTCGCTCTCTCAGCGTTTTGGAATATCGAGATTCAGACCAAATTGTTTTTTTAGGTGGTAGGTTGCAGACAGAAACCGCTCAGGGTGGTACTACCGTTCTGACTTTGGAGCGTTAAAGTCGTGACCGGAACCATCTTGCACTCTCCGTGTCAGGATTGCCGGTCTTACTTTCTGTCATACTCAAACGATGTCTACCGGCCGAGCTTCAATCTCTTTCTCGCAAACAAACACCATGCACTTTTCATCATATATGTTTCTTCTCTTTTATTTAAGGCCTGCCCTTGATGAGGGCTATATAGTCCGTACCTGGAGCCTCCAACATAAATAAATAAATAAATAAATTAATAAATGGCAGCTCGTAGGAAATGTAGATCGTGCTGTGATACACAATAAGCAAGAGTTTAAGTAACGCACCCTTCCCATGTCCTTTTTTCTCAAGACCTAGTGCGGTAAGTTCGAAGGTGTTATATGAACTCTGGTTGAGGAAGTCTTTGCCATTAATGCAGTTCCCCTGTAGATGGCAGCAGAAAATTTCAACCTGGCCGGGGTCCTGGCAGACATTAGCCTACTCTATTCGAAACCCTAAGAATGAACGAGACCCTAAGTAAAAAATAAAAAACGAACACGAAGTTGAATTGTACTCTCAACAAATACAAAGTCTTTCACATCCACACGCAAGTTCTAGCAGATAGGACAGTCTCGTCTGAATGATCTTCCACACCATGAAGAAACACCCTGCCTGAAAAGCACCGTGGTGGCCGTTTACATTTGGAGCCATTTATATTGGAAAACAAAACCAAAATAAACATCTAACGAGTTAAGCACACTACCGGATCGGGATGAGGACCCGGATCCGAATCTTCACCAAAATCTGATCAATTCGTCCTTGGCATACACCCAACCTGTACACCAAATTGCGACCGAATCCATCCAGAAATTGAGATATTCTGCTCACAGATAGACAGACAGACAGATGAAAAATCGGTCAGAGACCGAGGACTTGCCAGAATGTACTTTTTTTTATCAGCCATTTTGGATCAAAATGGCGGGAAATCTATACATGTATATAAGCTAAGCAACGGAAGGTTTCTGAGTAAGTGTATGCATATCTCTTGTCCTTTCAGAGTTAAAGTGGTTTGAAATATATTTTCAATGAAAACTTGGCCCCCTGACCTTTGACCCCAAAAATAATTAAAACTAAGCATTTTTGACCATTTTATACCACATGCTATTTTTCGGGAATTGAATAATGAACATTTTGGTGTTGGTGAGAAGGGAATCGGATAATGTTTGACAGAGTTATTAGTAAAAATAAAACAATTTTTGACCTTGAGTTTGACCTTTCAGTGTCACCCAAGGTCAAAGGTCATGGTGCCAAATGAAATGTCGTATGTGACTTCCTATATGCCAGTAACAGAAGTGTATGCATATCTCTTGTACTTTTAGAGTTATAGTGGTTTGAAATATATTTTAAATGAAAACTCGACCCTCCTGATTTCACGTTTTGGGTGACCTTTTTTTTTTTTTTTTTTTTTTTTTGTATACAAGATCGAGGCTCGTGAAAGAGCGAACATTAATCACACAGAAAGACAAACCGACACATAAAACATATAACATCGGGAGCGGTAGACAAGATGGGGAGAGAGGGGGAAGGACACAAACACAACATTTGAGAGCAGGGACCGAGAGACATGGAGACATCGAGAGATCTGAGAGAGGGCGAGGGCTTTGGGGGGGGGGGCATGGGAAGGGGGCGGTGGGAGAGGTATAAAACATATGGACACTGCTAGGACTTCCAGGAAAGAAGTTGGAATTTCAAACAAGGTGGATCTGGGGTGAATTAGCGGGGGTAGAAAAGATCAAGGTTTTGGATGGGGTAAGATAAGAGATGGTGGTGAACAGCTGTTTTAAAGACCTGGAGGGAGGAGTGGGATTGAAGGGAGTGAGGGAGTTTGTTCCAGAGGCAGGAGAAAAGAGGAATGAAAGAGTGAAGGTGAGCAGAGAGCCGAGATTTCGGCAGTTTAACCATCAGAGGGTTGCTGGCAGATCTTGTGCGACATGTAGGAATATTTGGGGGACAGAGCACAGAGAGAGCTGGGGGTGCAAGGCCGGAGAGGAGTCGGTAGAAGACAGAAAGCCCACCTACCTGCCTGCGGTGAGTGAGTGAAAGGCCCTCAGAGATAGCTTCATCGCGGGAGATTCCAATAATTCTGAAAGCTTTGGTTTCAACAGCGTGAAGCCGAGCTAGGTGTGAGGCAGGAGCACCGGCCCATAGGGGAGAACAGTATTCCATTGAGCTGCGGATGAAAGCCTTGTATGTGGTGAGGAGCTCAGGTGTGCCGAGGAAGGACTTCGCACGACGGAGGATGCCTAGTCGGCGACTGGCTTTGGAGGCCAGCTTGGAAATGTGGTTTTCCCAAGAAAGATCATGGCAGATAGTGAGACCCAAAATCTTGAGCGACAGAACTTCTTGGAGAGGATTGTTGAGAAAGTAGATGGGAGGGTTGTCCAGTCGATCTTTTCGGAGAGACATAGTAAGAGTGTGAGATTTGTCAGGATTGAAAGACATGTTCCACTTGTTTGACCAGTCTGTGATTTTGTCCAGGTCTTCAGAGAGTGAGGAGGCAGCAGACTGCCGATCTGAGGGAAGAGGAATGGAGCGGCAGAGAGTGGAGTCATCAGCAAAGAGATAGAGAGGATTTTCGAGAGACTCAGAGAGATCATTGATGAAGACCAGAAAAAGCACGGGGCCCAGAACACTGCCTTGGGGAACTCCAGCCTGAACAGGAAGAGGAGATGAGAGAAACCCATTCAGGGCCACACGTTGACGATGACTAGAGAGGAAGTCCGCCAGCCATGCGTGGAGATTTCCATGGATACCAAAGGAGGAGAGTTTGGTGAGCAGAGCGGGGTGCCAGACCGTGTCGAAGGCACGTGATATGTCGAGGGAGACAGCTCTAATTTCCTGTTTGGCAATGAGGACCTCCATCCATTGTTGAGACAGCAGAAGCAGCATGTCCAGAGTAGAGTGACCTGGTCTGAAACCAAATTGATGATCAGAGATCAAGCCATTGGAGAAGAGGAAAGATTTCATATCCGAAGCAATGATGGATTCCATGACTTTGCTGATAATTGGGAGAAGGCTGATTGGTCTGTAGTTGTTAGGATCTGTTTTTGCACCTTTTTTGTGCAAAGCGGTGATGTTGGCTGAATTCCGAGCAGATGGCAGTTGACCTTGAGCAAAAGAGAGGGTGAAGAGAACAGAGAGAGGGTGAGATAGAGCAGCAGAGCAGGATTTTAGGACCCGTGGGCTGATGCCGTCGGGTCCAGTTGCAGAATCAGAGTCGAGGGTTGACAGAAACTTTTCCACCTTGTCAGGAGGAAAGGACACGGAGTCCAGGAGCAGCAGGGTACGACTGGGTATGGTGGGTACAGAGAGGGATGGGTTTGGGACACAAGATTTAGAGGCAAACACAGAGTTGAGGCATTCAGCTTTTTCACGTGCGGAGTCAGCTGTGTAGCCGTTTGAGGTAAGGGAGGGGATGGAGGGGGAACAAACACCAGAAACGGATTTGACCAGACGCCACCAGGATTTGTAAGAGGGAGACAGATAAGAGAGTTCGGTCTTGAGAACGGAGAGATATTGTTTCCTGGCTCTCCTGAGGGTGGACACACACTTGTTTCGGGCTTTGTGAAAGGAAATGAGATTTCCTTCCGTTGGATTTGCTTTCCAGGAGACGAAGGCAAGTTGTTTCTGGGCAACAGCCTCACCACAAGATTCCGTGTACCATGGACGGGAGGAAGGGTATGACAACTGAAGACGAGATGGGATAAATCTGTGCATGAGAGAGAGCAATTTACTTTGGAAGAATTCCCAGGATGAGTTGATGTCAGAGGTGGTAGAGATGGGAGACCAGTCCAGATGATTGATGGCTGCTTGAAGACCGTGCCAGTTGGCCTGAGTGAAATGCCAGACTCGTCGACGCTGAGCAGGCTCCCTGAGGATGGTCAGAGAGATGTCCACTTTAACAAGGACATGATCAGATGATCCGATCGGAGCAGAAGAAGAGCAGCAGACATTTTCAGGGAAGTTAGTCATAACCAAGTCCAGAAGAGAAGATGTTCCGTTGACTGAGATCCGGGTCGGGAAATTGACAGATTGTGTCAGTCCCAGTGAGTCGCAGAAGTCCTTTGCTGAGGAGCCATGGCTGGTGAGAGAGGTACCCACACCCAGCCAACTGGCATGATGACAGTTGAAATCACCACATATGAGGAAGAGAGAGTTGGGATGAGTAGATAGAAGTTGGTCCATATCATCAGACAGCGAGATGTAGATGGAGTCATCACTGTTTGGTGGACGGTACAACACACATATGAACAAGAGGTGGGAGCGAAGGGGAAGCCGTAGCCAGAGGTATTCCTGGGGGTGAGGTGGAGAGAGTGCAGTGCAGGGCGAGTGAGGAAGAGAGCTTTTGATAAAGATAGCAACCCCGCCTCCAGGACGAGGCTCAGGTCTATCATACCGGAGGAGGGAGTAGCCCGGGAGAGATACTATGGAATCAGAGACATCATAAAGGAGGAAAGTTTCTGTTAAGCAGATCACGTCTGGTTTGACAGAAGCAACCTGTATGGAGAGATCAGTTAAGTTTGAACGAAGGCCCCGGATGTTTGAGGTCCATACCGTTAATGAAGAGGAAGGGGGAGCATCAGATACAGAACAGGGGGGAGGAGGGGTAGGGTAAGATGTGGAAGAGGTGGAAGAGGTAGGGAGAGCTGTTGAAGGTGTGTCAGAGATTTCAGAATAGCTCGGAGAAAGGGAAGGATGGGGCGGACAAAAGGTTTGATGGTGATTGGGTGAGCCACAATGAGGTGTTATTTGAGGAGGGGGAAGAGCGAGGCAGAAGGTTGGGGGAGATGGAGGTGAGAGTTTGAAGGGGGAAGAAGCGGGGAGGACGCTTTGAGGAGGGGGAGTGAGAGGGGGGAAATTGAGAAGCAATGAGGGTGGGGAGATTTGAAGGGGAGGGGTGAGGGGGGAGTTTGGGAGGGAAGGGACAAGGGGAGGGATTTGAAAGGGATGGGATATGGGGGAGATTTGGAGGGGAGGGGTGAGGCAGGAGTCTAGGAGGGGAGGGGCGAGGGGGCGTCTTGGCGGGGAGGGGTGAGGGGGTAGTTTAGGAGGGAGGGGGCAAGGGGGGAGATTTGAAAGGGATGGGTGATGGGGAAGATTTGGAGGGGAGGGGTGATGGGGAAGATTTGGAGGGGAGGGGTGATGGGGAAGATTTGGAGGGGAGGGGTTATGGGGAAGATTTGGAGGGGAGGGGTGAGATTGGATTTTTGAAAGTGTACGATTTATGGGAAACGAACATTTATTGCAAAATGAGTTTCTTGTGACCTTCGAGTTAAAAATACGTTTAAGGACGCTGGATGGAGGATGGAGTGCAGGAGAGTTTAGGGAATGTAGAAAAAAGGCACTATAGGAGATGGATATTTTTTTTGGGATGAATTGATTTGGTGAGCAAGTCGAAAGCAGCCTTTTAAAGAAGAAGAAGAAAAAGGTGTTATAAAATATGACGGAATACATAACTTGAGGGGAAAGTGTAAACATTGAAGGTTAATGAGTGAAAACTATCTGGGGAAATGGGGGAGAAACACGTGGTCGAAGAACGAACGAACGAATAAGAATGAATAAACGAATGAGAACAGAGAAGGAAATGTTTTTTTTTTGTTTTTTTTTTTTTTTTTTTTTTTTTTTTTTTTTGAGTTCAGATTTACACAAGGAAGTAGGCTATGGGTGAAAAGCCTGGGAATACAGAGAACGAAAGTTATTGGATCACAAACGACGGACCGCTGAGAGAAAAACAAAGCCTCAAGGTTGTACAGTGCACACTGTACAAGGCCTCAAGACACGACACGAATTAACACGATTTTCAATACAGGTATGAAAGATTTGCACCGAAAAATCTTCGTCGGGACACAATATACGTACAACACCATAAATAAATACAGTTTTAACGAAAATACAAATGGGAACAATCACTTAACTTCGATTTCAAATCGTTCGCGACGCGGCAAAGGCCTTGCTCGCGACACGGCAAACAGACGATCAATTTATGAAAGATAAACACCGAGAAACAACCAAAGTTGCACACAATAACTTCACACACCGAAAGATAAATACAGTTTCGACAAAATACAATTGTGAACACACTTAACTTCGAAAAACGTAGAGACCGTGTGGAGCTTCGAAAATCCCTCCCACCGTCTCCGAGATCTCGCGAGATCTTGAGCTTGACCTTGGGCCTAGAGAGTTAAAAATTGGGCACAGTCTATTCCAGGGCAAGGCAAATATGTGTGTAAAGTATGGCGATGCTATGTGCAACGATGTAGACATAGTACCGCGCACAGACAGACAGACAGACAAACCAACTAACATACTTGCCGGAATCTATTCCGGCAAGTAACAAACGGGTGAAAACAACCTCCGAGCCCAGTTTCTCCGTCCATAAAGTTATATTCTAAAGAGTTTCTGAATAACACAAATGACACCGCTGGAAAGGTAATAATCCATTTACTTGCTTCGAAAGCTAATAAACGATTTACCTTGAACAAAAAATTCGTTCATTTAATCACAAAATTACGTCTTGTAAAAGGTCATGTTATTCTGTTTGAAGAAGAAGAAGCGGAGCCAGTAACTACAAGACAGGTGTCTTTCGGTTGGAAGGTGGTTAATGCGTGGAATAGTCTCCCCGGAAACATAGTGGCAGAGGAGGGTGTGGATACGTTTAATTGGGAATTTTTTTTTTTTTTTTTTGGGGATACTGAATCGAGGCTCGTGAAAGAGCTGACATTTACTTCACAAACAAATCAACCAGACAAACAAAATATATAAAAAGAGGGAGCGGAAGACAAGATGGGGAGAGAAGGGGAAGCACACAAACACTTGAGAGCACACAACATTTGAGAGCAGGGAGATGTGTGGGGGGGAGGTGGCGTGGGAAGGGGGGGGGGGGGGGGTGGGCGAAGTATAAAACACAAGGACACCACGGACTTCCAGGACAGAAGTTGGCATTTCAAAAAAGTGGAATTGGGGTGAAATTAGCGGGGGTAGAAAAGATCAAGGTTTTGGATGGGGGAAGATAAGAGATGGTGGTGAACAGCTGTTTTAAAGACCTGGAGGGTGGAGTGGGATTGAAGAGAGTGAGGGAGTTTGTTCCAGAGGTGGGAGAAAAGAGGAATGAAGGAGTGAAGGTGAGCAGAGAGTTTTGATTTTGGCAGTTTAACCATAACAGGGTTGCAGGCAGATCTTGTGCGACCTGCAGGAATATTTGTGGGACAGAGCCCAGAGAGAGCTGGGGGTGCAAGGCCAGAGAGGAGTTGGTAGAAGACGGAAAGACCACCAACCTGCCTGCGGTGAGTGAGTGAGAGGCCCTTGGAGTTAGCTTCATCGCGGGAGATTCCAATGATTCTGAATGCTTTGGTTTCAACAGCGTGAAGACGAGCTAGGTGTGAGGCTGGAGCACCAGCCCAGAGGGGAGAGCAGTATTCCATTGAGCTGCGGATGAAAGCCTTGTATGCGGTGAGGAGCTCAGGTGTGCCAAGGAAGGACTTCGCACGACGGAGGATGCCCAGTCGGCGACTGGCTTTGGAGGCCAGATTTGAAATGTGGTTTTCCCAGGAAAGATCATGCCAGATAGTGAGACCCAAAAGCTTGAGTGACAGAACTTCTTGGAGAGGATTTTTCAGAAAGTGGATGGGAGGGTTGTCCAGTCGGTCTTTTCGGAGAGACATCGTAAGAGTGTGAGATTTGTCAGGATTGAAAGACATGTTCCACTTGTTTGCCCAGTCTGTGATTTTGTCCAGGTCTGCAGAGAGTGAGGAGGCTGCAGACTGCCGATCTGAGGGATGAAGAATGGAGCGACAGAGAGTAGAGTCATCAGCAAAGAGATCGAGAGGATTTTCAAGAGAGTCAGAGAGATCATTGATGAAGACCAGAAAAAGCACAGGGCCCAGAACACTGCCTTGGGGAACTCCAGCCTGAACAGGAAGAGGAGATGAGAGAAACCCATTCAGGGCCACACGTTGACTATGACTAGAGAGGAAGTCCACCAGCCATGCGTGGAGATTTCCATGGATACCAAAAGAGGAGAGTTTGGTGAGCAGAGCGGGGTGCCAGACCGTATCGAAGGCACGTGATATGTCAAGGGAGACGGCTCTAATTTCCTGTTTGGCATTGAGGACCTCCATCCATTGTTGAGAAAGCAGAAGCAGCATGTCCAGAGTAGAGTGACCAGGTCTGAAACAAAATTGATGATCAGAGATCAAGCCATTGGAGAAAGGGAAAGATTTCATATCTGAAGCAATGATGGATTCCATGACTTTGCTGATAATTGGGAGAAGGCTGATTGGTCTGTAGTTGCTGGGATCTGATTTTGCACCTTTTTGTGCAAAGCGGTGATGTTGGCAGATTTCCAAGCAGATGGCAGATGACCTTGAGCAAAAGAGAGGGTGAAGAGAACAGAGAGAGGGAGTGAAAGAGCGGAAGAACAGGATTTTAGGATCCGTGGGCTGATGCCGTCACGTCCAGTTGCAGAATCAGAGTCGAGGGTTGACAGAAACTTTTCCACCTTGTCAGGAGGAAAGGACACAGAGTCCAGGAGCAGCTGGGTACGACTGGGTACAGTGGGTACAGAGAGGGATGGGTTTGGGATACAAGATTTAGAGGCAAACACAGAGTTGAGGCATTCAGCTTTTTCACGTGCGGAGTCAGCCGTGTGGCCGTTTGAGGTGAGGGAGGGGATGGAGGGGGAACAAACACCAGAAACAGATTTGACCAGATGCCACCAGGATTTGCAAGAGGGAGACAGATAAGAGAGTTCTGTCCTGAGAACGGAGAGATATTGTTTCCTAGCTCTCCTGAGGGTGGACACACACTTGTTTCGGGCTTTGTGAAAGGAAATGAGATTTCCTTCCGTTGGATTTGCTTTCCAGGGTTTGGACTTTGAAAGGTACCTGGATGCAGTGGAGATAGTGAGGTATGGAGATATTGACCTGTGTGGATGGTAGGTAGCTTGTGTGTGGATCGGTGAGGATATGCAGGCATGAAGGGCCAATTGGCCTCCTGTTGTGCCTAAGCTCTTTGCTTGTGTGTGTAATGTCGGGCTTCCAATGGTAACATTTATCATTACAGCACAGCAGGAACTCTTTACAAGGACATGGAAGGTTCACACAAAAGTAAATATAGTAATATTTCTCAAAACAACAGAAAAATGTATTGAAGTATATAGAAGGAGCACACGAACAACAACAATCACAACAACAACCACATGCATGTCGACAACAATTACAGGTTATACAAGATCCTTTTTCACGCGTCTTACTTCATTTACTTCCTCATTGTCACCACTCTATATGTTTGTCAAGTAGCACTTGCTGCCTTTTGAATAAACCATCGGGGAAGTCCATCCTGCTGATGACTCTACTCTCTGCCGCTCCATATCCCAACCCTCAGATCGGCAGGTAGCAGCCTCTTCACTGTCTGCAGACCTGGACAAAATCACAGACTGGTCAAACAAGTGGAACATGTCTTTCAATCCTGACAAATCTCACACTCTTACGATGTCTCTCCGAAAAGATCGACTGGACAACCCTCCCATCCACTTTCTCAACAATCCTCTCCAAGAAGTTCTGTCACTCAAGCTTTTGGGTCTCACTATCTGCCATGATCTTTCCTGGGAAAACCACATTTCCAAGCTGGCCTCCAAAGCCAGTCGCCGACTGGGCATCCTCCGTGGTGCGAAGTCCTTACTTGGCACACCTGAGCTCCTCACCACATACAAGGCTTTTATCCGCAGCTCAATGGAATACTGTTCTCCCCTATGGGCTGGTGCTCCTGCCTCACACCTGGCTCGGCTTCACGCTATTGAATCCAAAGCTTTCAGAATCATTGGAATCTCCCGCGATGAAACTATCTCTGAGGGCCTTTCACTCACTCACCGCAGGCAGGTTGGTGGTCTTTCTGTCTTCCACCGACTCCTCTCCGGCCTTGCTTCCCCAGCTCGGTCTGTGCTCTGTCCCCCAAATATTCCTACAGGTCGCACAAGATCTGCCTGCAACCCTCTGATGGTTAAACTGCCAAAATCAAAACTCTGCTCACCTTCACTCCGCTTTTCTCCTGCCTCTGGAACGAACTCTCTCTGTTCAATCCCACTCCTCTCTCCAGGTCTTTAAAACACCTGTTCACCACCATCTCTTATCTTCCCCCATCTAAAACCTTGAGCTTTTGTACCCTCGTTAAAACACCCCAAATCCACCTCTTTAAATCCCCAACTTCTTTCCTGAAATTCATATAAATGTTCATTTGCTTTATACCGTGTACCCCTCCCTCCTCTTGCAGCCCTCCCCCTTCCACAGATCTACCGATGTCCCTGTTCTCTGATGTTGTTGTGCTTGTGTGCTTCCCTCTCTCCCCCTCTTGTCTCCCGCTCCCTTCATTGTATGTTTTATGTGTCTGTGCATTTTTTCATGTTCAATGTGTTAGCTCTTATATGAGCCTCGATTCTGTATGCAAAAGAAAAAGTGATGGGAGGGAAGCGTAGTTTAATATGAAAGGAATAGCATGTCGTAGATATGGAGAAGCTTCCAATAATGTGGTGCAATGTTGAAGTCTGCCAAAAAAAGGGAAATATAAATAATAAATATGAAGGGAGATTGGTTGAGAATTTGATCGTTCCATTTGTTTTTCCTTTAATTGTAAGAACTTTCTCCAGGGTATTACAATGAATGACTATTGAAAAGGGGGGTAAATGTGTGATCGTCGATTTACTTTAGCTTTTATATGGACACTCGTATACGTCCGTCTGAAAGACCGCCCGGTCGGTGTGAAATGATCCATTACTATGATAACATGGACACCAATGAACTAATGCGTCTCCATTTACCAGCCGTCGATGGCGCTTGTTTAGGGTCACGATCGGTCTGTGCCAGAATGGATGATGTCATGCTGTTACCACGGCCTCGTTCTGGCCGAGCGGACCGAATGCGTCACTGCCAGATAGCACACCTGCCAGCGAGGCGGATTGAGCACTATCTCAATGTGACAGTGCTCGCTTCATAATTACATTTTACTTTCCTGAAAGTCAATTTGTATAAAAGCTGTCTGCTCCTCCTTGTCCAATTTTGTCGCACATCTTTTGACATATTTGTGGCCCGCGTAAAATAAATTGAACCAGACCGGCACTCAGTAGGGAGCACACCTCTGCTTGGTGAACGGTTTACGTTTTGAATCCCACTGATGGGCCGGATCTGGATTCGGACCCGAACCAAAATCTAATCGGGTTGTTCTCGTCACCAAACCAACTCGTCCACCAAGTTTATTCATAACTCGTCCATAACGTTTTTAAATATCATGTTATTTATCGCTTTTCACCCAATCTCTCAATAGTGAAGAATCACTTACAAAAATTAAATAACTCTCATATCCGAATCCATATTCAGATCTTGACCAAAATCGAATCGATTCGTCCTTGTCAGACACCCAATCTCTCCACCAAGTTTCGTCCAAATCCATCCACAACCTTTTGAGATATCCTGCTATGTATCGATTTTGGCCCAATCTCCCAAAGGTGAAGAATCACTTAAAAAAAAAAAAAATCATATTCGAATCCATATTCAGATCTTCACCAAAGTCGAATCGATTCGTCCTTGTCACACGCCCAATCTCTCCACCAAGTTTCGTCCAAATCCATCCACAACTTTTTGAGATATCCTGCTATGCATCGATTTTGGCCCGATCTCCCATTGGTGAAGAATCACTTAAAAAAAAAAAAAATCATATTCGAATCCATATTCAGATCTTCACCAAAGTCGAATCGATTCGTCCTTGTCACACGCCCAACCTCTCCACCAAGTTTCGTCCAAATCCGTCCACAACTTTTTGAGATATCTTGTTCACAAACGGTCAGACAAACGGACAGACAAACAGACAGACAGGGGTGAAAACATAACCTCCATCAACCTTTGGTCGCGGAGGTAATCACGTTTGACGCAAATCATAATGAATAGAGTCAACGCTTTTATTGCTGTTGTTGTGATGTCATCATTATTAGGGTAATCATTATTCTAATAACCTGATAAAAAATTTGTGACATCACCATCCTCACGTCTGTGTCTAAGGCCCATAGAGGAGCTTATGTAACGTTCCTACATGCTTGTGTTTTTAATTTGGCGTTTTTACGAATTGTCTGCACGTTCCACAACATGTCCATGCACTGTCTGTCCCTTCATTAAAATCCTTTTACATTACTTGATTGGACCCCATTTTGCCCTAATCATTCCCTTGATGGAAGAAGGTATGGAATCCACAAGATCCCTTTAATTATATTAATTAATTAAATCATTCATCTTTGGTTTGGGAATCAATTGATGAATAAAAAAGTTGCAACAACGAATGCTTCATCCAAAAAATGCTGAATTGGATTTATATATACTAGGGCATTGCCCGTACGTGGGTGCCCGTTCCTTGCCAAAAAAAAAAAAAACGCTACCCGTACGCTCTACCCCGCCCGTACGCCCGTAAACAAAAAAAACAACGCTCTTCGCTTCCGCCCTTCGCTCTGACTGAATTGGGAGAAATAATGCGCATATGAAATCGAGAAATTATTATTTTCTCCGGAAGAAATCGAATTACGAACCGTAACGTAATGGCGGTCAGCTCGTAACGCGCTCAGCTCCGCTCGTTCTCACATCGGCCACGCCTACGCAACAAAGCGTTCTGTGATTGGCTGCCGGACCGGAAGTTCGCAAATCGTCGCAGTTACGATGAATCGTTTTAATTTAATCGCAGTTTGAATTCGTTTTAAAACATAGTTTAACGGCAACATAGTTTTCCAACGTGAAATAAATGAATACGCTCTCAAATGTGCCGTCCGAGGTAGAGTCTGATCGCCACGTTCGGCACACGTGATAGCTCGCTGCTCTCTGATTGGTTGAAGCGTTTTTTGGACATAGCTCGGTAAGTACTTGTCCGATTAATTTAAAACCTTGAAAAGGCACATCCTCGGGTCCCCAGCAATATACCTGGCAAGTTTAAAGTATATCGGACCCGTGGTTGTCGAGAAACAGCGGTCACAGACAAACACACAGACACACAGACACACAGACACACAGACACACAGACACACAGAGATTACTGGAATTATAGATAGATATTTGTATACATAGTCGATGCTCATGGAAGAGCTTGTACACTGAACGGATCGGGACGTAACAGACGAAAGAGAGAGAGAGAGAGAGAGAGAGAGAGAGAGAGAGAGAGAGAGAGAGAGAGAGAGACAGAGACAGAGACAGAGACAGAGACGGAGAGGGAAAAAGAAACACCAACCCCACAAAAGTTGAAGGCCAAGATGGAGGAAGACTGTGTGGAAGAATGAGGGGCAGGAGAGGACGCATACATGGGGTGGACAAGATGGATACAGGAGGAAACTCAAAGGATGGAAAAGTGGAAAATTGAAAGGAGGAGGGATTGGAGTGAGAGTTAACGAGGGTAGAAAAGATCATGGTTTTGGATTGGGGACGATCTGAGATTTGGATAACATGCCAAATACCAAGATGGCGCCACCTGCTGTTGCATGCTTTCCCTTTATAAGTACTACTAGACATGTTGCAATATCACAATGTTCATCACACCTTTAGCGTGCTGAAGGGACAGTGCCACATGACCTTATTCCAGTGTAATTCAGTTCGGTATTGAAATAGAAAATGTCCAGATATGTAATAGATGAAATTAATCGTATGTCTGTCTGTGTGTTTGCGTTTTTTGCAAAGACCACCAAATTTGGCACGCAGACCAAGTCCGACCTGGGGATTGTCCGAAGGGTATTTTCATCCACCACCTCAGCCTTCAAAGATCCCGACGACCACTAACACCCTTTTATATGCCTTTTACATGCTTGAGAGAATACTTTTTATATTCTTAGGAAATTAGACCCACTTTAGACCCTAATGTACCTGAAGACCCTTGAAGACCCTTTGGAACCTAAAGACCCTTAAGACTGCAAAGATCCTCAAGACCTTTTAAGGCCTTTTAGACATCGAAGACCCTTAAGATCTCAAAGACCCTTTAAGGCTCTTAAGACTTTGTTGACCCTGAAGGCCCCAAAGATCCGTAAGACCCCTTTACCCAATGGCATCACCTCAACCCATCATTTTAAATAAACTCTCCTGTCCCCCGCCTCGCCGGCTCTGTTACCCCCAAACCCGGGTCTCCTGTGCCATTCGCAGTTTACCCCCAAACCCCAGCCCTGCTGTCTCTCTTGCTCCCCTTCTATGTTTTTCCCCTGCACCCTCTGCTCTGCTGGCTCTCTTCCCCCATCTTCTCAGTCCTCCTCCCTACCCCCTCGCTCCCAAGCAACACCGGGTAACTTTGCTAGTCATCATAGCACAGGATGGTCTTCATCTTTATCTTATTCCTCTTCTTCCTCCTCTTCCCCTTCCCCTGCGTCCTCTTCTTCTTTCCTCTTCCCCTTCCACCCTTCCTCTTCTTCTTCCCCTTCTTCTTCTTCTTCTTCTTCTTCCCTTCTTCTTCTTCTCCTTTGTTCTTCAGCAGCACATGGCGGTGGGTGGTATCATTTGCTGGGGTGCAGCTGTAACGCTGACACAGTGCCTCCTTGTAGGTCAGAGGAAGAATTTGGAATTTGTTGAAGGTGCCGGCTATAGCTCCACTACTCTTCCCAGAGGACACCATGAGATCTTTAAGATCCACGAACCAACGTCGACAGATGGAACGCCCAGTTTAACGTTCATCTGCAGGACACACACATTGATGCATCGCTATGTCTGTGAAGCACCAGGGTGTCTTCAGTTACCAACCAGCAAGCTAGCGCTGGTCAAGCTGTTCGTTCCTTATCAACCGTTTCAATAGAGTGTTTGCTTGAGTGCTTCAGCCATTTGCTGAGCGCTTCTGAGGGCCGCCACTTACTCACTGCAGGCAGGTTGGTGGTCTTTCTGTCTTCTACCGACTCCTCTCCGGCCTTGCTCCCCGAGCTCTCTCTGGGCTCTGTCCCCAAAATATTCCTACAGGTCGCACAAGATCCGCCTGCAACCCTCTTATGGTTAAACTGCCAAAATCTAGACTCTCTGCTCACCTTCACTCCTTCATTCCTCTTTTCTCCCACCTCTGGAACAAACTCCCTCACTCTCTTCAATCCCACTCTTCCCTCCAGGTCTTTAAAACAGCTGTTCACCGCCATCTCTTATCATCCCCCATCCAAAACCTTGATCTTTTCTACCCCCGCTAATTTCACCCCAGATCCATTTTTTTGAAATACCAACTTTTTTCCTGGAAGTCCTTGCAGTGTCCTTGTGTTTTATACTTCTCACACCCCCATCCCCATCCCACGCCTCCTCCCCCCAAGCCCTCTCCCTCCCACAGATCTCCCGATGTCCCTGCTCTCAAATGTTGTTTGTGTGCTTCCCCTTCTCTCCCCATCTTGTCTACCGCTCCCCTTATTATATAGCTCCCCTTATGATATACTTTGTGTGTCTCTTTTCATTTTTTGTGTGATAAATGTTAGCTCTTTCACGAGCCTCGATCCTGTTTTCAAAAAAAAAAAGGAAAAAAAATGTGCCTGAGATATTGCCCAGATGAGAAAGAAAATAAAAAAGTGATTAATAGTGAAAATAAATAAATAATAATCATAAGATAAGTAAATTATTAATCAGTTGGCTAGTAGCATACCTAAACCACCACCGTTTCATCCGAATCAGTAACCTTTAAAAAAATAATTAATTAAGCAGTTAATCGATAAGTTAAATAATTAATTCATTAATTTATTAATCAATAAATCAAAAATACCCTTTACAGCAAAATCACTTTGTCATTATCATGCCCAAATATCAGCTTCATAGCTCAAAAGGTGCCTGAGATATTTCCCAGATGAGAAAGAAAATAAATACACTACCAGTCAAAAGTTTTAGAACGCCTCAATTTTTCCAGTTTTTATTGAAATTTAAGCAATTCAAGTCCAGTGAATAACCTGAAATGGTACAAAGGTAAGCAATAAACTGCTCGAGGTTAAAAAAAAAAAGTTTAGGTTCGCAAAAACGGGAAAATAATGTAAATTGCACAGTTATATTGTAAAAAAAGGCCTTCAGGGAACAAGTAATGGGTTAACAACTTAGATGTTCTGCAGCAATGTAAGTAAATTAAGCCTTGAAAGTTGATGCAAACAATCCCTGCAGGTGTCCCAACCTCTGCTGATTACTTCATTACAAACCCCCTGTCTGTATAAAAACAGTATTGGAACAGACTGTTATTACACCCTCTGAAGCATTATTTGGACAATATTGCACTGCAGGAAGTGGTATATTGGAAACTGGAGGAAACTCTGACAGGAAGAGGTCTGGCAGACCCAAAGCCACAACAGAATCAGAAGACAAGTTTCTGAGAGTCAACAGCTTGCGTGATAGGCGGCTCACAGGACAACAGCTTCAAGCACAGTTTAACACTGTGTTACGTGCTCCTCCCCGACCCCCTGGTCGTGGTGTACCTCCGAGCCCCGAGAGGAGTCACGGCAGAAAAATATGTTATCCTGTGTCAAAAACAATGGAGAAACCACACCAATTGCAAATAATACAAACACCAATAACAGAAACAAATATTGTATTAAAAATCACACAAGAATAACAGTACAATAATAATAGGAATCAAGAGTACAATCAATATATCTCCTATGATGGTAAAATCAGTTAGTACAAGGTAACTCACTGTGCTCCAAGTGAGTGGAAAAAGAACATTCCCCAATGTCTCTATATTCCCGACTTCGAGCTCAGAGCCGATCCCCTCCAGTGATCATCGGAACGATGTTGAATCGAAACCAGAATCTCGTTCAGATGACGGGCATAGTCACACCGCCCAAAACAGCACAAAGGCGCACGCGGCCAAAGCGGAGAAAAGGGTCACGCGGTTAAAGCGGCACAAAGGCGCACTCACGGCGACTGGGAAATCCAAAGGCGCCCTCCAGGTATGAACTTTCACTGTTCACAGTCGGCGAGCCGCAAAGTAATCATCAAAAGCCTCGGTGCACACACACCACAGATACGTCTGAAAGCGGTGGAAACAGCTGACGAAGCAAGGAAAGTTTGCTCGACGCGTGAAGCGCGCGAGTCAAAATGGCCGACGGCTCGCCCTCGAGTCGCAACGACCCGGCGATAATTCTTCGGAATCTAACGCCAAACCTGACACGCAGGATGATCAGTCACAGCGATAACAACTTTATCGCAGGAATCCTTTTTCCCAGGAAACCCAAAGTACATGACTCTTGCTCGACAACGTTCGATCCAGACCGCAAAGAACCAGCTTCTTCCCCGACTCTCTCGCTCCGCCCTCTTTTTTTTTCCTTCCGCTTCGTCGTCGTCCGGTTTGCTTGTTTTTTTTTTGTTTGTTTTTTGTATACAGAATCGAGGCTCGTGAAAGAGCTAACATTTATTTCACAAACAAATCAACCAGACAAACAAAATATATAAAAAGAGGGAGCAGAAGACAAGATGTTGAGAGAAGGGGAAGCACACAACCACAACATTTGAGAGCAGGGAGATGTGTGGGAGGGAGAGGGCTTGGGGGGAGGAGGCGTGGGAAGGGGGGGGAGGAGAATGGGGAGGGGGGAAAGGGAGGGGGAGGGGGAGGGGGAAGGTGAGGGGGGAGGGGAAGGCGAGGGGGGAGGGAAGGGGGGAACGGGAGGACAGAGGGGGGAGGGGGAGGGAAGGGGGAAGGGAAGGGGAGGGGGAAGGGAAGGGGAGGGGGAAGGGGAGGGGAGGAAGGGGAGGGGAGGAAGGGGAGGGCCAGTCAACAATGACGTTGCAGTTCTCATGGGAGGAGAGCAGCACAACAATCGTGACATCGTCCTGCATCTTCGCATCGGGAGATCTGTGGGAGGGAGAGGGCTTGGGGGGAGGAGGCATGGGAAGGGGGGGGGGGGGGTGGGAGAAGTATAAAAAACAAGGATACCAAGGACTTCCAGGACAGAAGTTGGTATTTCAAAAAAGTGGATTTGGGGTGAAATTAGCGGGGGTAGAAAAGATCAAGATTTTGGATGGGGGAAGATAAGAGATGATGGTGAACAGCTGTTTTAAAGACCTGGAGGGTGGAGTGGGATTGAAGAGAGTGAGGGAGTTTGTTCCAGAGGCGGGAGAAAAGAGGAATGAAGGAGTGAAGGTGAGCAGAGAGTCTTGATTTTGGCAGTTTAACCATAAGAGGGGTGCAGGCAGATCTTGTGTGACCTGTAGGAATATTTGGGGGACAGAGCCCAGAGAGAGCTGGGGGGGAAAGGCCAGAGAGGAGTCGGTAGAAGACGGAAAGACCACCAACCTGCCTGCGGTGAGTGAGTAAAAGGCCCTTGGAGTTAGCTTCATTGCGGGAGATGCCAATGATTCTGAACACTTTGGTTTCAACAGCGTGAAGACGAGCTAGGTGTGAGGCAGGAGCACCAGCCCAGAGGGAAGAGCAGTATTCCATTGAGCTGCGGATGAAAGCCTTGTATGTGGTGAGGAGCTCAGGTGTGCCAAGGAAGGACTTCGCATGACGGAGGATGCCCAGTCGGCGACTGACTTTGGAGGCCAGATTTGAAATGTGGTTTTTCCAGGAAAGATCATGGCAGATAGTGAGTGGGACTCAAGCTTGAGTGGCAGAACTTCTTGGAGAGGATTATTCAGAAAGTGGATGGGAGGGTTGTCCAGTCGGTATTTTCCGAGAGACATCGTAAGAGTGTGAGATTTGTCAGGATTGAAAGACATGTTCCACTTGTTTGCCCAGTCTGTGATTTTGTCCAGGTCTGCAGAGAGTGAGGAGGCTGCAGATTGCCGATCTGAGGGATGAGGAATGGAGCGACAGAGAGTAGAGTCATCAGCAAAGAGATAGAGAGGATTTTCAAGAGAGTCAGAGAGATCATTGATGAAGACCAGAAAAAGCACAGGGCCCAGAACACTGCCTTGGGGAACTCCAGCCTGAACAGGAAGAGGAGATGAGAGAAACCCATTCAGGGCCATACGTTGACTGCGACTAGAGAGGAAGTCCGCCAGCCATGCGTGGAGATTTCCATGGATACCAAAGGAGGAGAGTTTGGTGAGCAGAGCGGGGTGCCAGACCGTATCGAAGGCACGTGATATGTCAAGGGAGACAGCTCTAATTTCCTGTTTGGCATTGAGGACCTCCGTCCATTGTTGAGAAAGCAGAAGCTGCATGTCCAGAGTAGAGTGACCAGGTCTGAAACCAAATTGATGATCAGAGATCAAGCCATTGGAGAAGAGGAAAGATTTCATATCTGAAGCAATGATGGATTCCATGACTTTGCTGATAATTGGGAGAAGGCTGACTGGTCTGTAGTTGCTAGGATCTGTTTTTGCACCATTTTTGTGTAAAGCGGTGATGTTGGCTGATTTCCAAGCAGATGGCAGATGATCTTGAGTAAAAGAGAGGGTGAAGAGAACAGAGAGAGGTAGCGAAAGAGCGGAAGAACAGGATTTTAGGACCCGTGGGCTGATGCCGTCAGGTCCAGTTGCAGAATCAGAGTCGAGGGTTGACAGAAACTTTTTCACCTTGTCAGGAGGAAAGGACACAGAGTCCAGGAGCAGCTGGGTACGACTGGGTACGGTGGGTACAGAGAGGGATGGGTTTGGGACACAAGATTTAGAGGCAAACACAGAGTTGAGGCATTCAGCTTTTTCACGTGCGGAGTCAGCCGTGTAGCCGTTTGAGGTGAGGGAGGGGACGGAGGGGGAACAAACACCAGAAACAGATTTGAACAGACGCCACCAGGATTTGGAAGAGGGAGACAGACAAGAGAGTTCTGTCTTGAGAACGGAGAGATATTGTTTCCTGGCTCTCCTGAGGGTGGACACACACTTGTTTCGGACTTTGTGAAAGGAAATGAGATTTCCTTCCGTTGGATTTGCTTCCAGGAGACGAAAGCAAGTTGTTTCTGGGCAACAGCCTCACCACAAGATTCCATGTACCATGGACGGGAGGAACGGTATGACAACTGAAGACGAGATGGGATAAATCTGTGCATGAGAGAGGGCAATTTACTTTGGAAGAATTCCTAGGATGAGTTGATGTCAGAGGCGGTAGAGATGGGAGACCAGTCCAGATGATTGATGGCTGCTTGAAGACCGTGCCAGTTGGCCTGAGTGAAATTCCAGACTCGTCGACGCTGAGGAGGCTCCCTGAGAATGGTCAGAGAGATGTGCACTTTAACAAGCACATGATCAGATGAGCCGATTGGAGCAGAAGAAGAGCAGCAGACATTTTCAGGGAAGTTAGTCATAACTAAGTCCAGAAGAGAAGATGCTCCGTTGACTGAGATCCGGGTCAGGAAATTGACAGATTGTGTCAGTCCCAGTGAGTCACAGAAGTCCTTTGCTGAAGAGCCACGGCTGGTGAGAGAGGTACCCACACCCAGCCAACTGGCATGGTGCCAAATGACACATGACACATGAATGCATTCTTACCATTATATTTCCAAGTAAACTACAACCATCCAGTCATCACACTTTTGTTTTCTCTCATTATTCCTCTAATATCCCACAGGTATGTCCCTGTACCCCTGCAATTGTTTTCATTGGTGCTTCAAATTGCTCCACATACTTATACGCACAATTTTCTCTGCAGTGCTTCACCAGCCTCACCGAATGGCCAATGGAGTTGGAAAACCATACCTTGCTTGCTTGTGCATCACATCAGCAATGGCAGAGTAATCATCTCCTGCGCTTGTCACGTCATAATGTCCCTTACCAGTTGTGGGTGAGTATTCCTCAAAAGTTCCACTGATATTACTTAACCCAGATACAAATCGATAACTTTTGCAGACTTGGATTAGAATGTCCAAATATAATATTTTATTATCTCACTCATAGAGATCTCAGACTTGGATTAGAATGTCTAAATATAAGATTTTGTTGTTGTGTGCAGGCCAACTTTTCACAGCCATTCAAAGCCTCCCATCTTGTGCTGTACTCTGCTTCGGATGGGGTGTTCACGTGGGATCACAGCAAGAAATACATTCACGTAACACTGATTCAAGGTGTAGAAAACCAGTTCCTTGGTGAGTAGGCCAACAACAGACACATGGACATTATACCTGATTCACTCATTCTCTCTCTTGTAAATACATATTATACCAGGATTCAATAATGAATTCTGTCTGCTGGTTGTATCATCATAGTATCACTGATACAATGGCCAAGTATGGGAGGCAAGGAATTTGAAATCTGGTCAGGGTAAGGCACACAATAGTAAGCCAGGTGTTGTCTTCACGGTTAAAGTGGCTGGCTTAAGATCTTAGGGTCTTGAGTTTGAGCCGCTGTTGTGCTGTTGAAATAACACCAGGTGGGTTGACTCAGCCAGTAATCCTTCCGCGGTTGGCAAAATGAGTACCAGCTTACTGGGATAATAAGCCATCCAAGTATCCTGCGTCGGAGTGGCAACCTATCCAGGATTGTACTCCTTAGGCTCTGCCGAGGCAGTTTCTTTGGCTATGTGCTTCATGGCGTGAAAGGAATGCTTATTATTAAGGCACACAATTGCCTACTCTTTTTGAAAGGCATCGTGGGATATTTAACTTATCATGATTTTAGCTTTTCATTTTTAATTATTCTTTAGAAAAATTAATTTAAAAAAAAAAATCCACGTTGACATTATGTGGTATCATGTGTAAATCAATGACAAAAAAAATCTCAATTTAATCCATTATAAATTCAATATTCCCCCCCATCCACCTCCCCTCCCGACACCCTCACGGAAGTAAATTTTATTATCAGGAATTTAGAACGGTGAGGCATGGTCTGATCTTTTTATTGGCCTGATCTAACATAAGTAATGGTAATAATAATTGGCAATAGGAATAAGGATTAAGGATATTAATATGACTCCCCCTGCCGCTCTTGTAGGGAACGCGTGCACAGGCGTATATAAACACACACAGACGGACGCTTCTCCTTTCAGAAATAGATGCAAAAATCTAGTGTAATTTCTCTTTTGGCCGAAGAACCAAACAATCAATATATTTATAACAAGGAGAAAAAGACATATAATGTCAAAGCCCCCATGGTTTTAGTAAATTTGCTCTACAGAGATAATGGCCATCTGTCAGCCATCTTGGTCGGATTAAAAAACAAAATCTTCTCCATATGTATACACTCATGTATTGTCTTTGTGCCAAGTTTGAACAAAATCGGTCCATGCATGTTTGAGAAATGGTTGGGGACACGTTTAAGTGAAAAAAATGACCACCAGTCGGCCATCTTGGATCTGATATTGAAAAAAATGATGTGCATATGTAAACCATCATTCATTTTCTGTGTGCCAAGTATGAACAAGATCGGTGCATCCATCTCCGAGATATCGCTGCAGACGCACGCACCGATGGACGAGACCCATCCATAAGTTCGTGTTTCGGACTAAGTCCAACAGGGGCTACAAACACTCGTAGCTCCCATCGCTCCTCTCCTTCCCTCAGGATCTCCCATTATGATTAATAGTAAATACCATCGTTTTAAACTTACCCTATACATTCACACCAGATATGTCCTTCCCATGAGTGTTCAGGAACACCAAAACCAAATACAAAGTCCATTCACCGATCCAAATGCCCGTCCACTCGAGACCTTTACCGGCCCACATGGTCGGGAGTTTGCAGTACGAGCAGTTGCCCGTTCGTTTAGCTGAGAAAGCTTTCCAAGTATTTCGTTGTGCAGAGGCACAACCCTTTCTCTCAGGTATTTTTCCAAGTTTCTTTATTTCTTTTAGAAGCTTCGTGAGCCACTTCGGGGGAAACGATCCTTATCTCTCACACATTTAACTTTATTTTACTCCGAACACGGCCGTTTCCTGGGGTTTCTGCGCATGCGCGCTGAGCATTCTGGGGCAGATTACATCATGTTGAAAGTCCCATATTGTGTTGTTGTGTGGTTCCCCCCCCATTTGTAGCCATTCTTCCCTTGTAAAGCTAAAAATATTTGATCCCTTTCTTAATTCCCACCGTAAACCTTCTTGCACCCGATCTACTTAGGCTGTCCCCATCCTTCTGAAAACACTCATTTTTCCCCTGAAAGGTTTCTCACTCCTACGTAAATATGAAACATTTTTCCTTGCACCATTTTCTTTTAAGCATCGGTCAACATGTATTGCATTTCTCATAAAGTATATTCCTTGTTCTGTACTGGATCGATACCAGAAACCATAACCTCACACCCCATTGCTATGAGCTATAAGTAAGCAATACCCATTAACCTGTGCTATCAACCTCTCAGAGTAAACTTTACCTGTATCATTAGCTCTTGACTACCATTGTGCTCATGCCATGCATCGCCTGCCTTGCACTCACAATCCACCTTTTTCTGCAATATGAATCATTCCAGCCTCTTCTTTGCAGCACACCCTGTTATTGTTACAATCCATCCAGCATAAGGCCGAATCTCCAAATCAAATTGCCTCATCTCCCACCAAGTTCATCCCGATGGTCAGATCCGCCCTCTCAGGCAGCCTCTGCCCCCCCATCACCCCTTCCCGATGTGACCCTTGCCTACCCATTCCCTGTCCACATCTCTATCTCATCATTGCATGGCCGTACCTCATATCACCTCTGTCTGTCTGTCTGTACCTTACCTCACCTCCGCCATCTTGCATCTTAGGCTGCTCTTTATCCCTGCCTACTTTTTAAAAATGTACAATTTTTTTTTTTTTGTATGCAACATCGAGGCTCGTGTAAGAGCTAACATTGATCACAAAAAGACAAACTAATACATACAATATATAACATATGATAAAGGGAGTGGGAGAACAAGATGGAGAGCAGGGACATTGGGAGATCTGTGGGAGGGAGAGGGCTTGGGGGGTGGGGGGGGGGGGGAAGGTGGGGGGGATTGGGGGTGTGTGGGGGGGGAGGGGTGGGAGAGTAAAAAAAATACATGGACACTGCGAGGACTTCCAGGAAAGAAGTCGGTATTTCAAAAAAATGTATCTGGGGTGAATTAACGGGGGTAGAAAAGATCAAGATTTTGGATGGGGGAAGATAAGAGATGGTAATGAACAGCTGTTTTGAAGACCTGGATGGAGGAGTGGGATTGAAGAGCGTGAGGGAGTTTTATTCCAGAGGCGGGAGAAAAGAGGAATGAAAGAGTGAAGGTGAATGGAGTCTTGATTTTGGCAGTTTTAACCATAAGAGGGCTCAGACAACTCCTACTTGCTCAGACAACTCCACCCTCATGTGACACCAACTTGTATGGATAAACTGTTCACCCTCCTTTACATTCATTAACACATGGCCGACCTTTTAGTGCAGCTACAGTATTTCTTAGCTGGGCTATTACTTTGCCCTTACCACAGCAGAAATTTCCCTCAACCCACACCTCCCCTAATGTCATGAACATGAAACAATCCCCACTGTTCATAATCGTTGTCTCTTCCCCTTGTTCCCGACAACCTATGTTATTCTACTGTGCTCTGTGCTATAGCTTTCTTCCTGGCCATCGTCTGAACTCACTTGGCTGCTTTTACCAGCACCGCTCTAACTAAGTAAACTATCCCCAACTCCCAATGATTAATGTAGGAATATATAATGTGACCCAGGTAAGACTCTCAATGGCCTGCTCTTATCAAATGTGCCATGGCGTCTTTAATGTTCACCAGTGGGACAGTTGTTTGAACACCTGTTACAAAGGACATCATGTAAGTCTATGGTGAAAGCCCACCCAGGATAGTTTTCACTTGCGTCAGGAATCAAACGAAGACTTGGCAGCTCAAGGAGGAGCACGCTGCGCTGCTGCTCAGGTACCATGCGAGCGCACCATTCCGATACACGTGATCTTTATGAAATCAGCTGAAAGCAAGATCTTCTGAACCTGAGATTATGCAATTTAAGACCTGAGATTATGCCAGATCTTTTTCCCCACCTCTGGAACCAACTTTCAAATTCTCTTCAATCTCACTCTTCCCTCCAGGTGTTCAAGACAGCTGTACATCACCATCTTAGATCGTCCCCAATCCAAAACCATGATCTTTTCTACCCTCGTTAACCCCACCAAAATCCCTCCTTCCAAATTTCCAGTTTTCCCTCCTTGGAGTTTCCTTCTGCATCCATCTTGTTCACCCCATACATCCTCTCCTGGCTCTCATTCCTCCCACACCCATTGTTTGTCCAAGTCTCCCTCCATTTTGGCCTTCGACTCTGCTGTTAGTGCTTCCCGCCTCTGTCCACTGGTCTTTTTGTCCTGTCATGTCCTGATCCATTCAGTGTACCAGCTCTTCCATGAGCCTCGACAAGAAAAAAAATGAACCACCTTTAGAGGCCATTTTTCCCCACAGAGCATGGGTTGGCCTTTTTAGGGCACCGTGGCCCCCTTTTTGAAGCAATGTTTTATGGCCGGATGCCCTTCCTGCCACCAACCCTGTTAGTCGCCTGTTGCGACACACAGGGAATTACCAGTGAACTGGTACTCAATTTGCCGACCTCGGAAGGATGACAGGCTGAGTCAACCCCCCTGGCGTTAATTTAGCGATCGACCGGGATTCGAACCCAGGATCCCAGGATCCTAGGATCCCAAGCTGCACCCTAACTGCTAAGCCAACACCAGGCTGTTACTCCTGATGAGCCTCGACAAGGTTTATACAAAAAGGCCTTAATGCTTGTGTCCACTATAATGTGGAGAATTCTTTTCTGAATCTTTTTTTTCCCAAGGCCTGAATTCTTTTCCGAGGGTTTTTTGTGCTGAGGAGGTGTGGAAACTCTGCCTTGGGTTATTATTTACTGTATAACGTACGAGACAACACGCGTGCCAGACATTGATATAGGAGGGAGGGCCGACAGTGTGTTTCAGCCAGCAGTGGCACTCCCCTGAATGAAACTGCTGGCAATGCATTGATGGATGACATCAGGAGCAAGAATGGAATGACAACAACCACGACCGTAAACATTACGCATGTTCAGGCAGGATGGGGCTTGATACAATATATTTTTCATTTGTGCACTGGCTGATACAAATGAATATTATTACTTTGATGTCATAAATCGCACTAGGCAGCTGCTACTCCTGACGAGCTGATTCTCATGTATGAGAAAATGAAAATACCAAGGCTGCTTTTGAAAAATTCTCTATGTACATCAGTGAAATTGTCACATGGTTGCGGCTTCCATTCAGCTCTGGAAGAGATGTAATTTTTTGGATTTCACACTTTAAACATTTCATAATCGGACAATCGGACTGTTGACTGCAAATTGTCAGTTACCTGTAGCTAAAGGCAGCGCTGCATCCTGCTTGTGTTGTTTTTACTAAATATAGCAATATTGATCTTCAAATCGCTCTCATCTTTTATACGTCGATGTACTCTCGACCGATAAGTTGATCTCGTTTATTGATGAAACTTTGCCTTGTAGGCAGACATGCTGTCAGCTGTCATCATAACCCTTTGGTGCTGAAGCTGAAGCCTGGGCGGCCAGTTTCTGGTGTTCTTGTGGAGTTTTGGAACCCCAATGTGTCTTTTTCTGGAATCGCTCTCCAAGGTCCACTGTCACACATGCAGGTTGCACCACCTCACTTCAGAGAACCACCTGGGTAAGACGGCATTTTGTGAATTACATACATTAGAAGAGGACACAATTATAAAATTAAAATAAAGGAACATGACTGATAGCACCATTCGTGATCACAAGCCTGCTTAGTATAATGGATGCACAATCCCAAGAGATAATATTTTGAAATAGGAACCCCAACCAGCACTGTATTTGTGAAAAATCAAAATTGTTTGTTATGTTCAGTATTTCCTGATGGTGCGTGGGCGAGATAGGGGGCACTTCCGAGACACAAAGGTGATCCCGGGGGAGGAGGCTGTTTCACAGCACCACTTGGTTGTCTGCGACGTAAGGGTGAAAGGTGCGAGGAGAGCTCGGCGGGTGAAGTACCAACCGAGAATGAAGGTGTGGAGGTTGAAAGATGTGACAGTAAGGGAGGCATTAAAAGAGAGGCTGAGTAGGGTCGAGGATGATGTGGTTGAGCTTGAAAGTGGTTGGATGTCAATGAAAGCTAGTCTGTTGGGAGCCGTTGGTGAGGTATGTGGATGGACAAAAGGACCACCGAGGCACTCGGAAACATGGTGGTGGGATTATGAAGTTGGAAAGAGGATTGACGAGAAGAGGAAGAACTTCAAGGAGTGGCAGAAGGCGAAGGGTACGGGAGCAGAAACAGCAGAGCATGAAAGTTATAAGGCAGCCAGGAAGGCTGCAAAGAAAGAGGTAGCAAAGGCGCAGGAGGCATGCAGGAAAATGTTCGGAGAACGCTTGGATTCGGAAGAGGGTCAGAAAGCAGTAGTCAGGATTGCAAAGCACATAGCGAAAGAGAGGTGTGATGTGATGGGGGTGAGCTGCTTGAAGGATGAAGTGGGACAAATCGTTGTCGACCCAGATGGAATTAAAGGAAGATGGAAAAGATATATGGAAATGCTGTTGAATACAGAGAATGAATGGGATGGCAACATAGAGAGTAACCCAGTTTTAGGACCGGCAGAGAAGATAACTGAGAAGGAAGTTGAGGAAGCGATGAAAGCAATGAAGGGTAGAAAAGCGGGAGGGCCGACGGGAGTTGTGGGAGATATGTTGAGGCAGCAGGAAGTTGGGGTGTGAAGAGAATGACAGAGATCTGTAATCTGGTGGTGAAAGAAGGCCGCATTCCAGTGGCTTGGGAACTGAGTACCCTCGTCCCTCTATACAAGGGGAAAGGTGACCCTCTGGAGTGTGGCTCGTACCGATCGATAAAGTTATTGGAGCATGGAATGAAGGTATTGGAAAGGGTGTTGGAGAGGAGGATAAGGAAGAAAGTGAAGATCGACGAAATGCAGTTTGGATTTATGCCAGGAAGAGGAACGACAGACGCGCTTTTCATTGTGAGGCAGTTGCAGGAGAAGTACATGGAGAAGAGGAAGAAGTTGTTTCTTGGGTTTGTTGATCTGGAGAAAGCATTCGATCGGGTTCCACGCAAAGTATTGACATGGGCATTGAGGAAGTTAGGAGTGGAGGAATGGTTGATCAGAGTAGTGAATGCAATGTACAAAAGAGCACGCACAGCTGTAAGGACGAAGGACGGGAACAGTGGTGAGTTTGAGGTGAAGGTGGGAGTGCATCAGGGGTCGGTACTAAGTCCACTACTATTTGTAGCTGTGATGGAGGTGCTGGCTCAGAACGTAAAGGAGGGTTTACCGTGGGAGTTGTTGTATGCAGATGATCTGGTGTTGATTGCGGAAAGTATGGATGGACTGAAGGAAAAGATGAACACGTGGAAGGAATGTATGGAGACAAAAGGTCTGAAGGTGAATATCAGAAAGACGAAGGTGATGGCAAGTGGTAAAGCATGTGGTGAGGTGGAAAGAACTGGGAAGTGGCCCTGTGCTGTGTGTAGGAAGGGTGTCGGAGTGAACTCCATTCAATGTACAATGTGCGCTGAGTGGGTTCATCAAAAATGTAGTGGTCTGAGAGGGTCATTAACCAGTGTGGCAGCTACATTCAAATGTAAGGTGTGCACAGAGGGAGCTGCAGATGGAGGAAATGTTGAGTTGGATCTTGGAGACGGCGTGAAGCTGGAAGGTGTGAAAACATTTTGCTACCTCGGAGACATGCTGAATGGAGAAGGTGGATCAGACTCGGCAACGGTTGCTCGAGTGAGATGTGCATGGAAGAAGTTTCGGGAATTGAGTGGCGTGCTGATGATGAGGGGAGTGTCGTTGAAGCTGAAGGGAAAGGTGTATGCTGCATGTGTGAGAAGTGTTATGATTTATGGGAGCGAGACATGGGTAATGAACGTAGAGCAGCAACGAAGGTTGGAAAGGGTGGAAATGCGAATGGTTCGACGGATGTGCGGAGTATCGTTGAGAGAGAGGAAGACAAATGATGAATTGCGAAAGATGATGGGAATAGAGCCTGTGATTGATGCTGTGAAGAGGAACAGGTTGAGATGGTTACCTTCGCAAAAGCGGAAGGTTATGTTTTGATCGCTGTGTATTTATTTGTATGTCTGTGTGTGTGTGTGTGTGTATGTTATTCGCATAACTCAAAAAGTATTCAACCGAATTGCATGAAATTTGGTGGGATGATTGGTTATTATACGGGACACATTTGATTAGATTTTGGGAGCAATCGGGTCAAAGGTCAAGGTCAAGGTCACGAAAAGGTCAAAATCGTATTTTTACCATAGCGCGGTCAATTCTTATCCGATTTGCATGAAATCAGCACCAAACTGTTCACTGTTCTGTTCCCTACACTCCCATGCCAAGTACAGAACAGTAGCTGCGGCGAAGGTATGCGCTCTACCGAGTGCCCGTTCTAGTTTGGTCATGTGTTGAGGAAGGATGAAAGTGACTGGTTGAGAAGAGTGATGGAAATGAATGTAGAAGGAAGTCGAAGACGGGGAAGACCGAGAAAGACATGGCTAAAGATGGTGGAAGAAGAAATGCGGGCAAGGGGGTTAACAAGGAGAGATGCAGAAAATAGGGCAAAATGGAGAAGATTGTCATGGGGACCGCAAGGCTAACCCCCGCTCTAGCAGGGAAAATGGCCTTTAAAATGCATGTTGTTGTTGTTTCAGTATTTCAAAAGTTACCAAGGAAGATGCACTTAATTGGATGTCTATTACTGTTAAGTGCAATATGGGATTTTAAAAATGATGTAATCCATCCCAGAAGGCTCGGTGCACATAACCCCATCGCATCAATGTTGGCTAAGGCATGTTTGCACATTTTGTTTGTGTGAGATAAGGATTGTTACCTGAAATGGCTCAAAAAGCTTCTAAAAGAAGCCACAAATACTTGGAAAAGCACCCGAGAGAAAGTGCTGTGCTTCTGCACAATGAAAGAGTTGGATAACTTTCTCAGTTCACCCAAAGGACCTTGCAGATCTTGCATCAAAACAAAGTGAACATGGCAAGCTCGGTTGTTTATTTAATGGACGTCTTTAATTGGAAAGACGATGCCGTGCATCATTACCAACAGAGCAATGGCTACCGACTCTTTGACAAAGGACATCTTCACGATGTGAAAATACACAAAGCTTGTGCCAGCTATATTTACGTGGGTGCGACATGTATCAGGCAGACGTCCCTGAGGGATATACCATATCTGGTTTGGGTGCTTCTTAACAGTGACGGAAAGATAATATCTGGGGCTTGTTAATGTACAGGGTAAGTTTAAAATAAACTTTAAAAAAAGATTTTACTGTTAATCATATTTGGCGGGTGGCTGTGGGGAGGGTGGTGGGAGATGTGAGGGACGATATAAATATATTGTTTGTTGGGTTCCACAGCCGCAAGATAAATTGTACTAGAGTTTTGCATCTATTGCTAAAAGGAGTGTGTGTGTGTGTGTGTGTGTGTGTGTGTGTGTGTGTGTGTGTGTGTGTGTGTGTGTGTGTGTCTCCGACCGCCCACTCGCTTCGCTTGTACCAACAGGAAATAGTAGGAACACGGAATCTCTCATCCACGGATATTTTTCGTGTGATTAACCATTTTGGAATTGTCAATCTTTTTTAATGCTGAAAACTATGTTAAAAAGAGTATTTGATTTACAGATTTCACCCTAGCAATGGCAGTTTAAACGAGTCCGTGCTACCAGAGGCGAGTCGCTGAAAACGCACACACTTCACATGCATGAATGGCCTCGTTAACATTTGTATGTCATTTTGAAAGTCCCGTATTGCCTATACTTGTATTTGAAATTTTCAGACCTCACTGAGATCTGTGATGAAATTATCAATTTTATTACTATATTCATATTTTAATCTATTATTAAATTTCCAATAGTTTCATTTGCATCTTTCCTTGTTTTCCCAACCTCTTTATTCTGAAAGTAATTTTGGGTCAATTGGGATTTTACCATGGGATAAACTTGACACTTGTTTTTTTTTATGAGTCGTCATGATCCAAAATTACTTCTTCCAGCTGCTGTCAGCCAGCCTCAGGAGACAACACCTGCCCACCTTTGCAGATCATGCATGCCCAAATTGGCTGCCCTTTCGGGTTGCCGGAAAACGAGTGCAAACCTGAATGTGAAGAAGGACATGTTCTTCTTTTGCATAGCAAAAGAACGAAGGTATTTTACCCGTCATTCTTTATTTTTCTCCTCTGATGTCATACATGCATGATCTAATCTTTCTGATACTTTGTTTCACGTGTTTCGCTTTGTTTCTTGATGTCAGTAACCTGTCTCAGTTTGCGGCATTCTCGTTTGAACCGTTTGGACATGTGTTTAATACCCAAATAAATGAAATTTGATAAAGTAAAATGTCATTATGTTCCACTGGCAGGGTGGGATCATTGAATTATAAAATAGAAGGAACTATAAAGAAATATAACAAAAATGAATCTTCTGAACCTGAATGTGACACAAGGCTGATGTCATGCTCGTAAATTATACCAACACATCGCCTCCAGACTAGGACGGCCTCCATGTGATACTCAGGTCTTTAATGACCGAGATTTATGGTCATAAGTAAATGAATGCAGAGCCGCCAACAATATTTTGCCATGATTATGGGTTTATGGCCGAAGCCGTTTCATGATCAGGTAGAAGGTAAAAAATCTTTTTTACCTTTTAAAAGGTAAAAAAAAAATCAAATCAATCCACAATAAAAACAAAACAGAAACGATAATCATATCAACTCAATAAACTGGAAACAAGAAATCAGAAAAACAATCAATAGACAATTCACAGATCAAAGAGAACCAAACAACAGTAATAAAATCTGACAATAACACAGTCAATCAAACAACCAATGATATTCCAAAAGCATAGGCAGGCAGGTATTAGATTTAAAAACAATGAACCAAAATAAACCCACCCACCACCCCGTGACAAAGGACATCGAACTCCAACTAAACAAAGAGGGGAAAAACCTAATCATTTCCCCCCCATACGCTGCTGTCCCACAAAGTAAACAATAAAGAGACACCCTAAAGCAAAAGTCATAACTCCCTTTATTCCTTCAAGTACCAGAATGCACAACCGGCCTCTATCCGCAGCCAGAAACATGAGGGCATTAAATCATTTGAGGACCTGGTCCACCTTTGGGGGGTGGAGGAGGAGTGCTGATCTGGTGCCCCAGAAGAAGCTGAAAAACAGCCCTTCCAGAGCCCATCTTACTGCAGGGCGAATCAGGGAGACTCAAGCCAAATAAAAACAGTTTACCGTCCAAAACAGTCTTGATGACTAATTAAGCTCCTGCAGGGTGAGGCGGCCTGACAGTCAAGAAGACGCACTCTTTTTGATGCCATTGGTGTTGTCAAGCCAGCTCTTTGTGGCAATGCCACTCCCACCCAGCACCTACCCAGATGTCGTTGTTGACAACCTTTTTCATGCATCATTTGCGTCGCATCACAAGCTGCAATGACAAATCTAAACTGATATCCCAAAGCAAAACTGGTGTTAAAAAGTGAAACTGAAACTATTGATCTATGGATCACCGAAGGGAAAATCAAATTACTATCCTGTGAGAAATACCGAATGGAAATTGCCGAAAGCTAAGCTATGGGGAGTATAGAGAGAGGGGCGGGTTGCGGCTGAAGAAGCGACGTGGAGAGAGATATGTGGCTGGAGGTGGTTGGTTGGTATGAAATGAACTTTGGTTATCTTCGGTCAGGTTGTAGGCCCAAAACACGCCTAAATCCGTTTCCCAGCTGAACATCCATAATTTCACCCTCGCTCCAAAGCAGTACTTCAGAGGAACAACAAACGTGGATTGGAAATCTTACCTGGTGGAATGGAACTAGGTTGCCAAGGTTACCGGCTCCACCCACCGCATTATGTGCTCACTGAATAGAGAGTGGGACTACCTTTAGATGCCATTTTCCCCCGCAGAGCAGGGGTTGGCCTTTTTCGGGCACCTTGGTCCCCTTTTTGAAGCAATGTTTTACGGCCGGATGCCCTTCCTGCCGCCGACCTCTGAAGGATGACAGGCTGAGTCAACCCCCCTGGCATTAATTGAGCGATCGACCGGGATTCAAACCCAGGATCCTCGGCTCCCAAGCCGGCACCGTAACCGCTAAGCCAACACCAGGCTTATGTGCTCACTGAATACTTACACATAATCGTCGTTTCTACCAAAATGCAATCCCAAAAATTGCTCATTTGAGGTGAGACATCTACGAACCAGTCAGTCAGGTACCCTGCTAGTATATTTTTATATACATATATCGTGTCTTCAGAAAGTATTCACACCCTTTGAATTTTTTCACATTTTTGTTGTGTTACAGCCTGAATTTAATAACTCAAGAAAATAAACTTTATTTTCTTTTCTTAATAATGATTTTATTCATGAAAATAAGTAGCACAAAACCAATGCACCAACATGTTAATTAATTAATGGTACAGTTTGGCAAAAACGGGTGACAAATTTCAAAGTTGAAGTTCCTAACTCAATTTTCCCCATTACCCCTTAAGTTAGTGCATAATGGATTTGCGGTTTATCGGGATTTTCAAGAGCATAACCCGTGCGAATGGCAATGACCTCCTTCCTGTATATGCTTTTAATTAATCAAATAAATCCCCTAATAGCACAAATCGCATTGAAATTGACAATATCCCGGTTACCAGGGTTCGCTCGAACAATTTTTTGGAAGTCGTCCTTAATGCTCACAAAATGAAGTGAAAGGGTTCAGGAGTTAAAACTGAAGCTACAATTTATCCTGTGGCGATGCAGTTGCTTTGAAATTTAAGCTGTCTATGGGACTATCACTTTCCCCTTTACAGACAGGTCGGTTTCCTCGCTGTCCTCTGCCACCTACTTTCCGGTCTTTCACTCTTTGCATTTTCTGTAGGGCGTACACGGTTCTCCAGCAACCCTCTTCTGGTGAAACACCCAAAATCCAGAATCACTGCTCACCCCACTCCTTCATTCCTCATTTTTTTCCTGTCTGTGGAACCAACTTACACATTCTCTTCAATTTCATTCTTCTCTTCATATCTTCAAGACACCTGTTCACCACCATCTCAGATCACCCCCAAAACCATGATCTTTCTACCCTGTTAACCTCCCCTCTCCCTCTCCCTCCCCTTTCCCTCGAGCCCAACTACCTCTTTCCAAATTTTCAGTTTTCCTTCCTGAGAGTTTGCTTCTGTATAAATCTTGTCCACCCCGTCTCTCTCTATTTTGTCCCTCAACCCTGCTGTTGGTATATTTCCCCCCTCTCTTTCTACTCTTCCTTTTGTTCTGTTGCGTCCTGATCCATTCTGTGATCCAGCTTTTCCATGAGCCTTGACTTTGTATACACAAAATGGGGACTGGCCTGGAAGAAAGAGGTGAATAATAGGGAAACGAACAATAAACAAAAAGGGCGGAAGAAGGAAGAGAGTTAATAAATAAATAAATAAATAACGACATTATTTTCGGACATGTACAGGTTTGAGGTGCAAATTAAGGAATGATTTTACTGGCCGCAAACAAAAAGTACTCACACTCTAAATGACCTTTTGTAGTAGTTCAATGTGGTACTGCTTTCCCCCATGGGCATCACGTCTGTGTCTCGCCCAACATCACATGTGTCTCTCCTGGCTTGTATCTTTATCATTGTTGAATCATGGAAAAGTACTAACATATTCCTGTTTACATGGATTTTGCAAATACCCATATTAATCACATTGTTAGTCTATTCATCACAAAGCAAAAGGGGATGTCAGACCATTGTAGTGCCTCTGTCTTGTCTGTCTGGTCTGTCTGTCTGTATGTATGTCTGTCTTTGTGTCCACATCTATATATTTTCGCTTTAATTTTATTTTCTCTGCAACCACTTGTCTGATCGATGTGAAACCTTACACATAGGAAAGACTCCTCATGGAGAATATTTTATTGATAACTCTGAAGTCATAGGTCACATGGTATGTATGGCAGCCATATTGGGTTAAAGGGGAAAAAAATTGGACATCTCTGAAACTGCTCAACGAAAAAAATTGAAACTTGGCATATGTCATCAACTCCCAATGGGGAATGTAGGGTGATAATGATGATTTAATCGGTAAAGTGGCATTCCAGCCATAATTTGTTCACTCGAAATCCCTAACTCTTCATATATTTGAAACTTTATATATCTGATGTACGACCCGATGTGAGTGAGGAATTACAATTATGATGTCATCGGTCGCGTGATCTGGTGGCCATCTTGGTTTGCAAATAAAAACTTGAAAAATCTTCTCCAGGACCACTTAACAGTTCAATACGAAACTTCACACATATGATCGACTAGTCATGGGGAGTATAGTTATAAAAAAATTTCATATTCACCTTCATTGATGCAATTTTTCCTTAATGTGAACAAAATGGTCGTTAAATATCCTAATGATGAACCAGACAGCATCTGAAAATGCAAAGCCCATCTGCATCTGTTTGTATTCAGACGTCGTCTTCTTCTTCCGTATTCTCAAAATAACGAAAACAGTTAAAAAATAAAATACAAAATTAAAATTGATGATTTTATGCAGCCTTGACCTTTGAGCTTTAGATCTAAAAAAAACAATTGGCTTCTACTTTTATGCTTCTTGTGAGCTACCGTGCCACCCCTCAATGTCACAAAAGTATCCATATCAGTTACTCGTGCTTCCTTTAGACAAGTGTCATAACGAGTACAGAATAATTTTCGGCCCTGACTCTGATACTTCAAAACTGTTGCAGGTTCAGTGCAAGGAAGGCGCATGGACACCTGAGCCAAGTTGTATCCCGCTAGACTGTGGAACACCATACCCGAGTCACGTGGACCATGCAGAAATATCATGCCCCAATGGCACCACGTTCAAAAAGCAGTGCACATTCCATTGCCCACCACCATCCCAACTTCAGGGTAACCAAATGGAGCATGTAGCACATTTCATCAGTAAACAATGGTACTCGTGGTGAATCCATATTTTATAAAAATTTATTTTAGGTAGTAGGTTGTAGACAGCAACCGCTCAGGGTGGTACTACCGTTCCGACTTAGGAGCGTTAAAGTGGTGCCCGGAACCATCTTATGCTCTCCGTGTCAGTATTGCTGGTCTTACTTTCTGTCTCACTCAAACTATATCTACCGGCCTAGATTTCATCTCTCTTGCAAACAAACATCATGCACTTTTCATCATACACGTTTCCTCTCTTTTATTTAAGGCCTGGCCTCTGAGGACTATATAGTCCATGACTAGAGCCTTCAATATAAAAAAGAAGCTAATCGTCCTACTTTTTTAAATACACTCTTGGATTCTGAGATATTTGTACACCTTTTCAAGGTATCAGGCATGACGTGATATATTTATTATGAATAATACCACCATTAAAGTTAACGTTTTCTGTTGTTTGATTTAAAATGAAAAAATAACTCTGATATTGTTGACTTATGTGATAGCAATTAACACACATGCCTTCAGAAAGTGCAACCCTTGACTTTTTAACATTTTCTTGTGTTACAGCCTGAATTTAAAATGGTTTAAATTGAGATGTATTATCACTGATCAACACATAATACCCCATAATGACAAAGTGGATTGTTTTTTGTTTTTTTTTAGAAAGTTTTAAAAAATAATTAAAAATGAAAAGCTGAAATGGCTTGAGTCATTAAGTATTCAACCCCTTTGCCATGACACTCCAAATTGAGCTCAGGTGCATCCAATTTCCTTTGGTCATTGTTGAGATGTCTCTACAACTTTGTTGGAGTCCACCTGTGGTCAACTCAATTGATTGGACATGATTTTGAAATAAACACACCTTTGTATATCAGGTCCCATAGTTGACAGTGCGTGTCAGAGCAGAAACCCTACCATGAAGTCCAAGGAACTGTTCATAGAACTCTGAGATAGAATTGTGAGGAGGCATAGATCTGGGAAGGGTATAAAACCATTTCTAGTGTTCAAAGTTCCCAAGAGCACACACAGTGAGCTTCATCATTAGGAAATGGAAAGAATAGAAATGGAAAGAATATGGAACGACCCTGATTCTTCCTAGACCTGGCCGTCCGACCAAACCGAGCAACTGGACAAGTAGTACCTTGGTCAGGGAGGTGACCAAGAACCCATTGACTACTCTGACAGAACTACAGAGTTCCTTGACTGAGACGGGAGAACCTACCGGAAGGCTAACTGTTGCTGCAGCACTTCACAAAACTAGGCTTTATGGGAGAGTGGCCAAATGGAAGCCACTCCTGAGAAAAAGGCACATGACAGCACGCCTTGAGTTTGCAAAAAGCCATGTGAAAGACTGAGAGCATGAGGCAAAATATTATATTGTCTGATGAGATGAAAATTGAACTCTTTGGCTTGAATGCAAAGTGCTTCGTCTGCAGGGTAACTAAAAACAGCTCATACCCATCTAACACCATCCCTATTGTGAAGCATGGTGGTGGCAGCATCATGCTATGGGGATGCTTTTCAGCGGCAAGGACAAAATGACTTATAAGGATCAAGGGAACAATGAATGGAGCCAAATACAGGCAAATCCTTCAGGAGAACCTGCTTTCGTGTGCAAAAGACCTGAGATGGCAATGAAGGTTGACATTCAACAGGACAATGATCCCAATCATACAGCCAAAGTATTACTGGAATGGCTTCAGAACAAGAAGGCAAAAGTCCTTGAGTGGCCCAGCCAAAGCCCAGACTTGAATCCCATTGAGAATCTGTGGAAAGATTTGAAGATTGCTGTTCAATTGTCCCTCCCCATCCAACTTAGCAGAGCTTGAGCAAGTGTGCAAGGATGAATGGGCGAAACTCCCCAAATCCAGATGTGCAAAGCTGATGGTCATACCCAAGAAGACGAGAAGCTGTAATCGCTGCCAAAGGCGCTTCTATGAAGTATTGACTCAGGTGGTTGAATACGTATGTAAATTAGATATTTCTGTGTTGAATTTTTTATTATATTGTAAAAATTTCGAAAAACAAAATACCACTTTGACATTAGGAGGTATTATGTGTAGGTAGATCAGTGACAAAAAAAATCTCAATTTAACCCATTTTAAATTCAGGCCGTAACATCAAAATGTGAGAAGAGTCGAGGGGTGTGAATACTTTCTGAAGGCACTGTACATTGTGAAGTGTATATCAGCTCTGGCACAGTCACCAAAATAACTGTTGCTGATTATATTTTTCCTTTTGTCCTTTTCCACCACAACCTATGGCTATGGCACTCTTGGGATCTTTCCCTTGGCTCTCTTGGGATCTAGGCTCCGATGTGACTCTGACATGCTTGGCAGATGGGCTCTGGTCTTTCCCGGAAGCATCTTGCCAACTGGTGTGTGCCACTGCACCGGTCCTGTCATATGCTCGGCTCCGCACCAAACGCTGTGGCAGACCCAACCATGAGGTCGGCACAGTGTGCAAGTACCGCTGCCTTCCCGGCTATCAGCTATCCTTCATATCAGGAAATAGGTGAGGCTCATATCCAAATAAAGAAATCGATGATTCTGTATTTATTTTCATTTGTCATTTGACATTTGTCAAGTAAGAAGGCATGAGGTTGGCTCAAGTTTGATGCAGACTTTGGTTCCTTCAAATTTTCTTGCCATAAGTGATACACTCAACATTTCCAACATTAAATATTCACTTCTGAACTAATTTGAAGGGAATAAACTCATTCATAAATATCCTCATCTTGCTTGAGTTTTGCAATCTGTCCAATCGAGCAAGTGGCCGGTACCTTGCAAATGGCCATGAGTCTTGGTGGGCAGTGTTACATACAGCATGTGGATAAACATGTTCTTAATTACCAATCAACACGACTTGTAAAAATAAATAAATAAATAGGGGCAATGCCACTGGGCTCACCTGGTACAACCAGGGAACCACCGGTAGGTGTGGATGACCCACAAAATATGTAACGGAGAAGGAAGTAAATACCTATTTTTTGGGGGAATGCGGGGGGGTTAATTGGTTAATTTGGTTAATTTGTTTATCCACCTGTTGCCTCTGTCATTATGATAACCTTCCAACATTTTGTAACTTTCATCAAAGGATGACAATAATTGTATTATTATGTATTTTTAAATCTGTAGCCCCTAAGAATGCTTTTTTTCTCTGAATCTAGAAAGAATTTCAGTCTGGAATGTACAGAGAATGGAAGCTGGGCTGGAGGTTCCTGCCAACCAATTCAATGCCCACCACTGCCTGCAATTCTGCATGGTTTGTACCATTGCTCACGGAAATTTGAAGCAGGAAGCCGTTGTCGATTAAAATGTCCTGGTCATCCTGAGGTAGGTACAAATTATAATTTTCATTACACACCAAGTTGGAGAAACTGGGGTGCATTTGGTACACGGGTATTGTTTTTGGACATTAGCTCTGGTTCCAAGTTTATTCGTTGCCAGATGTCACATTTGTGGCTCCGAGAGGCCGTCTTCAAAAGTTGACGAGACCTGTTCCGAGAATTGTCTTGTTAAACACCTTTTGCTAAATGTCTGCGGTTATCTGTTGTAGTTTTAATGTATTTCCACAGCTCATTGTGTGCCTTTGCATGTGCTGGCTTTGTGTGTCCTTGTCTCTGGGCCGTGTGCTGCCGTGGGCCTCATTCAGGTTTGTTGTTCATCTGCTCCCCTGCTTGCCCTGTTTTTCCACTGCGGGTGTGTTGCATACCCAACCCATGTCTCCTCGCTCTTGCACGAGCTTCGATTTTGTAGAATACATCCCTTCTCACAGCTATTCTGTGTTCAGGATATTAACTGCCAACACATTGTCACTTTACATCATAATGTTGCAATGTGCCAATGCGATGGCACTTTATATCATTGGCCAATAATCTGTAGGTGCTCGAGGAGATGTCCTTATACACCTCATGTCCCAATGAACTCCAGTTTCCCCCAATGATTTCTAAATTGTTTATCGCTTACCATTTTTACTTTGGAAATGTATGTAACTATTTTTTGCTTTTCTTGACCAATAGCATTCAAGTACAGTGAAGTGCAACAAGAAGGGAAGATGGAATGGTCAGCTGAAGCTCTGCCCAGACATCACGGGTGAATGTCCTCCACCACAAAGCACTGCTGAAGTCCTCTTTCTTTGTGATATCGGCTACCGGATTGGTGAGTCAGAAATATCATCACCATCTTAATTGTATGAATGCAAGGGGCCGACAGTCCTGGTTCTGACATAATTGGAATGTCCTGGTTGAGGTGAAGTCCAGGTTGTCTACACTCTTATCAGCTTCTTAACAGTGTGTGTGTGTGTGTGTGTGTGTGTGTGTGTGTGTGTGTGTGTGTGTGTGTGTGTGTTGTTGGTTGTCATCTCCATAATTTGGGTTTTAGAAGGTGGAACAAACTCCTCCCAGGACTCGGAGTATCCACCCCGCTTTGGTGAAGGATTGCGATTCATGGGCTAAGTTGTGGAGTTGTGTTGTTCTCAGTTTTGTTCCAAGGGCTCTTTTCAGGATCGTCCTTGAGCCCAGTACAGCCTCCAACTGTAGTTCGTTTGTGGTAATGTTCCCAGGGATGGTCTTAAAGATATTTATCATTTTAAAGATATCTGTAAGGTTCTTCTTCATCATTCTCATTGCTTCAATTATCACTGGTACAATTTCAGTGCTCTTCAGCTTCCGGGATCTTTTCACTTCATTCTTGAGGCCTTGGTATTTTGTCATTTTCTTGATTTCTGCATTATTTAGGCCAAAATCGCTGGGTACTGATATCTCAATCAGCAATACTGTCTTTTCCTTTTTGTTCATGAGTAATATGTCCGGTCATAATGCTTTGTTTTCTATGTTCACACTGGATGGGATTGTCAGGTCATACATGAGCGTAATGTCCTTGTTTTCAGTGATTACCTTTGGTTCATGGTCCTATGACTTTTCTGGAACTGGGATATTGAATTTTTTGTAGATGTGCCAGTGGATTACTCGACATATCTTGATGTGCCAGCTGTTCTGACATGAATCTTTTACATCCCGATAGGAGGTGTCTCGTACTTTCTATTTCTACCTTGCAGAACCTAAACCTATCTGATTTACTCAGTCCTGCCATTTTTCGAAAGCCATTTGTGTCGTGTCCTTGGTCTTGGGCATTTATAATGATTCGTTCTCCGTCCGAGTTGAGCTGACCTCTTCTTGGACATTCCAGTGATCCTTCTTTGTCGATGCCCAATCTGTCCAACTTTTTTTTCATACCTTCCTGCTCTTTGATCGTTTTCCCAGTTGTCGGTGTATACCTGTTGAAATTTCGCCTTATATTTCTCTTTCATCTTTTTTCAATTGAAGAAAAAAACCAAAAAATTTGAGTTCCTTTATCTTATCTATATAACCCTATTTGTGAACGTCTGTTTGTTCGGTTGTGCCTCATGGACAGCCTTATTGAAGTGACTTAGAGAGGAAAGAAGAGGGCCATTGAGGGTAACCTTTCACGACGAAAAACATGGGCGCATCAGATTTAGACGAGGGGCGTGCCCAAGGGGTGTGGCTTCCTCTGACTATAAAAGCCCACGACACACACACGTGACTGACTTTATTTTCCGGGCAACGCCGGGCAACTCTGCTAGTGTATCATATAAATTATATGTTCTTGTATTAAAAATAGCAGATTTTATAAACGATTAATATCGGGTACATTTTTAGCTCACCTGGACTTTAGTCCGGTGAGCTTATGCGATCGAGCAGTGTCCATAGGTGGGTCAGTCAGTCGGTCAGTGAGTGAGTGAGTCCGTAAACACTTCAGTCATTATCGCCTGAACCAAACACACGATTTTGATTAAACTTGGCCACAAGCTGCATATCTGATGCCTAGCGAAGGTATATTGACCGCATCAAAATCTGCGCTCATTAAGGGGAACTGCGGGGGTGTTTTTGACCCCCCCCCCCCCAAATAGGTATTTTCTCTCTTCTCCGAACCGACACACATGATTTCAATTAAACTTGATCGCAACGTTCATCGCCCATGATGTACCAAAATTTGTTCATGGCATTAAAATATCAAGTCTGAGGGGATTTGTGGGGGGTTTGAGTGACTATTGCTCCTGCTCCAGGTGAGCTTCAGGATCTGTGGTCATATTTTTATGACTAACCCTGGTACAAGCTCTGCATCATGTAAATCTCAACCCCAGATACATCAGTACAGTATATTAATTCAGATTCACAATGGTGGACCAGCGACTTGGAAACATGCACCGAAAGAGTGACAAGATCAAGATCAAGAGAGGCGTCAGACAGGGAGGCACAATCTTACTAACATTGTTCACTGCATGCCTCGTGTTGTAAGAATCAGATTTACAACATTGTCTCGAATAGTGAGTTTAATTCAGAATCGATCTCTAGCAATACCTGTAAGAAACCAACAAGCCACATATCAGTATTCAGTAATGATAGAAGTAAGTAATGAATTTGCAATTAGTACAAGCAAGCTTAGAACCAAGAGTAACACGCACCATCTGAGAATGCACTACATCACACAGAATAAATGTCACAGGATTGATCGGAGCGCTGTCCAGTCCGAATTCTTATAGGAGCCCCTCAGTGGACAGAGTCGGCATAACACCTGGGTTCAACTTCGACCCAATTTCATTACACCTAGATAATCCTAGATTACACCTAGATACACCTAGATAATCCTAGATTACACCTAGATTACACCTAGATCCACATTACACCTAGATAATCCAACAGATAATTTGTGAAAAAATAGAGGAATTAATACTGGAACTGCACTCGGTAGAGCACATACCTCTGACAGGCTGAACAGTTTAAGTTCTGTATCACACTGATAAACTGGATCTGGATTCAGACCTGAACCAAAATCGAATCGGCTTGTGCTTGTCACCGAACCAACTCATCCACCAAGTTTAGTCATAACTCGTCCATAACTTTTTTTAAATATCATGTTATATATCGCTTTTTGCCTGATCTCTCAATGGTGTAGAATCACATGAAAAATTAAATAATTCTCGTATCCGAATCCATTTTCAGATCTTCACCAAAATCGAATCAATTCTTCCTCGTCACACACAACCTGTCCACCAAGTTTCGTCACAATCCGTCCACAAATTTTTGAGATATCCTGCTATGTATCGTTTTTGGCCCTATCTCCGAATGGTGAACAATCGCTTCAAAAATTTTACTAGCCGGATCCGAATCCGGATCTTCACCAAAATGAAATCATTTCGTCCTTGTCACATACGCTACCTCTCCGCCAAATTTCGTCCAAATCCGTGCACGTGTTTTTGAGATATCTTGTTGACAGACAAACAAACAAACAGACAGACAAACATGCAGATCGGAGTGAAAACATAACCTCCATCCACCTTCGGTGGTGGAGGTAGTTAATGGAGAATGACTAAATCACACACTGATTCACAATGGCAATGTTGTAATTCAAAAAATGCTGACAAACTGAAAATCCTGACAGAAGAGCTCAAGTTGGAGAGTCGAAATATCAGACTAAAAGAAATAAAACAAGACAAAAGTAATGTTCAAACAAGATGCACAAAATAAATCGAATCAAACGGATCATTGCAAAATGAATCCATTGGTGATTACACTTACTTAGGGTAAGTCATACAAACGAGTTAGAGAAGCTGTTAGTTATTGTTAGAGAAGTAAGTAGAAGAATGGGCATCATTTGAAAACAATATTGAGAAAAGTTTAATTTTAATTTGAAAATAATCCAAAATTTGGAAATTAAATCAAACTGCACTTGTTTTTGAAAAAAAAAAAAAAAACGCTTCCGATCAGTGCGCTCTCCTAGCAATGACATACAGTCGTGGCCAAAAATATTGGCACCCTTGCACTTTTTTCAAATAACTCACAATTTTCTCGAAAATAAGTTGAAATTGACAAAAGTATTTGGTCTCCACAATTCTTTATTTCACTGTTAATATAACAGAACCTTTGTTTTTGATTCAGAACTTAATAAAATAAATCCTTTCAAATCAGAAAATAATAAGAAATGGCATTGACAAAATTATTGACACCCTCGACTTAATATTTCGTAGCACAGACTTTGGACAAAATAACTGCAAGCGATTCCTATAGCCATGAATGGGCTTCCTCCACCTCTCTACTGGCAGTTTGGCCCACTCTTCTTGTGCAAACTGCTCCAGTTCTCCCAGATTTAAAGGGTTCCTTCTCCCAACTGCTGTTTTCAGATCTCCCCACAGGTGTTCAATGGGATTTAGATCTGGACTCATTGCTGCCCACTTCAGAACAGTCCAGCGTTTTGTCTTGAACCATTCTGGGGTGCTTTTTGAAGTGTGTTTGGGGTCATTGTCCTGCTGCAAGACCCGTGACCTTCGACAGAGACCCAGCTTTCTGACACTGGGTTGAACATTACGCTCCAAAATGCCTTGGTAATCTCCTGATTTCATGATGCCCTGCACACAATCAAGGCACCCAGTACCAGAGGCAGCACAGCAACCCCAAAACATCACTGAACCTCCTCCATGTTTGACTGTAGGGAAGGTGTTCTTTTCTTTGAAGGTCTCATTTTGTTTTCTGTAAACATAGAGATGATGTGCTTTATTAAATAGCTCTAATTTGGTTCAATCTGTTTACTGGACCTTTTCCTAGAACGATTTTGGCTTGTTTCGGTGTGTTTTAGCATATCCCATCCTGCTTTCTCAGGAAATGCTGTGAAGAGAAACAGGTTGAGATAGTTTGGTCATGTGTTGAGGAAGGATGAAAGTGACTGGTTGAGAAGAGTGATGGAAATGAATGTTGAAGGAAGTAGAGGACGGGGAAGACCGAGAAAGACTTGGCTAAAGATGGTCGAAGAAGAAATGCGGGCAAGGGGGTTAACAAGGAGAGATGCAGAAAATAGGGCAAAATGGAGAAGATTGTCATGGGGACCGCAAGGCTAACCCCCGCTCTAGCAGGGAAAATGGCCTTGAAATGCCTGTTGTGTGTTGTTGTATCCTGCTTTCTCAGCAGTGGGGTCCTCCTGGGTCTCCTACTATAGAACCCCCTTTCATTGTGTTGGCGATGGATGGTGCGAGTTGAAACTATCGTACCTTGTGTCTGAAGGTCAGCTTGAATCTGTTTGGCAGTTGATTGAGGTGATTTCTCCGCGTTTCGACCAATCATTCACTGCAATCTTCGATCAAGTTTTCTCTTGCTGCCACATCCGGGGAGATTGGCTACAGTGCCATGGGCCTTAAACTTCCTGATAACATTGCGTACGGTGGACACAGGAATATCAAGGTCTCTGGAGATGGACTTGTAGCCTTGAGATTGTCCATGCTTGGCTACAATCTTGTGTCTGACCTCCTCAGACAATTCTCTGATTTTCTTTTTTCTCTCCATGCTCATTGCGACACAGTGACACAAAACAGCAGAATGACTCCTTTTCTCTATTCAAAAGTGCACAAATGTCCTCGTATTGTATGGAATGGAAGAGGATTGACTCTGTTGAGGGGGAATGATGAACCAGTCTTGCTCGTTAAACTTAGTGTGGATCAGACAGTTAGAACAATGGATGAAATCAATGTTCTGGTGATTTCATCCCATGTTCAGGGAGAAGTGACTGGTTGAGAAGAGTGATGGAAATGAATGTAGAAGGAAGTAGAGGACGGGAAAGACCGAGAAAGACTTGGCTAAAGATAGTGGAAGAAGAAATGCGGTCAAGGGGAGATGCAGAAAATAGGGCAATATGGAGAAGATTGTCATGGGGACCGCAAGGCTAACCCCTGCTCCAGGAGGGAAAATGGCCTTAAAATGCCTGTTGTTGTTGTTGTTGTTGTTGTTCAAGGAGACCTTAATCAGGCAAGGGACTAAATAGGCTCATCAAGGCAAGTGAGGTCAAAGTTGGTAACCCAGGAATGGATGGATGAATATATACATGTGTAGTGATTGTGATGTTTGTGAGAGAGTCTCGTTTAAAAAATGAATGCGATTTAAGTCTTTACTGATTCTTCAAACTATAACCCCTTTTCACACCCTCTGTCACCCCAAAGAAGAAGAAGATATAAACACCATGCTGATATTCCTGTACCTGCACCATTGTTTGACCCCCCCCCCCCCCTCACTCCTTTACTGTCCCCCTCCTCATCCCCAAGCACCACATGCAACCAATGACTAAACTACTAGATTGAAAATGTGATGTTGATGTAGCATGGGCATGGTGGGCAAAATGGCCTCCCCTGTATCCAGGTTCCTTGGATTTCTGTGTTTCTGTTTGACTCATTATTCGAGTTAATTTAATTAGTTTATTACTTGCAAAATCGAAGATTTTTCAAGTATATTTGTCGGTTGTGTTGTGTTTGTTATTCTGTCTGTCTGTCATGTTTGTCACTGGCCTACAGGTCACAATTCTAAACCGATCATCATGAAACTTCACCAAGTTGTAGAGGTCATCACCTTTGAGAAGCCTATTGATTGAGGTCAAAGGTCGAAGGTCATCTGGAGGTCACATTTCTAAAATCGCCATTTTAATCCGTTTGACTTGAAAATTGAACAGCATTTGTATATTGAGTCAATAAATTGGAAAACCAACTATTTTTGAGGTCAAAAGATCAAAGGTCAACTCAAGGTCAAACTTCCTCCAAAATCATCAATTTTCAACTGAAAAATCAATTTTCATCCGATTGACCTGAAATTTTAACGGCATTTGCATAGTGCCTCAATGAATTCGGAAACCAACTATATTTGAGGTCAAAAGGTCAAAGATCAACTCAAGGTCGAACTTCTAAAATCAATTTTCATCTGAAAAATCATAAATTTTCATCCTATTGACCCGAGCTTTGATCAACATCGTCAATTTTGATCTGATAAAATGGACAATTTGCTTGATCAATTTCAACCTTTTGGAGGGGGGGGGGGGGATTTTGCAAGTATCGAGCTCTGCATGACGTCTTCTTGCTTATTTATTTACACACTTTGTGATTATTTGAGATGAATGCCATGAATGGGCTGCAGAAATTGCCACTAATGACCTATATCTATATTTTGGATGTCTAACAAGACATATTGCAACACAGATTGAGGTGGGTCAGTGGAATTTTTCATTTTAAATTTCAGGAATTTATATTAATACATGACAAGACTCCAGATCTTTAGTCGATTCTGAACAAAGCAAAAAACAACCTTTGTCGGACTCGAGTCCAAATCCTTAAGTTTCATCTTTCATCAGCGGAGGCGACACGTTACCCTCCTTATGGCTCTAAAGGTGGAGTGGTATTAGATTGATATCTGTGGCCAGAATATGATATTGTATTAAATATGCAAAATGTTTGATAAAGTGTAAAAAAGAAAAAAAAAAAAAAAGATGATATAAGGCTGTCCAAGATGATTAGGTTTATTCTTTTTTAGTCGATAACCGTCTCTTCTACATCCCATGTGCAGGCGCACTCTGTCAGCCAACTTGCACGGTGCCTCTCACGGACCCGGTCATACCTGACGTACACCTCCACACAGGGGCACTAGCACCCGAAATCAATGCAACACGGATTAAGGTGGGTCAACATGAAGGAACCACGGTCTGATTTAGAGACGAGCATCCGACACATTTATACATCAATGTCGTCACATTAATGTTCTTATCACCTAATCTAAGAAAAAAAAAATCGAAGCCAGAATGACAGACATAAAAATAATTTGATATTTACAAGTTTACTTCCATTCAGCAGGAAGTAACCTTGTGAATGATTTTAAAATTTATATATTTAAAAATCTACCATATATAACATGTCAATTTGTGTGTTTGTACAGATGTCTGTCCTCCTTCATGAGGGTAGCTTTTAAAAGCCAATCTCTTAACACTGATGTGTGTTCACCACGGTCTATTTTTGAGGATGAAACAAACTCGAAAAACATTTTCCGTAAAAAGAGTAATTGTGCCTCTTCTGTTGGAATTGTAGATGGTGGCTTCCAAACCGAGCGAGGTGTACAGAAACATTTTTTTTTAAATAACAGTAAAAATATGGCGCAGGGAGGTGAAAAACGCTGCACGTGATGTGCAATGCGCATAGTGGATCTTTTGGATCTTCACCAAAATCTAATCAATTCGTCCTTGTCACACACCCAACCTGTCCATCAAGTTTCATATGAACCAGTCCATAATGTTTTGAGATATGCTGTTCACAGACGGACAGACGGGTGAAAACATAATGTCCACCCACCTTTGGCGGAGGTAACTAGGGGACACGCAATGTCAGAGATGATATGGTAGGTAGGAATAGAAGATAAATTGAGATGGTGGTGTACTGCTCTCTGCCAAGAAGCTCTGTTAAGAAGAATGTAATCATGCTGGATCGAAGAGACTTAGAAGCAAAGGAGTGCTGATGATCATCAAGCCTGGTCCTTGAGAGATTCACAAGGAGGGGTTTTTTTTAAAGTCATTTTTGTTGGAGGAAATGGGGAGGAGAAGGCTGAATGCGCAGGGGGACAAGAACAGCATGAAAAGGGAGTGGGAAACAGGGCACCCGACAATCTGTCTGTGAAGGGAATGCCACAGGCCATGTGACTCTTCTGCACGTGAGACGCCAATGATGTTGGCAACTTTGGGGTGCACAACATCCAGGAGTGAGATGTGTGAATTAGGTCGCAGCAGAAGTCCATCGGGTAAAGAAGTAATTGATTTCGATCAGGACAAAGGCCTGGTAGATCATGGTACTTCAGATTTACCAAAGAAGGGATAGGAAAGACAGAGGCACCCAGTCTGTGGCTTGATTTGGAAGTCAACTTTGATATATGGGTCTTTCCAGGAGAGGTTCCAGCTGATGGTGAATGATAATTAATATAAATTGTCAATCAAACCGTGTATGACTGTAAAAAGTTATTCAAGTGGGACAGATAGCTTATTAGCCCCCATTTTCCACGACTGGATTTGCACATTTTCTAATTTTCCGTGTACACTACCGCACTCTTTTGGCTTCCACAGCTCTCTGCCATGCTCCAGGTTGTGGTCACTTTTTGTTGGTTGGCACAAGATTAAATTATTAGTTCAATTGCCATTCCTTATTCAAAATCCACAGAGCATTTTCAGCTTGGCATGCCTAATAGTTGGTGGTTCATATACAGGCTGCGGCTGCTTGGCTGCATCATTTTCTGGAGGCGTGACTGTGCCGCTTATGCAATGCCCCCCATCACCAGTAAGATGGCACTCATTTTGCCAACCTCGGACGGATGACACGCTTAGTCAACCCTTTTGTGTTAATTCAACGACACCACAGGGGCTCAAACTCAAAACCCTAAGATCACAAGCGAGCCACCTTAACTGTAAGGCAAACACCAGGCTTATGGTTGTTTCACATCAGCATATTGCATCTTTCTTGGAACTACAAATTCTTTCCCGAATTAACTTTCAGGAATTCCTCTCGGAATCAATACCACATCCTTTATGCAGAAACTTTTACTTGCTTAAGGATATACAGTCACGTGAAAAAGTAAGAACACCCCATGTAAAGTTTTGACTTTTTCAACATATTTCAACATACAGCTATTTGATCTTCATTTCAACAATATTGATAGATAAAGGTGATAAATACAACAAATATCATGAAACATTTACATTTTGGAGTCCATTGTATAATTTGAATAAACATAAATGCAAATTTCACATGTGGAAAAAGTAAGTACACCCCTACATTTGTCACTACTTCAAATACCTAAAATTTGAATCAGGTGCACCAGCTCAGGTGCAAATGATTAGAACATCGTTAGAGAGGATCTTGGAGGAACCTGTCTTATTTAAATCTCAGACATTTCGTTTGGTTTGCTCTTTGTTTTTGAAGTGTGTGGCATCACCATGCCTAGATCAAAAGAGCTATCTGAGGCCTTCAGAAAGAAGGTCATAGATGCCTACGAGTTTGGGAAGGGATTTAAAAAGATCTCAAAACAATTTGAAATCAATCATTCGACTGTTTGGAAGATCATCTACAAGTGGAGAAGATTCCAAAGAACTGCCAACTTGTTCAGGCTAGGCCGCCCCAGCAAGTTCAGCCCGAGAGCAGATCACAAGATGCTGAAAGAAGTCTCTAAGAACCCCAGAATGTCATCACGGGACCTACAGGTAGCTCTTGCCACTGTTGATGTCAAAGTGCACGAGTCTACCATCAGAAAGAGGCTGCACAAATTTGATCTCCATGGGAGGTGTGCCAGGAGGAAACCTTTGCTGTCCAGAAAGAACATCAGGGCAAAACTAAAGTTTGCCAATGAACACCTAGGCAAAGACCAGCACTTCTGGAACAATGTGCTCTGGACAGATGAGTCAAAGGTAGAGCTATTTGGCCACAGTACCAGAACACATGTTTGGCGAAAACCAAAGACAGCATTTGACCACAAGAACCTGATACCAACTGTAAAGCATGGTGGTGGAAATATTATGGTTTGGGGCAGCTTTGCTGCATCAGGGCCTGGGCAGCTCACCATCATATAATCCACGAGAATTCTTCATTGTACCAGAGGGTGCTTGAGGATAATGTGAGGCCATCTGTCGGAAAGTTGAAGCTCAACCGAAGGTGGACCTTGCAACATGACAATGACCCTAAACATACCAGTAAATCCACCAAGGAATGGCTGAAAAGAAAGAAATGGAGTGTTCTGGAATGGCCAAGTCAAAGCCTGGATCTAAATCCCATCGAGATGTTGTGGGGGGATTTGAAACGAGCTGTGCATGCAAAAAAGAGCCCTGGTGTTGGGCTAGCGGCTAGGGTGCCGGCTTAGGATCCTAGGATCCTGGGTTCGAATCCCGGTCAATCACTGAATTAACGCCAGGGGGGTTGACTCAGCCTGTCATCCTTCCGAGGTCGGCAAATTGAGTACCAGTTCACTGGTTAATTCCCTGCTTGTCGTTAAAGGCGGCAAAAAGGGTTGGCGTCAGGAAGGGCATCTGGCCGTAAAACATTGCTTCAAAAAGGGGACCGAAAAACAACAACAACCAAAGTTCCCGAAAAAGGCCAACCCCCACTTGCAGGGAAAAATGGCCTCTAAAGGTGTTTTTTTTTTTTTGTGCATGCAAGAAACCCCTCAAACATCGCACAGCTGAAAGAATTCTGCATGGAGGAGTGGGCAAAAATTTCTCCCAGTCGATGTCAGATACTGGTAGACAGTTATAAGAAACGCCTACTTGAGGTTGTTTCTGCCAAAGGGGGCAATACCACCTATTAGAGCCAAGGGTGTACTTACTTTTTCCACATGCGAAATTTGCATTTATGTTTATTTAAATTATACAATGGACTACAAAATGTAAATGTTTCATGATATTTGTTATATTATATCACCTTTATCTATCAATATTGTTGAAATGAAGATCAAATAGCTGTATGTTGAAATATGTTGAAAAAGTCAAAACTTTACATGGGGTATACTTACTTTTTCACATGACTGTATATATTTACCGCTCACCTCCAAATTGAGGAGGAACAACAAACACAATCATTCATACAGTAAAATGTGAATGAGTGAAAATACAGTAAAATGTGTTTTTAATCATTTTCTCTCCATACCAAACTTCTCTTCTCAGCATATTACTTGCGCTGGTGCAAAGCACTGGTACCAAGATCCTTCTATCATCTGCTGCATCCCATCATGTGAGGTAACGTTTGCCTTTTTACTTGCGAAAATCGAAGATTTTTCAAATATATTGGTTGGTCTTGTGCGTTATTCTGTCTGTCTTTCTGTCTGTCTGTCTGTTTGTCTGTCTGTATGTTAGTTGTCTATGTGGGAGAATTATAAGCCAAATAACTATTCTACAGTGTTTTCTGAGCAGGGGAAGATGGTAGGTGAGTCGTCTCGTTGCATCCTGACTGAATTTCTTTGTTTAAATTCATTTCTCAGGATAGAGAAAGTGTAACTGTTACGGACGTTGCTGAAATTTGGAACATATTACCTTAGCATATTTGAACATTTGGATCCCTTATATTAAGGGAGGGGCACCTCCCTTTGATTAACAACCATATATATATATATATATATATATATATATATATATATATATATATATATATATATATATATATATATATATACATATAACCTTCAGAAAGTATTCACATCCCTCGACTTTCTTAACATTTTGTTGTTACAGCCTGAATTTAAAATCGTACTATAATACGCCATTTCGTGTGTCTGATGAATTTTTTACGCCAATACATTCCATCGTTACTTATCCAATCTCAACCAAACTTGACAGGATGACCAAGGGGAACATAATGAAGGTTGTTGTAGAGCATTCATTTGCCCCACTCTCCCCAAGGGGGTTTTTTCCCCCGAGCCGGTTTTCCCCACCATTGCCGTCAATGGGTTGCATGTTGAGGTGTATATCAATGTTAAATTAGCTTTATCGTGGTTTGTCCAAAGAAGAAGATTTATCGTGGCGTATTTTAATAACAAAATTAATGATAGTCGCATATTGTTAATGTTATCACAAAACAATATTAATACTCATAATGTCCCACTTCCCCAAAGCGTTTTTCCTGCAGTGATAACGTGTATAAATAGCTTATAGTTATAAAGGCGTTTCCGTGGGAGCAACGGCTTCTTCAGGAAGTAAAAAAGCGTTACGCCTAGGTCCCCCGTCGGTGTAGTGATGTGAGTTGACAAAGTGGAAGACGCAAGGCGGCCATCTGATACGAAACTGAAAGGGAGGAAGACCGGGGTGTGCTCATTTACCAAGCAGCTAGCTAGCGCTTGCGAAGCCAGACATTCCTTAACGGTTTTGAATGGAGTGCTTGCTCGAATGCTTAAACCACTTGGCGATCTCTCCACAAGAAACTTGGTGAATGAACACACACCCGATGTTCTTGAGACCCGCCCATAGATCGACTATAATCTATATACCCCAAAGAGGAATGACCCTTCCTGCCCCTGCTGGAGTCTGCGGGTGTACTCGTAGATTAAAATGAGATTTCTAATTTACAGTATTGAAACCCCTCAATCAATACCTCATAGAAGCGCCTTTGGCAGCGAGATTTCAGCTTCAAGTCTTCTTGGTTACGTTGCTATCAGCTTTGCACATCTTGATTTGGCGAGTTTCTCCCATTCTTCTTTGCAGATTTGCTCAAGGCCTGTCAAGTGGGAAGGTGAGCGTCGGTCAACAGCAATCTTAAAATCTTTCAACAGATTCTCAATGGGATTCAAGTCTGGGCTTTGGCTGGGCCACTTGAGGACTTTCACGTTCTTGTCTTGAAGTCATTCCAGTGTTGCTTTGGCTGTATGCTTGGGGTCAATGTCCTGTTGGAACGTAAATCTTCGCCGCAGTCTAAGGTCATTTGCATTCTGAAGCAGGTTCTCCTCAAGGATTTGCCTGTATTTGGCTCCATTCATTGTTCCCTCTATCCTCACAAGTTTCCCGGTCTTTGCCCCATGTAAACCATCCCCATGGCATGATGCTGCCACCACTGTGCTTCACAGTCGGGATGATGTTAGATGGGTGATGAGTTGTGCTCAGTTTCCGCCAGACATAGCAGTTTGCATTCAGGCCAAATAGTTCAATTTTCGTCTCATCAGACCACATAATCTTTTGCCTCATTATCTGAGTCTTGTGTATTTTTGCAAACTCCGGGCGTGCTGTCTTGTGCCCTTTTCTCAGGAATGGTTTCCATCTGGCCACTCTCCCTTAAAGCCTGGATTTGTGAAGTGCTGCAGAGACTGTTGTCTATCTGGCAGGTTACATCCCCATAGCATGTACACCCACTCTCTATGGGAGCGGCAGGAAGGGTCATGTTCTCATTCTCTCCGGGTTCTATAGATCACAGTAGATCTTGGCTCAGGTCCTTTAGTCTGTGGAGGACACGATGAGCATATATTGCCTCAAGGACGTCGGGATCCCTCCAGATTTTTTTCTGTTTAGTATTAAACAACAGTAGTCCTGGGTAATCATGCGTGTTTGTGGTTTATAATATTTTACGTCTGGTAGGGGTGCCCTGCACAAAGCGCCACAATATGCTATTTATTCACATTAACATGGCGTTTGTCCAAGGAGGAAAACCTCTTGGGGAGGTCGGATATTATTTGGGATCCAATCCTTGCAGGATGGATACCCATTTATTTTGTTCTGTTTCTTCTTATTATTCTTCCACCATGATGTTTTGGGGGGTTTTCTGTTTAAAAATCATTTTCTCGGCAACTTTTGGTCTGATTGACACGATATTTTCACCATAGTATGCACCTGCTCATGTAGATTTTTAAATGACAATTATGACGTCATAAGTCAAGTTGTACAGGCGCCATCTTGGAAAAAAAACTTTAGACCTCTACCTCCAAAACTGCTTGATTGAAAAAAAAACCCCAAAAATTTAAAGATGGCTCATTGTAAAGAACTCATGCATGCATGGGGAATAAGTGGTGTTAACCATGATGTCATCGGTGCGTTCTTTATGACGTCATAATTCAACAGGTATAATGCTTGATCCAATCAGTTTGAAATATTTGAGCCTGATCTATGCAACAATTATATTGGAGAATGTAAATTTATGACGGATTGAACATAAAAACCTTCAAAACCCTTCTCTGAAATGGCTGAACAGATCGAGGCGAAACTTTACAGGCATGATTGCCTATCCATGACGAAGAAAAATGTCCTGGCCATGACATCACTGGTCACATGGTTTGGCAGCTATGATTTTTTGAAGACTAAACCTTTAAAAATCAACTCCTCCAGAACGACGGGACAGATCGAGTGGAAACTTTCACACACATGTTCCACAATCCTTGGGAATACCAGGGTGTTTTTGAATAAACCATAGGTCACATGGTCTGGTAGCCATATTGGATTGAACGAAAATCTAAAAAAATTGTTTCGCTTGAACCACTCCATCGACGTGAAACCTCAAAATTATGAACTAGTCGTCAAGGGGAATACTTGTTTAAAATTTTAACGTGATCAATCACATTGTCTGGCAGCCAGAATTTTTATTGTTTAAAGAAGAAGAAACTCTACAGTTTTATCTTCTCCAGCTGTGTATTTTCAGTATGTCTATTAATTACATACTGTTTTAACTCAGTGGCATCCTGTCTATTAATTCCATAAGTCTATTAATTTTGTACTATCGGAATGTACCTTTCGACCCTTTGGACTGCTGAGACCCCTTAGACTTTTGAAGACCCTTTAAGACTCCAAAGACCTTTAAGAGCATGAAGACCCCAAAATACCCCAGACCCTTAAATACCACCAAGACCCAGAGGACCCAAATGACCCGAGGACTCTGAAGACCCTGAGGACCCATCATAATATTTTTTTAAATATTGAAAATCCAATTCTGGATTCAGTTTTATAAAGAGGACCTCATAGATCATGTGGCCGATCAAAGCGGGGCAGATTGGATCTCGGTCATAACTGCCCACAGTTATAAAGTGGCCCATCATAGGTGGCCCGTCTCGTTAGTATTAATATTGTTTTGTAGTAACATTCATATTATGCTATTATCATTGGTGTTATTATTACCTCCACCACCGAAGGTAGATGGAGGTTATGTATTCACCCCTGTCTGTTTGTATGATTGTGAGCAAGGTCTCTCAAAAAGTTGTTGGCGGATTCAGACGAAATTGGGTGGCGAGCTTGGATATGTGACAAAGCCGAAATTGTTCGATTTTGGTGAAGATCCGGATCTGTGTCTGGATCTGACAATTTTTTAAGTGATTCTTCACCATTGAGAGATAGGGCCAAAAACTATCTATAGCATGATATCTCAAAGTTATGGATGGATTCGGACAAAACTTGGTGGACTGGTTGGGTATGAGAGAGGGAAGAATGAATTCGAGTTTGGTGAAGATCCAAATACGGATCAGGATGGGATGATTTTTATTTTTAATATTTCAAGTGATTCTCCACCATTGAGAGATAAGTTGAAAAACTATAGATTGTATGGTATTTCAAAAAGTTGTGGATGAGTTATGACAAAGTTAGATGCATGAGTTGGTTCGGCGACAAGTACAAGCGATTAGATTTTGATTCAGATCTGGATCCAGATCTGGCTTATCAGTGGGATGCAAACTGTAATCTGTTTATCCTTGCGGAGGTATGCTCGCTACTGAGTGATGTTACTTTAGTTATTGGAAGTGGCCTTGGAAAACAGCACAAGTAGATATCTTAAGAGCTGGAGTTTTGGAACCGTAAGAGCTGGAGTTTTGGAACCTTAAGAGCTGGAGTTTTGGAACCTTAAGAGCTGGAGTTTTGGAACCGTAAGAGCTGGAGTTTTGGAACCTTAAGAGCTGGAGTTTTGGAACCTTAAGAGCTGGAGTTTTGGAACCTTAAGAGCTGGAGTTTTGGAACCTTAAGAGCTGGAGTTTTGGAACCTTAATAGCTGGAGTTTTGGAACCTTAAGAGCTGGAGTTTTGGAACCTTAAGAGCTGGAGTTTTGGAACCTTAAGAGCTGGAGTTTTGGAACCTTAAGAGCTGGAGTTTTGGAACCTTAAGAGCTGGAGTTTTGGAACCTTAAGAGCTGGAGTTTTGGAACCTTAAGAGCTGGAGTTTTGGAACCTTAAGAGCTGGAGTTTTGGAACCTTAAGAGCTGGAGTTTTGGAACCTTAAGAGCTGGTGTTTTGGAACCTTAAGAGCTGGAGTTTTGGAACCTTAAGAGCTGGAGTTTTGGAACCTTAAGAGCTGGAGTTTTGAGCACTCTTAACTTGTAGATGAATGAACAATCTTGTGTTGCAGGTAAAGAGTATTTTAGCATGAAACGTTGCTATCCAAGGTTTTCCTTGATATAATGTTAGTGCTGCCCTCTTTTGGTAGAGCGGCCCATGATCATACCTTGTCAGGCATTTCTCTCACCCTCAGATTATTCTTGCTTATTTATGTCTACCATGGTGGTGGTTCATGAATTATGGTGTGGATAATATAGTGCAATGTCCATGCACAATATGATGAAGATGGACCTGTCTAAGCCACGTGAAGCTTAATTTATGAGACTGTTTAAAATCGCCCAGGATGAAGTGCACGTCACTTATTATCAACTCCCTCTCTCTCTCTTTCTTCATTGCTCAAAGTCATCAGGTCCTTAGCAGAATCGAGCAATTATGATGATCAGTGTTTTATTCCACAATCAACAAAACTGCAAGGCCATCAAACTCATTGCATTGAGCAAGAATCATGCCTTGGTACTTACCACCTGCAGAAAGATACCTAATAACACCTCAACAGGGAGCGAGCATGGAGAGGGGGAGGGGCTCGGGGGGGGGGGGGGTAGTGAGGGAGGGGGCATGGAGGGGGCATATCCCTTTAAACTTCGGCTGAAAACTTTTGACACCGTGATAAGGTAAAGAGTATTTTAGCATGAAACGTTGCTATCCAAGGTTTTCCTTGATATAATGTTAGTGCTGCCCTCTTTTGGTAGAGCGGCCCATGATCATACCTTGTCAGGCATTTCTCTCACCCTCAGATTATTCTTGCTTATTTATGTCTACCATGGTGGTGGTCTATATGTCTACCAATCAAACATGATCCTCAGTTTATGTCTACCAATAAAATAAACTGGACTTTCTCTGTCTCACTGAGACCTGGCAACAACCACTGGACTACTACACGCTCAACCTCACCACACCCAATGGATATTCTTACATCAATAGACCACGCTCGGAGGGCCGAGGTGGTGGAATTGCCGTTATTCACCGACAAGACATCAAGACCAACCTCATCTCCATCTCATCTGCTCCATCATTTGAACACCTGGCTTTTAAACTCTCTGGTCACACACAGTCAGTCATGGCTGTTGTCTACCGCCCTCCCAAACCACACCCATCATTCCTGTCTGACTTCTCCTACTTTCTGACCCAGCTATGTTCCCTCTCCCCCTCAATCCTCCTCCTTGGTGATTTCAATATCCACATGGACTCCACTGACTCCACGCTAACCACTGACTTCACTGATTTACTCACCTGCTTTAACCTCACTCAACATGTCAACTTTCCTACCCATAACCGTGGTCACATTTTGGACCTTGTCTGCTCTACTGGACTAATTTTGCACCATCTCTCTGGCTCCGACCTCACTCTCTCTGACCACCTAGCCATCACTCTGACCATCAACATCCCCACCCCAGCACCAAGGCATTATCGCACTATCAACTTCCGTAAGCTAAACGCTCTTTCACCTACCTCATTCTCATCGACCCTCTCTGAAAAAATGTCCACTTCTCCCTTCGTTGACCTCCACACCCCTTCTGACCTCACTGACTACTACAACCACACTCTCTCCTCCTGCCTTGACCAACTTGCGCCAATAAAAACCAAAACAGTTTCTTTCACCCATTCTGCTCCCTGGTTTACCCCTGAACTCCGCCTGATGAAAACTCGTGCTCGCCAACTTGAAAGACTCCACAATAAAACAGGTCTCACAGTTCACTCCCAGGCCTACAAGGACCACATACAACACTATAAAGATGCCCTCTCCCGCGCCCGCTCCGCCTACTACTCTCAAATTATCCACTCTGGCTCCGGAAACCCAAAAGCACTCTTCTCTACAATAAACAAACTCCTCAGCCCCCTGAACACCACCACCCAGTCATTCACAATAGACAACTGCATCTCCTTCCTTGCATTCTTCCAACGCAAAATTGAAAACATCTACAACAGCTTGACCACCGCCGCACCCGCTCCCCCTCAAACCACCTGCCCCCCCTTATCCTGCCATCCCCTGTCTCAATTCTCCCCAGTCTCCCCTACTGACCTCTCTGAACTCCTCATCGGAATGAAAACTGCCACCTGCACTCTTGACCCCATCCCCTCCAGCTTTGTCAAGGCCACCCTTCCTGCTCTCTCTCCACTTATCATTGCAACAATAAACTCCTCCCTGTCTACAGGCATCGTCCCACCTTCCCTCAAAATTGCTGCTGTTACCCCCATTCTGAAAAAACCTGGACTAAACCCTGACACCCTAAATAACTTCAGACCCATCTCCAACCTACCCTTTCTGTCAAAGGTTTTGGAACGCGCTGTAGCCACTCAACTCAAACATCACCTCTCTGCCAATAACCTGTATGAAACATTCCAATCCGGATGCCGCTCCAACCACAGTACTGAAACTGCTCTCCTCAAAATCACCAACGACCTTCTCCTCTCCTCTGACGCTGGCAACCTCAACATTCTCATCCTCCTCGACCTCAGCGCCGCCTTTGACACCATCGATCACACCATCCTCCTCACCCGAATTGAAACCACCTTTAACATTACCGGCACTGCCCTCTCTTGGATTAAATCATACCTCTCTGACAGACGTCAGTTCATCTCCATCAATAACTGCAAATCCCCCACTGCTCCCCTCCCCCAAGGTGTCCCCCAAGGTTCAGTTCTTGGCCCCTCCTCTTCATCCTTTACCTGTCCCCCCTCGGTCACTTAATCCGCCGTCATGGTCTCCAATTCCACTGCTTCGCCGATGACATCCAGCTTTTCATCTCCACCAAGTCCATCTCCACCGCCACCCACTCTATCCTGACAAACTGCATCACTGAAATAAAATCCTGGCTTCAAATCAACTTCCTCAAACTTAACTGTGATAAATCTGAAATAATCATCATTGGCCCAAAAACGCTCACCAAGTCCACCCATAACTTTGCCCTCAACATCGACGGTTTCCCAGTATCCACCTCCCCTCACATCCGGAATCTTGGCATCATCTTTGACCAAACCCTCTCCTTCGACAAATACACTAAACAGATCACAAAGACAGCCTTCTTTCACCTGAAAAACATCGCCCGTCTCCGTCCATCCCTCTCCTCCGTGGCTGCAGAAACCCTCATCCACGCCTTCATCACTTCCCGTCTGGACTACTGCAATAGCCTCCTCTATGGTTCACCCTCAACAATCACCAATAAACTCCAATACATTCAGAACTCCGCTGCCCGTCTACTCACCCATTCCTGGACCCGTGACCACATCACCCCCGTCCTTTACAAGCTTCACTGGCTCCCCATCTCCCAGAGAATCCAGTACAAAATCCTCCTCTTGACCTACAAAGCCCTCCATAACCTGGCCCCATCCTACCTGGCTGACCTCCTCTCCAGACACACTCCCACCCGCAACCTCCGCTCTGCTGGTACCAACCTCCTGACCCCCCCCCCATCCGGACCACATTTAGATCCTGGGGGGACAGGGCCTTCTCCATCGCTGCTCCCACCCTCTGGAACTCGCTACCTCACACCATCAGAGACTCCTCCTCACTCACCACATTCAAAACATCACTCAAGACCCACCTGTTCAACACTGCATTCAACATTTAACCCACAGCATCTAACCCCTGACTATCGCCTCTCCTTCTCCCTCCTTTGTGCTTTGAATATTTCCCTATTGATTCTTCTTTTTTTGCAATTGTTTTTATGTTTTGCTATGCATTATGTTTTGCACTCTGTCAAAGTGTCTTTGGGCTTCCTGAAAAGCGCTATATAAAATAAATGCATTATTATTATTATTATTATTATTATAAGCTGATGGCAGCCAAGGAAAGACTTGGCCCTGCAGGGAATTCCAATATCGTGGCCGGCTTTGGTGACCAGCCTGGACATGTGATCTCGCTGTGATTATTATTATCAGCAATATAACATTTGTTCCAGAATATGAAGTTTGGAATAAAAGACCAGGGTTAATCACCAACTTACAACTTACTTGTTACATTGGAACCTGCACAATATGTACTAGTCACGGTTGTGCCCGTTTAGAATCTTGTTTACTTCTTTGTCTTTTTCCGATGAAAATTTATAACAGAATATTATGTAATCACGAATGAAAAATCAGTTTTATTAGGAAAAATAATAATTAAAACGATTAAAGCAGATTGAATTTGAGAAGGAAGGGTAGGATTAAAGGTAGGAAAAGATATTGAATTTGACGAGTTCCACCAACTGATCATCCTTTACCTGTGACAGGACGTCTTCAAAGGGGACGGATGGTGTGACCCCAAGAACAATCGAGCATACTGCGAGTATGATGGTGGCGACTGCTGTGCATCCACTCTCCAATCCAAAGAGGTGAGGTCTTCAAAAATACTGCACATATCTACCATCAACATTACAGTGAAGTCAGGTCGCGTGACATTTCCTGAAATGATTGTCGGGTTTTCATAAAAATAACTAGAACGCCACTCAGTAGAGCGCATACTCCCGCCGTGGGTCAAGTTGGAACAGTACGATTTCACAAAAGTTTGAGGGACTAGTTCAGTGACAACACAAGACAAGACAACGCAAGGCAGACACTGCACAGATATATATTTAGAATATATAGAAGATAATGTTTTAAAAATACAAGGCAATTTCACGTACATTTTCGGATTCAGCGTTCAATTCTATATAAGTGAGTGTATTTTGAGGCATGTGTGAATTCAAATAAAATTGTAAGCCGGGAAAAACGTTCGTTGCATTCCTTAGGGATACAACATGTAAAACTGGCCCAAACGTGAAAACAAAACTCGCTCATTTTAGGTCGTACAAGCTAATGCGACCACTCATTCTTCTGGGAAGAATCCCGTGCACATGCTGGTCACACTTATAACTCACCTAAGTCTTTATAAGTTCATCAAATACTGACACCGCGATTGACATTCGCTGAGGTAAATGTTGATATCTCTTCTGAGGTAAAAAAAAAAAAACAGTTTTCAAGCATTATACGTGTCACACGATACATTTTATGAAACGGGGAAACCGAATACACACGTTGGTGGTTTAAAATGACAGAATATGTCTTTATTAGAAGAAAAAAAAAGAACCTTGAAGACGACGCTGCTAACAAAATACACCGCTCTAACGCATAACCACGTGTTTAAACTACATTTACAACAAATATGAAAACTATTTTCATATCACAATGTTAAATATAGAATATATAGAAGATAATGTTAAAAAAAATGAGCCCTATCTTCCAATGGTAAAAAATCCTTCAAAAACTTCCTGGATCTGGAATAATATCCTGAGCTTCACCAAAAACTAATCAATTCTTCCTTATCCCAAGGGCAATCATCCCACCAACTTTCATCCAAATCCGTTCAGAACTTTTCCAGATATCTTGTTCACAAGCATTCTCGCACACACACACACACACACACACACACACACACACACACACACACACACACACACACACACACACACACACACACACACACACACACACACGCACACACACACACACGGACACGAGCGAATGCATTACTCTCTGGTGGGAGTAATAAAGGGAATGGGGAGAGACCATTGTCGCATTTTGAGTACATTCTGCAATTCATTGATGAATGTTGCAGTTTTGTTTTTGTATCCAAAATCGAGGCTCGTGGAAGAGCTGGTACACTGAACGGATCAGGATGAAAAAAAAAAAAAGGAACAGTAGAGAGAGAGAGAGATAGACAGACAGAGACAAACAGAGAGAGACAGCATCGACAGTGGAGTTGAAGGATAAGAGAGAGGGAGACTTGGGCAAACAAAGGCTGTGAGGAAAATGGGCCACGAAGGGATGCACAAGTAAACACTTAGGAAGGAAAACTGGAAATTTGGAAGGAGGGATTTGGGTGGGGTTAATGAGGGTAGAAAATATCATGGTTTTGGATTGGGGACGATTTGAGGTGGAGGGAAGAGCCAGATTGAAGAGTGTGGAAGTTGGTTCCACAAGTGGGGAAAAAGTGGAACGAATGAGTGTAGTAGGTGAGCAGTGGTTATGGATTGAAGAAGTTTTACCAGAAGGGGCTGATAGTGGACTGTGTGAGTGCTGCATACTCTGCTTCATTGTGGGAGATTCCAATGATATAAAGTCCTGGGTTTTCACGGCGTCAAGATGAGCAAGATGTGAGGCAGCGGAGCCACACCAGATGGAAGAGCAGTACTCCATAAAGTTGTGGATGAAGGCCTTGGAGGTGGATCGGAGCTCAGGTGTGCCAAGCAAGGACTTTGTATGATGGAAGATGCCCAGTTGGCGGCTAGCTTTAGAGGCTAACTTTTAAATGTGGTTTGCCCAAGAAAGAACATGGCTGACAGTGAGACCTAGGAGTTTGAGTGACTCAGGAGGATCGTCAAGAAAGTACGTAGGGGGGGATGGGGGGGGGGGGTGTAGGGTTTTCCTGACAGTTATTTTGGAGAGTGTGAGATATGTCTGGATTAAAAGACATGTTCCCAGTGTCCAATTTGTGATTTTGTCATCGTCTGAAGAGAGGGAAGAGGCTGCAGCCTGCCTGTCTGAAGGATCCCCTGGGTATCACGACAGAGGGTGAAGTCATCAGCAAATAGAGGATTTTCGAGACAGTGAAAGAGATCATTAATAAAGATCAGGAATATGACTGGACCTAGAACACCGCCTTGGGGCACTTCATCCTTTACAGTTTACAGGGAGAGTAGATGAAAGGATTACGTTGAGACCCACACATTGATAGAATAATTGAGTAATCCATGTGTGGAGTTGACCTTGGATGCCATAAGCAGAAAGTTTGGTGAGTCAGGTGGGATGTCAGACTGTCTCGAAATCACGAGTTATGTCCACAGAGACGGTCCTGATCTAATGTCTGACTTTGAGGGTCTCCATCCATTGTTGTTAGAGTAGATGCAGCACGTCCAAGGTAGAAGCATTATATTATGTATGGTAGTAGAATGTAGTTATGCATTATGTAGTAGACCTGGTCTGATGAAGATCTGAGATGAGGCTGTTGGAGAAAAGGAAATATTTCATATCAACTACGATTATGAATTCCATGACCTTGCTGATGCTTGGAAGGAAACCGAAAGGTCGATAGATAAGGGGATCCGTCTTTGCACCTTTTTATGTAATGCTGTGATGTTGGCTAATTTCAAAGCAGATGGAAGATGACCAAGGGCAAATGATTGGGTGAACAGTGCAGAGAGAGGGTTTGCAAGAGCAGCAGAACAGGTTTTTGGAGCAGCAGAGCAGGTATTTGAGCAGCAGAACATGTTTTTGGAGCAGCAGAGCAGGTATTTAGAGCAGCAGAACAGGTTTTTAGAGCAGCAGAACAGGTTTTTAGAGCAGCAGATCAGGTTTCTAGAGCAGCAGAGCAGGTTTCTAGAGCAGCAGAGCATGTTTCTAGAGCAGCAGAGCAGGTTTCTAGAGCAGCAGAGCAGGTTTCTGGAGCAGCAGAGCAGGTTTCTAGAGCACCCGAGCAGGTTTCTAGAGCACCAGAGCAGATATTTAGAGCAGCAGAGCAGGTATTTAGAGCAGCAGAGCAGGTATTAATAGAGCACCAAAACAGGTATTTAGAGCAGCAGAGCAGGTTTTTGAGCAGCGGAGCAGGTTTTTGCGCAGTGGAGTAGGTCTTTGAGCAGCGGAGCAGGTTTTTGAGCAGCGGAGCAGGTTTTTGAGCAGCAGAGCAGGTTTTTGAGCAGCAGAGAAGGTTTTTGAGCAGCAGAGCAGGTTTCTAGAGCAGCAGAGCAGGTTTCTAGAGCAGCAGAGCAGGTTTCTAGAGCAGCAGAGCAGATTTTTAGAGCAGCAGCGCAGGTTTTTGGTACACAAGTTGATGCAGTCCGGTCCAGTGGCAGAGTCGGAGTTGAGGGTTGATATAAAATTCTCCACCTTTTCAGGTGCAAAAGACAGAGTCCAGGAGCAGTTGGGCACGACAGGAAAGGATGGGTATTGAGAGTGAGGGATTGGGGAAACTAGATTTGGAAGCAAACACAGAATTGAGGCATTCAGCCTTCTCACGAGTGGAGTTGGCATTGGTGCCATTTGAAACAGGGATGCGATTGAAGAGGAGCATATTCCCGAGCCAGAATAAACAAGGCATCACGAGGTTTGAGAGGAAGGAGACAAGTTTGAAAGTTCATTCTTGTGGTTGGACAGATGTTGTTTCCTGGCTCTCCTGAGAGCGGACACACACTTGTTGCGGGCTTTTTGGAATACACTGAGGTTGTCTTTGGTCACTTTAGCCTTCCAGGAGGAGAAGGCAAGTTGTTTTGGAGCAACTGCCTCGCCACATGATTCAGTATGTACCAGTTGGACAAATTAATCACCAGTTGGAAAACTTTTTGTTTTTGTTTTTACTGCGTAGCCCATAGGGCAAAGCCGTCTAGAACAGTGTTTGTCCGTAGGTATGCATGTATATACTATGTATGTATGTCCCTTCAAACGTATACCAATCAGAGCTGAGGATCTGGTCACATGACAGGGTGATGTGATTACGTCTGATATCATTACGGCGGTACGGCGGCTGACTCCGCACACCACCATTTTGATTCCAATTTCGTTCAGGCCGAACATATCGTCGAACCTGTCATATATCACAATCGCCGTGCTCTACCTTGACGTTTTTCATTCAGTGTGAAACACAAACAAACCGATTGTTAAAATCCCCATCAAATATCAAAAGCATAGACGTCACGGGTCTTCCAACGACACAGTACTTATAGGCCTCAGGCTTCATGCCTTCATGGTTCAACTTTAGGCCGCTTCAGACAAATTAGCCCAGGTTTCTTAAAATAGTAGTGTTGTTTTCTTAATAATAATATTAGCGTTAATACTAATAATATAGGAAATATAATCGTAACACTGCAATCCCTTTGTCGTCATTGCAAAGTTTCTAGATTGAAGCGATGTATGGTCAGTTCATTGTTGACTCGAAACAGAATAAACTAATACCGGGATCGTGCGTGCGTGTGTGCGTGCCCTTATCGGCGTGCGTGCGTATCGGCGTGCGTATCGGCGATCGTGCGTGCGTTAGGGTGGTCCAAAAAACATCGATCTCTCCGATTTTGATGCTCTACTGGATTATTGTTAGAAATGGTCTAAAACATTCACCCACCAAATATTTTCGCTCAATTCCATCTAGAAACTCATACACACTTCAATTGAAATATGGCGTTTTTCACCAAATTTGGCTAAATGAGAACAATCCAATAGCAACATAGGTGGAAAAAGTACATGCACTTTAGTACAAAAAGTACAAAAAGTACATGTACGAAGCCATTTTGTGGTTCATGACTTTTTGCATGCGCATTGCACCTGTGAGTGTGAAATCATCATGGTCGAAACATGTTTGACAATGCTTGAAACATGTTTGAAACATGTTCATACATGTCTGACTCATGTTTCGACCATGAGGACTTCACAGGGGTATGTACCATCAATGACATTATTTAGGGAAAAAATATTTCTAAAGTCTTTGTAAGCCTCTCAACATGGACGATTTTCATTAAAATTGACCAAAATGACAAATTTATATGTTGAGTGTGTATGAGTTTATAGATGACTCAGATGCAAAATATTTTTTGGGTGAATGATTTAGACCATTTCTAACAATAATCCAATAGAGCATCAAAATCCAGATAAAAAAGTGATTTTTTTGCATTTTTGGACCACCCTAGCGTGCGTGCCCGTATCGTGCCCGTATCGTGCGTGTGTCTCGTGGTGAGAAGAGTCCTTATGTTTTGTAGTTTTGTTTTTAGTTTATGTTAATTCATATTTAAATTTATCAAACGAGGAAGTTCCGCGAGTGTGACACGCTGTTGTGACACAAAGGATTTTCCTATCACACGAACCCGGGTTACACTCCCCCTAAAATAGATTGATTAATTATGTAAAATGGTTAAAAATCACGGGGCAACCCGGGTTACCGCGTAGTGGATCAAATTATGATTTAATGAAAATAAATGCAAGTAACAATGGTGAGGTAATCTAAAATTCCTAAATTGAGACGTCTCCATCAGACTCGTATACAAACAAGGGGAAAACGAAAGTAAAAATAAAATCCCTTTTAAAATAGGCCAAACTCAGCTTTGCATCCCCAAATGGCTGGTAAGGCTGCTGGTCGTCACCTCGAACCACCGTGTGGGAAACACACAAAATGGTGAGGAATCATGCCCGCAGCCAGCCGCTGCGTGAGGCAAGCAGGCAGGATCCCTCTTTGTTTCGCTCGCGACCCCCTCCTTCTCTGCATGGCACCACCGTCAACCAACACCCCCTCCTTCCACGTTGCAAATAGTCCCAAAGCCCCAACACGTCTCCTCACCAGCGCACCCAAAACCACAGCGTCCACCTGCGACGAAAGCCAGAACGAGGGAGAGAGAGATGGCAAGACGCGTCTTCTTTTTGCCTTCTCCCGAAAGTTCCATGCTCACGTCACACTCTCTGTCCAATCACCGAGCGCTACTGAATCACAAAGGCCGGGGCATGGGCTCCCCATTACGATACGTTTGGGGGTGGGGGGGAGGCTGGAGTTTAATCTCTTTCCGGGAATGTTCGGATGACTGACGTCGAAGGTCGTTAGGCGGGGCTTGCATGCCGATTGGCCAGTGCTGGGTGTTAGTTAGCCCCGGTGGCATTGTGAGCGAATGAGTCCATTTACAGTGCGATCATTGTAGTTATGGTGGCGGCCCTTTGTGATGCAATGACAACAAAGGGAAAAATCACAGGGCAATTGCACACTGGGGTTTATCCTTAAGCCCTACCTAATTAGCATAGCTGTACCCCTCATATGGAGACACATATACGATCTTACCCGGACAGTTGGCCTAACTTAATTTACATCTAGGTGGGTTCTTCTTCTTCTTCGCGACACTCGGAGCATTCTAAACCTACACCCCCCCCCCCCTTCAACTCTTGGCCCCTGACAGTCAAACAGCTCCTTAGCTGTACGACCCGCTGTGGAGGGTCTCCGCAACATCCAGGCTCCCTTGGCCTCAGGCTCTCATAGCCTCTTCTGGGTCGCCAGCGGTCTCCATACCCGCTCCGCTGGTCGCCCAATCGACCCCCCTCCAACAGATTTCCAATTCCAGACACCACCGGCTGCCAGGGACAAATTACCTTAGGGGGTGCCACAGTCACCGCTCCTCCAGAGCTTGATCCATTCCTGCGGACCCACACACCTTCCTCACCCACAAAATCCAAAATTGACATTCCCTCCCCAGTGGCCATTCAATTCTAAAACACTGTAGTGCAAAAATAACATGTCATTGTGTTTCTACACTGCCATGGCCTGCTTACATGTGAATTCCCACATTCACACTCCAACCACAACTGAATTTTCATCCGCACAAAAACACAAAACCGTTACACATAAACAAACGCCACCCACAAGACACTTTGTGGCACACACTCTGATCCCCTCACCGACCATGTAATCACTCTCGCCCGCCCCCACTGCAAATTACCATGTCCCAATTTATGAGAACTAGGGCATGCCCGTACTATATATATATCTAAAATTATATCCCCCCCCTCTATTTACATGAAATGGTTTGGTCCATTCGCAAAGCCAAAGCGAACGGCTTGCGAGTACGGTGACAACCCCCCCCTCTATTTACATGAAATGGTTTGGTCCAAAGCGAACGGCTTGCGAGTACGGTGACAATCCCCCCCCTCTATTTACATGAAATGGTTTGGTCCAAAGCGAACGGCTTGCGGAGTTTGGTAAAGAAATCGCCATAGCGTGCACAAACGCGCAGGAAAGCGAAAGAATCGCAAATTAGTTTTAATTAGTTTTAAAACATAGTTTAACGCCAACATAGTTTGCCAACGTGAAATAAATGAATACGCTCTCAAATGTGCCGTCCGAGGCAGAGTCTGTTCGGCACGTTCGGCACACGTGATAGCTCGCTGCTCTCTGATTGGTTGAATCGTTTTTTGGACATAGCTCGGTAACTACTTGTCCGATTAATATGAAACCTTGAAAAGGCACATCCTCAGGTCCCCAGCAATATACCTGGCAAGTTTAAAGTATATCGGACCCGTGGTTGTCGAGAAACAGCGGTCACAGACAAACAAACACACAGAGATTAGTGGAATTATAGATAGATGAATGAATGAATGATCGTTTTTAAGGCCATTTCCCCGCTAGAGCGGGGGTTAGCCTTGCGGGCCCCATGACGATCATGGTTCCCTGTTTGTGAGCATGTACCGAAACCCTGGGACAGTACACATCAAGGCACCGTTCCTTAAATGCAGGTTGTTGCAGATCAGTCGGGTCCAAGAGTGTCATCCACCACACCAAGTTTCTCCCGCACCCTTCCAATCCATCCCGGAGCCTCCCGACCCAGGTAGCGGCTCAATCTATCCTCATGGACTATCTGTGGAAGGGTATGCGGACCCATCTGAATTTTGAAAACCACATCAGTCACCTGCCGGAGCACCACCCCTAAGCCCTTCCAAGGTGAGGCGAGGTTTGGGCACACACCCTTCCTCTTTATGGGCCAGTGGGGCCAAATAAGGTCTCCGGGAAGGAAACGGGGTGAGTGTGCTCGGGCATCATACCACAATTTCATATGTGAGGAAGCCAAGCCAATTTGATCTACCTGGATCACAAATACAATCACTTATACATTAATCCAAATTAACTAATACTGTCACGCAACTGCGATTAACATCAAACTCTTTGAGTGAGTTTTGTTTTGAGTTTTTCTGAGTGGTGAGTTTTGCTCACCTAAGCCAATTAAAACATGTTCCATCAGACGCTCAAACGTGGCAGGGGCATTGCACAATCCAAAAGGCATGACAACAAACTGCCAGAGACCCTTTCGTGTGGTGAACGCTGTTTTCTCCCTCGCCTCTTTATCTATTTCCACCTGCCAATAACCACTCTTTAAATCCAATGTAGAGAACCATTTTGAGCCTGAAACGGCATCGAGGGTGTCATCAATCCTTGGCAGGGGATACGAGTCTTTGAGTGTCACATGATTGAGCTGGTGATAATCCACACAGAGCCGAGTGGTCCCGTCCTTCTTTTTCACCAGCACAATGGGTGACACCCAAGGACTCAGAGGGTTCGATAAATCCGGCTTTTTCCATTTTTGGCACCTGTTCTTCTGCCTCTTCTTTTTTTTAGCGAAAGGGAGCCTTGCTCAAAAGAATCTGGATGTTCGCCATGGTGGTTGGCGAACAGGCCGAGCCTCAGTCATATTCATTTGGTGCCTGATGAGACTCATGTGTCCAACATCCTTGGGGGAGAGAGAGACAACATCCAGTTCTTATCAACCAAATTGTGCAATGTCTCTACCTGCTCCAATGTTGGGCCCTCTTTGGAGCATGTCATCATGTCCCGCACTCCCTCGGGCCTCTCAATTTCCCCTGAATTTTCCCCTTTTTCCGGCTGTACTGGCAAGCATGTGGAACCGCCTCCTCCGGTGACCTCAACTACCCTACCACACTTGGCTTCGACAGCTCCGCCCCTTACCATGCGAGGGATATTGGACAAGTGGAGCAGCCGAACCGTTAACATAGGCCCACGAGTGTCCACAAGGGTGCGACCCACCATCAGTCCTTCGGCCCCCAATGAGGACCACTAGCCCCAGTTGGCTAATGTTGTGAGCACCTGCCGCTAACTCCGCCATTACCACAGCATTAGACCTGGGAGGCACGCTTACAGTGCGCGTCACCTCCAGCCACGTCCTCTGTACCTCCTCGTCATCCCCCAGTCCAACCAATTGCAGCCTCTCGGTGCCCAACCACATATGACCTTGCCAAAGGTCTAGTTGACAGTCGTGTTCCACCAGGAAGCTAAATCCCAGAAGACATTGGTCACACACCTCCGCCACCCATACCACCACATTGACCTCCAGACTGCCCATCTCCATCCCTACAACCCTGCACCCCAATATTGGCGCTGTCGCCCCCGTAGCCAGTTGAAGGCTGTGTCCTACCAACCTATCAATTTTAACCCAACCTCCAACACTTTGGTCTGGCACACTCGGAATAATAATGTTGTCACTGGCCCCAGTGTCCACCACGGCTTCACAAAATTCCCCCTCAATTTTGCATCTAACCCTCGGATTGCTTGCGCCAGTTTTTCCACAATTCACTAATTTCACCAAAGGAGGGCGCTTCTCCACACACTTGCCAGCCGAGCATGGCCCCGTATGCTCGGCTTGTTTTACTTTCCCAAACACCCTATGGCGGCAGGACCAGTCTTAGGCGGTGACCCTCTCCCTGGAACCTGTGGTCCCACATGACCCAAAAGTCCTTGATGACCCAAAAGTCCCCAAGAACCCAAAAGACTCAGATGACCCATAACTCCTTAATGACCCAAAAGTCCCCAAGGAAAAAAAGTTATTGATGACCCAAAAGTCCCCGAGGACCCAAAATAACCCCTTGAGTCCGGCAGGCAGGTATGCTACAAGGCCGTGAAGACCAATTAAAATTTGGTACAACGGACCAATGGACCCATAAGTATTAGTAAAAGAGAGAGTGTGTGTGTGTGTGTGTGTGTGTGTGTGTGTGTGTGTGTGTGTGTGTGTGTGTGCGTGTGTGTGCGTGCATTTCCTCCATAACTCCAAAACCATGAAACCTATCAGCCCCAAACTTTTCAAGCAATACTTCCCAACCTCCAATATATTGTATGAATTGAAATTGGGTGTTTGAGTGTGTTAACACACCAATTTTGAAGATGATTAACAGGGTGCTTATAACAAAAAAAACAAAAAGCCTTACCAAAATGGAGGTATGCAATTCACTTTTATAGAAGATTTTTTTAAAGGTAAATATTTGTGGTTGCTGTTTTTGTGCTGCTTTGAAATGTGAAATTTGTGAACAATTCGACTGTCTTTAGGGAATGCTTATTCGTTGGGTCCACTCGACTTGCTTTTACATTTTTAGAGGTACCTCGAGGTGCTACACATGAAATTAAAACAAATCTGGTGAAAAATGGATGTTTAAAAATGAAATCACATCGTTCTGTGCATTCAGTAGGCAAATGCATGTAAGTGATTACACGTATGGACATGCAGGATTACACACATGAACATCACATTGATGATATAGAATTTCGAAGAATCGTAGAATTTTGAGGCCTCGCTGGTAGAAGTATTTATCTCAATGATAGCACATGATTGCCCGTTTTGATATAACTAGAGGAGATGCTCATTCGACACCCAGGTGAATCTGAGTTTGGGGGTGAGGTTTGGAAGGGGTGGTTGTTGTGAGGGGCGTGGGGGTGTTGGGTTGGGGAAAAGTCAAAATGCAAAACTATTCTTTGGAATGGTCACACTTTATGCCAATTGAGAGCCCCATGGGTGAGATGGTGTGGTCGGTGAATCAAAAACACACACACATATACACACACATATACACACACACATACACACGCACGCACGCACACACACACACACACACACACACACACACACACACACGCACACACACACACACACCTGTGTAATATGAGTTGTCACAGCATCTTTCACATCAGTTTGCCATCCCTCATGTTTGGAGAATAAAGTTCAGAGGGGAAGATGGAAATTGTGCCATTATTGCTTCCGTGGTAAGTGAATGGTATAGTGTTTTAACCAACAGGTTAAATAACCTTCCCCTTCCTTATCCTCTCCTCGCCTATCCTCCCCTCCCCCCTTCCTTTTATTCCCCCTCCCCCCTTCCTTTTATTCCCCCTCCCCCCTTCCTTTTATTCCCCCTCCCCTATACTTTCGCTCACCCTCCCCATTACCGTTCTGCTCCCCTCCTCTTCCCCTCACCGTTCCTCCACCATTTCCTCCACCACCCGTATTCTCCCTCCCGTTTCCCCCCTCCCCTTCCTCTCTCCTCCCCTTCTCCTCCTCCCCTTCCCCTCCCATATCTTCTCCCCTCCATTCACTCCTCATTCCATTTCTCCACCCCTCTCCAAAGGTCTCCACTTTGACCCCCGGTAGACCCCCTTAAACGTCGATTTTTTAAAAAATTTTTATGCCGCAAACAAACTTTAGTCTTGCTAAACTAAGCAAACTAATATAATTTGTGCCAACTTTGGTCACAATCTCATCAGCGGTTTCGGAGAATTAGTTGCAAGTGTTTACCGAGTAATGGAACTGACGACGTGCCATCGCATAAGCTCCCCGGAACTACGTTCCAGGTGAGCTAATAAAAGTGTGTGTGTGTGTGTGTGTGTGTGTGTGTGTGTGTGTGTGTGTGTGTGTGTGTGTCTCGTTGGTTGATATCTCCATTTGTGGGTTTCAAGAAGTGGAACGGAGTCCCTCCTGGACCCAAAGTATCCACATCCTCTTCGGTAAGGGATCACAGTTCATGGACCAAGTTGTTCAACTTTTTCAGAGTTTTGTTCCGAGGGCTCTTTTCAGAATCGTCACCGAATCCCGGATTGCCTCCAGTTGTAGTTCATTTGTGGTAATATTCCTGGGGATGGATTTTAAAATCTCATTGAGAGTCGTCTTCATCATTCCTGTTGCTCCAGTGATCACTGGCACAATTTCGACACTCTGCCGCTTACAAGATCTCTTGGCCTCATTTTTGAGGTCCTGGTATTTGGTCATTTTCTTGATTTATACGTTGTTTAGGCCAAACTCGCTGGGTGCTGATATCTCAATCATCATTTCTGTCTTTTTCTTTTTGTTCCTGAGTACAATGTCCGGACGCAATGCTTTGTTTTCTATATTCACGCTCGATGGGATCATCAGGTTGTACATGAGCATGACGTCCTCATTTTCAATGATTGCCCTTGGTTCATGTTTCCATGAGTTTTCTGGTACTGGGATGTTTAAATTTTTGAAAGATATGTCAATAAATCACTTTGCATACTTTGTTGTGCCTTTGTGTGTAAAGTTGTTCTGATGATAGTTTTTGCATCCCAAGAGCAGGTGACTCGTACTTTCTGTTTTTGTCTTGCAGAATCTACACTTGTCCGTCTGGCTCAGTCCTGCCATCTTTTAAAAATCCCATCGTGTAGTGTCCTTGACATTGGGCATTTATTAGCGCAGGTGACAGGGTTTTGCAATCTATTATTTGTGTGTGTGTGTGTGTGTGTGTGTGTGTGTGTGTGTGTGTGTGTGTGTGTGTGTGTCCGTGTGTGTCCGTGCTGTTATTTTTTACCATTTTAGGCAAAGTTTTATCATAATATGGAGAAGGCAAGTTGTTTCAGGGAAACTGCCTCACCACAAGATTCAGTGTACCATGGACGGGAGGAGGGTATGACAACTGAAGCCGAGATGGGATAAATCTGTGCATAAAGAGAGAGCAGGTTACTTTAGAAGAATTCCCAGGATGAGTTGGAAGTCAGAGGCAGTGGAGATGGCAGACCAGGCCAGATGATTGATGGCTGCTTGAAGACCGTGCCAGTCAGTCTGAGTGAAATGCCAGACTCGTCGACACTGAGGAGACTCTCTGAGAATGGCCAGAGATGTTTTATCCTCAAGTTGGGTCCACAATTTCGAATGCGGGAGCTTTTCAAAGCGTTGTTCTGCACTTGATTTTCCTGGAGTTCTACAAGTTCTTCTTGAAATCCCGGAATATCTTCTCTGACTTCACTGACGTCCAAATTGAACACATTTCTGATCCAACTATGCTTCTTGAGGTTGACGTTTTCTGGAAAATACCTGTTCATTTCTTCCTGAAGGTTCTTCAAATGGTCTTGGAAAATACTTTTGACGTCAACAAGGGATATTTCCGACGAATCCTCCAGCACAGCACTCAGTTCTGGAAAGGCCGCCGTTTTTCCTTTACCCAGTTTTTCTCTCCAAAGATCAAGCTTTTTCTTGAATGAGGCAATTTTTTCACCTATGTCCACCATGGAATGATTACGGCCCTGCATGTCTGAATTCAGTTCATTCAGGTGCATGAAGATGCCACCCAAATAGGCCAGCTTTGCCAGCTAAGCAGCATCTTTAAAGCAGTCTGCAAGTGCATGTCTCTTCTCACGAAAAAATTAATTCAATTTCCGTTTTTAGTTCAATAACCCTTCCGATAATCTTCCCTCGAGAGAGCCAATGGACATCAGATTGGAACAGCAAAACCTGGTTATGTGATCCCATCTCTTCACATATTTTATGGAAAATGGGTGAGTTTAAAGCCCAGGCCTTGACAAAATTCACAATTTAGATAGCATTATTGAGAACTACATGGAGGTCTGGTGGCAAACGTTGAGTGGCAAGGTTTTCCCGATGTAAGAAACAGTGAATTTTTATGATATCCGGGTTTTCTGCTTTAGCACGAATAACAAAACCTAAAACGACTTCCCATCATAGATGGAGCTCCGTCAGTGTACAAAGCACAGCCAAACAATTCAACCAGTCTAGATCATGTTTCTTGAAAAAAATGTTCATCATATTAAAGATGTCTTCTCCAGTGGTGGTACTTGACTGGGCATTGCAGAAAAGAAATTCTTCCAGGATGTCGTCTTCTCCTCTGTACCTTACAAAAACCATAAGTTGAGCGTCACCTGCAATGTCTACTGATTCATTTGTCTGCAACGAAAAATTTCCTGCTTTTTTCAGTGCCACAATCAGTTGAGCCAAAATATAATCTGAAATGAGATAGATTCGACCTTTGATGCTATTGTCAGAAAATGGTACCGATTCAATCTTGGCAACATCTGCTCCACAACCAGTTTTCACCATTGCCACTGCTGCTGGCTTCACCAGCTCCTCTCCAATGTTATGGGGCTTTTTGCATCTTGCAATATACCACAACACTTCAAAGGACACCAAGCAAGCTTTCTCCAGAGAAAAGGCTGAACTCGAAGGAGCATCAATCCGACTTCGTTTTACCTGCTCTTCTTTGTCCTCCCAGTAACTCAGTGGCTTTTTGACAAAGTGTGGATGAACTGAATGCAAATGATGCTTCAATTTGTTTTCCTTCATAGATTAATTGGCGAGGACCTGCAGGCACTGAACACACTGAGGTCGGACATTCCCAGATTTTTGTCTCATCTCGGTGAAGCCATATTTCAAAAACTTAGGCTTAGACAGCAGTTGTGTTTTGCGTTGGGCCATTTTCCAGTTGAAGACCAGACCTGGAATGAAAAGAGTTATAAATTCTTACATTTTAATTTTTAAAAAATTGGAAATTGTTCAAAAAGTTAAAAATACCCAATTGTAAAGTTAATTATTATTTATTATATTATTCGACTCCACACACAGTAACATTCATCAAAAACCACACGTAAATAAAAATAAGTAAGATGCAGGCAATACTTACATTGTTTGCAGTAACTAGATCTCAGCCTCCAGTAAACAAGTGAAAGCACGACTGTCAGATTGTAAACTGTCGACACATGCGAAAATTGAATTTCTTTTATGTGAAAAATAGGTTTTCTCGACCATTCTTGAATGATTCAGAATAAAAAAAGAAATTTTGGCAACAGCATATAATAAAATAAACGCCAATGATAAAACTCATCTGGAACAGTTATGAATGTATAAAAATCGAACATTTTAAACTTAAATAAAAACGTTTAATGAATAAAAACAGTGCATTCGATAATTAACCTAAAAACGCTAAAATTACAGCGCCATCTATAATATCACATTCAGATAAGAGTGAAACTTAACAACAGGCTCCTCACTGGTCTGCTTGACGCACGAGTATTGGACGTGAACGGACTCGAACATTATTATATTAAGCGTATATGGATGCTGTTGTATCCAGCAATTACCCCAAACGTACTTGATGGTAACGTCAACGGTTTAATCCGAAATCTCAACACAGCACAGCATGCCCATTAGGCCTCCAAAAACCCGTTTTTCCTTAGCTCCTCCCACTCTCCAAAACCAACAAGTCACTTCCGTTTCCCATACCTATGAACTAAAACATGTGAATTCCAAACATAAATTACATATGAATTATAACACGTGAATTCCAAACATAACAGATGCGATATTATCCACAACTATTCTACTTTAATTACTATTTCAATAATCCTTATTGTGCCAGTGAAGTAATCCCCTTATAACACTGTAATACTTCTTTTTTTTGAGACGGTCCAGCGACCCTCAGGAACACCCTCACGACCCTCATTTGGGTCGTGACCATAGGTTTGGGATCCACTGCCCAAGAGGTACGCACACTTGCCTGGGTTCGAATCCTGACCCATGGGGCTTTTGGGCTTTTGAAGTTTGGCATTTTTTGAAGTTGTTCTCTAATTTTATCTTCATCAATAAATCAATGGGGGCATTTCCTCGAGTTGTTGCTACTTCTTTTCCAAGTTTAGGATCCATTCTGCTTCCTTGTTATGTTATTTTCGACCTTCAAAAATTCATTTCCATAAATTTCCCAGCTTTCATTTTTAAGGGGGAGTTGACACATTCTGCTTTTGTTTCCCCAATTCACGGTAAAATCTCTTCAGGTTACTCTCAAACATGTATTTGGTTTCTATTTGTAGGGCCTGGTTTTTTCTTCCGGTGTTGTTTGCCCATTACTTTTTCTTGAATGAATAGTGCCGCTGCAAAACACACGACATTGATTTCCTTCAAGGTGGATGATTTTTAAGGTGGATGATTCTCTCAACGAGGTGAATGATCATTTTTCTAATTTAATGATTGGAATTTTTTTTCTAATTGAATAGTCTGCCTCACTAAGGTTTTGTCCGTTTATTGTTTTCTATGCGATACGTTTTGGTCTTTCTCTGAGTTTTATCAAGTTAATCTCTTTTATTTTGTTGGCTAACTCTTCTTTCCATCTATTCTGTTCTGCTCTTCATTGTCTTCACAGTCCTCCTCTCCCTCATTCTTCTGCTCTCCCTTGTTTTTCTGCCCATCACCATCCACCTTTTCCATTCTTTTCCCCTTCATTTGTGCCTGAGTCACCTGGTTTTTGTTTCTGAACCGCTCTTGACCCTCTTTCAATGGGACACCATCATTCTTTCCTTTTGCCACACACTTTCTTCATCACCTTTGGTCCGGCTCGATGTCGAAGTTTGGTCCTCATCTCGTTGCACAGCCAAAACTTCCTCTCATGCCATCTCGGTCAAATTCCTGCCACCTCAGTCTTCACCTTCAAGCGAGCACTTAGCTCCCCTCACTCTAATCTCTCTTGCCACTTGTTGCCTTGCCCTAGATGTAATCTCTTCTATTCTATCTTTATCTAGATACATTTTAATTGTTGAAAAGACCTCTAATTTATCAAGGGGGGGCTGTCTCTGCCCTCATAGCCAGTTTCATTGTTTTCAGCTGGTTCCTGAAACATTCACCCTTACCTTTATTCCCCCATGCCTCATGTATGGAATACATCTTGCATTGGAGGAATATCTCCTCCTCAACAATCAAGGTTTCCGTTTGTAGTTTTTGTCTCGAGCTATCAGACCCGTTGTTAGCAGTGCTTCGCAGGCATTCACTTTCACGCTTCCCTCTCCATTCACGGCCCCTCCCATCTCCCTTCAAACCTTCGCGTCTGGCATCTGGAGTTTCATGTGATTCATTGGAGCCATGTCTGTTCATAAAGTGCCGTCTCAATCTATCAGGCCCTGTGTTTGTGGCGCTTCGTGTGCATTCATGTTTCCGTCTCCATTCACGGTCCCTCCCATCTTCAATGTCGACACCCTCCCCCGCTCCACTGAAGACCCCTCCCCCCCAGGGGTCTGCCATGGAGCTAGCACAAGAGTCCAGTCCGTATGTGATCCAAATGACAGCATACCTCGTTTGTCCTCCTTTTAATGTCCACCTTCAGTGAAGAGGATCCATAATCGAGTGAGGTCCCGACGGACATGCGGGCTTTTTGGCCTGCCTCGTAGCACTGATTCAAATGGCAATGGACCATGTTCGTCTTTCTCTCGATGTCCACCTTTCCCTTTCTGTTCACCGCTAGGGCATAGCCTCCAACAGCACCTGATGTCCAGGCGGTCATGCTGGTAACTCAGTCCGCCTTGCAACGTCGCTAATAGCCTGCAAGCCTCGGTCTTTTCATAGGCCGCAATTCATAGGCTGCAAACCGATGTTTGCTTCACGATCCCTCTTGCACACATGCTCCACGGCGATCGCCAACGCTGCCACCCACAGTACTTACAGTGCATCCTCTCTCATCGATTCTCTCATCTGTTGCCAAGACCGAAGTCCACATATATCCTTCGCAGGTTGCTCATGGGGGAACCGATGAGAGAGCTGGTGAGGAAAGCCGCTCGCGTATCGACGCCATCTTGGTGTGTGTGTGTGTGTGTGTGTGTGTGTGTGTGTGTTTGTGTGTGTGTGTGTGTGTGTGTGTGTGTGTGTGTGTGTGTGTGTGTGTGTGTGTGTGTGTGTGTGTGTGTATGCATGCAAGTTGTTTTTGCCTGCTCTCCCCACATGTTGGTGGATCTCATGAGATGGAACGGAGATCTACCAGATCTCGAAGTATCAACCTTCGTGTGTGTGTGTGTGTGTGTGTGTGTGTGTGTGTGTGTGTGTGTGCGTGCGTGCGTGCACAAAACACGTGCAACATGCCACGCACAAGATGTGTGCACACAAAACACGACTACACAACATGCCATGCGCACATGTTTGCATACAATACAACCACATGCACAACATGTACATGTGTATAAAACGCACAAAAACAGCATGTGTGCATACAACACACAGCACACGATGCCACACAAGCCAAAACAAAATACACCAAAGCAAAACCAAAGCCAAACGTGTGCAAAACACGCACGTGCAAACCACAACCCACGCATGTGCGCGGCACCGCCGCATGCCTCAACCTCCGCAGACCCCCACCTGGGCCCATCAAATTCCAGGCCCTCCTCCCACCAGAGCCCATCAAATTCCAGGCCCTCCTCCCACCAGGGCCCATCCAATCCCAGGCCCTCCTCCCACCAGGGCCCATCAAATTTCAGGCCCTCCTCCCACCAGGGGCCATCAAATTCTAGGTCCTCCTCCCGCCAGGGCCCATCAAATCCCAGGCCCTCCTCCCACCAAGGTCCATCAAATTCCAGGCCTTCCTCCCACCAAGGTCCATCAAATCCCAGGCCCTCCTCCCACCAGGGCCCATCAAATTCCAGGCCTTCCTCCCATCAAGGTCCATCAAATCCCAGGCCCTCCTCCCACCAGGGCCCATCAAATTCCAGGCCTTCCTCCCACCAAGGTCCATCAAATCCCAGGCCCTCCTCCCACCAGGGCCCATCAAATTTCAGGCCCTCCTCCCACCAAGGTCCATCAAAATCCAGGCCCCCTCCCCACCCATGGTGTGGGTGTCTGTGTGTTGACCATCATTTTTCACAAAGACAAGAATGTCTGTTTTCATTCACAACAATTCACATTAAATATAATCAGGTGTTAAATAATTCCTGTACATAGAAAAAGCAATTTAAGGTGGAGGGAGTAATTAGAGGAGTAAGCAGAATCTGCTCTTAGCAAAAGTCAAGATGCAAACTACATTCTCTCAATACAACAATGTGTTGCTGTTTGCACCGTGGCATTGTTTAACAGGTGATCCCGTTTGGAGGACCATGTGATCTCCAAGGTGACTGTGCCTGTCGTGATCCTGCAGCGACAGAGAATCATGCACGGCGCCATGACATTGGTCGTGGTTGAAGACAAGTTTAATATTTGTTTATATTTTGGTTCCACAATGTCGACTTTATTTTAGTCATTTTATTTTTTGTTACCAAATCCAACTCCTTTCTTTGAGCAGTTACATTTATTTATTTATTTATTTATTTATTAAATCCATTATTTTTCAACCTTTTCTCAGTTTATCACGTCCCCTATTTTATCCTGTCATGATCGAAAAATCTCCGTCTGGTGTCCACTCGGCTGCAGGTATAGGTAGCCATGATAATAGGGCCTAATTACACCTGATGTACCAAGCGATGAAGTGTCTGATATTACCAAAGTGGATTTTCACAGCTTAGAGATCATAAGATATGATGATCAGTGTTTTCACCATATGATGCTGTGATCCTTCAGAAAAGGCATATAGTCTGTGCTGTTCACAATTAAGGAGTGTACAAGTCAATGGGATCATCATGTGTTGCTGCTTGTAGCATGATGTTCTAGTTAGACATGAACATGATTTATGTGACCATTACAGATGTTTTCCTGCGCGTCCTCCACTGGATACTTGAGGGCAAGTCTCAGTACATGGGCCGTTTCACCACAAAACTCGAGGTTGGTGTTAGGTTAGGGTTAGATTGAAGTTTATTTTACCAGCTTATATTTCAGGGTAAAAAGGTGGGGGCTTGGAGGGGGAGGGGGTATATAATCTGATAGATCAGACGATATTCATGGAAAAGCATTATTTGGGGTGAAACATGATGGGTGTTCAAAAAGAGAGATAGGAACGACACGTGATATTATATTTAAAAAACACCAACGTTTTGCAGGTGTGATGCAGAATAGTAATGAAACGTCACCACACTGGTTTGTGGGCAAGATCGACTCAACAGTCTGGCAACATCAATCATCTGGACTGGTCTCCCATCTCTACCGCCTCTGACATCAACTCATCCTGGGAATTCTTCCAAAGTAAATTGCTCTCTCTCATGCACAGATATATCCCATCTCGTCTTCAGTTGTCATACCCTTCCTCCCGTCCATGGTACACGGAATCTTGTGGTGAGGCTGTTGCCCAGAAACAACTTGCCTTCGTCTCCTGGAAAGCAAATCCAACGGAAGGAAATCTCATTTCCTTTCACAAAGCCCGAAACAAGTGTGTGTCCACCCTCAGGAGAGCCAGGAAACAATATCTCTCCGTCTCAAGACCGAACTCTCTTATCTGTCTCCCTCTTCCAAATCCTGGTGGCGTCTGGTCAAATCTGTTTCTGGTGTTTGTTCCCCCTCCATCCCCTCCCTCACCTCAAATGACCACACGGCTGACTCTGCATGTGAAAAAGCTGAATGCCTCAACTCTGTTGTCCCAAACCCATCCCTCTCTGTACCCATCGTACCCAGTCGTACCCAGCTGCTCCTGGACTCTGTGTCCTTTCCTCCTGACAAGGTGGAAAAGTTTCTGTCAACCCTCGACTCTGATTCTGCAACTGGACCTGACGGCATCAGCCCACGGGTCATAAAATCCTGTTCTTCCGCTCTTTCACTCCCTCTCTCTGTTCTCTTCACCCTCTCTTTTGCTCAAGGTCATCTGCCATCTGCTTGGAAATCTGCCAACATCACTGCTGTGCACAAAACAGGTGCAAAAACAGATCCCAGCAACTACAGACCAATCAGCCTTCTCCCAATTATCAGCAAAGTCATGGAATCCATCATTGCTTCAGATATGAAATCTTTCCTCTTCTCCAATGGCTTGATCTCTCATCATCAATTTGGTTTCAGACCTGGTCACTCGACTCTGGACATGCTGCTTCTGCTTTCTCAACAATGGATGGAGGTCCTCAATGCCAAACAGAAAATTAGAGCTGTCTCCCTTGACATGTCACGTGCCTTCGATACGGTCTGGCACCCCGCTCTGCTCACCAAACTCTCCTCTTTTGGTATCCATGGAAATCTCCACGCATGGCTGGCGGACTTCCTCTCTTGTCGTAGTCAACGTGTGGCCCTGAATGAGTTTCTCTCATCTCCTCTTCCTGTTCAGGCTGGAGTTCTCCAAGGCAGTGTTCTGGGCCCTGTGCTTTTTCTGGTCTTCATCAATGATCTCTCTGACTCTCTTGAAAATCCTCTCTATCTCTTTGCTGATGACTCTACTCTCTGTCGCTCCATTCTTCATCCCTCAGATCGGCAGCCTGCAGCCTCGTCACTCTCTGCAGACCTGGACAAAATCACAGACTGGGCAAACAAGTGGAACATGTCTTTCAATCCTGACAAATCTCACACTCTTACGATGTCTCTCCGAAAAGACCGACTGGACAACCCTCCCATCCACTTTCTGAATAATCCTCTCCAAGAAGTTCTGTCACTCAAGCTTTTGAGTCTCACTATCTGCCATGATCTTTCCTGGGAAAACCACATTTCAAATCTGGCCTCCAAAGCCAGTCACCGACTGGGCATCCTCCGTCATGCGAAGTCCTTCCTTGGCACACCTGAGCTCCTCAACCACATACAAGGCTTTCATCCGCAGCTCAATGGAATACTGCTCTCCCCTCTGGGCTGGTGCTCTTGCCTCACACCTACCTCGTCTTCACGCTGTTGAAACCAAAGCATTCAGAATCATTGGAATCTCCCGCGATGAAGCTAACTCCAAGGGCCTCTCACTCACGCACCGCAGGCAGGTTGGTGGTCTTTCCGTCTTCTACCGACTCCTCTCTGGCCTTGCCCCCCCCAGCTCTCTCTGGGCTCTGTCCCGCAAATATTCCTCCAGGTCGCACAAGATCTGCCTGCAACCCTCTTATGGTTAAACTGCCAAAATCAAGACTCTCTGCTCACCTTCACTCCTTCATTCCTATTTTCTCCCGCCTCTGGAACAAACTCCCTCACTCTCTTCAATCCCACTCCACCCTCCAGGTCTTTAAAACAGCTGTTCACCACCATCTCTTATCTTCCCCCATCCAAAAACCTTGATCTTTTCTACCCCCGCTAATTTCACCCCAATTCCACTTTTTTGAAATACCAACTTCTGTCCTGGAAGTCCTTGGTGTCCTTGTGTTTTATACTTCTCCCACCCCTCCCCCTCCTCCTTCCGACGCCTCCTCCCCCCAAGCCCTCTCCCTCCCACACATCTCCCTGCTCTCAAATGTTGTGTTTGTGTGCTTCCCCTTCTCTCCCCATCTTGTTTTCCGCTCCCTCTTTTTATATATTTTGTTTGTCTGGTTGATTTGTTTGTGAAGTAAATGTTAGCTCTTTCACGAGCCTCGATTCAGTATACAAAAAACAAAATATAAAAAAATTGCTTTTGAACACGTTCCGATGAAAATCCAATGATTGGAGATATTTGAACACGTGCTCCGATGAAAATCCACTGATTGGAGATATTTGAACATGTTCCAATGAAAATCCACTGATTGGAGATATTTGATCACGTGCTCCGATGAAAATCCACTGTTTGGAGATATTTGAACACGTGCTCCGATGAAAATCCACTGATTGGAGATATTTGAACACGTGCTCCGATGAAAATCCACTGATTGGAGATATTTGAAAACGTGCTCTGATGAAAATCCCCTGGAGATATTAGAACACGTGCTCCGATGAAAATCCACTGATTGGAGATATTTGAACACGTGCTCCGATGAAAATCCACTGGAGATATTTGAACACGCTCCGATGAAAATCCACTGATTGGAGATATTTGAACACGTGCTCCGATGAAAATCCACTGATTGGAGATATTTGAACACGTGCTCCGATGAAAATCCACTGATTGGAGATATTTGAACACGTGCTCAGATGAAAATCCACTGATTGTGGATATTTGAACACGTGCTCCGATGAAAATCCACTGATTGTGGATATTTGAACACGTGCTCCGATGAAAATCCACTGGAGATATTTGAACATGTGCTCCGATGAAAATCCACTGATTGGAGATATTTCAACACGTGCTCAGATGAAAATCCACTGATTGGAGATATTTGAACACGTGTTCCGATGAAAATCCACTGATTGGAGATATTTCAACACGTGCTCCGATGAAAATCCACTGATTGGAGATATTTGAACACGGGCTCCGATGAAAATCCACTGATTGGACATATTTGAACATGTGCTCCAATGAAAATCCACTGATTGGAGATATTTGAACACATGCTCTGATGAAAATCCACTGGAGATATTTGAACACGTGCTCCGATGGAAATCCACCGGAGATATTTGAACACGTGCTCAGATCATGCTGCTCAGTTATTGGAAGGAGTTAAGTTTACAGCCTCGGCGTTCCGGTTACAGCCTCGGCGTTCCGGTTACAGCCTCGGCGTTCCGGTTACAGCCTCGGCGTTCCGGTTACAGCCTCGGCGTTCCGGTTACAGCCTAGGCGTTCCGGTTGCAGCCTAGGCGTTCCGGTTACAGCCTAGGCGTTCCGGTTACAGCCTAGGCGTTCCGGTTACAGCCTAGGCGTTCCGGTTACAGCCGAGGCGTTCCGGTTACAGCCGAGGCGTTCCGGTTACAGCCTAGGCGTTCCGGTTTCAGCCTAGGCGTTCCGGTTACAGCCTAGGCGTTCCGGTTACAGCCTAGGCGTTCCGGTTACAGCCTAGGCGTTCCGGTTACAGTCTCGGTATTCCAGTTACAGCATCTCTGTAGGATGCAGGATGTACAGCAATAGAGTTGCAAATACAAAGAAAAATTATCTGTTGCAAATTCCTGTCTAAATGTTAAAGAAATGTAATTTGGTCAATAAGAATGAGAGAAAAAGAGGATTTACCCATATCGGATGCTCAAATAATTTGTCCGGGTGTGGTTTGTTGTGTCGTTATGGAAGAAGAAAACCGAAGTTGATTAACATGTAAAATGTATTCTTCACGTGCAGCAACCGTTGGACACACGAGTTGTGCAGTGGTAAATCAAGTCGTTCACCAGTCGTAATAGGTTAGGCCTAGATCCGAGACGGTATGTCCGTGTAATTGTAAAAGAGGTACGCACACTGCATGGATCCGTAGCACTCACGTCATCAGCACTCACGTCATCAGCACTCACGTCATCATATGTAAACTTCAGACAAGACTATGGGACACTACAGTTGTAAAGCGTGCAAAGCATGGTATCAATTCCTGCCCAACTGTAGAACATTCCAAGTTTGTGAACTGTTTGATGAAGATGATTTCCTGTGCTTCATACCAAAATAAATAGCAGGAATGCTAAACATGTTTATAGCTTTGGAGTAGAAAAGTAAAAAGGAGAGAAAAAAAAAAAGAAGATAAACTTTTGCGAAAAAATGAAAATAATGAATAACGAATGATAAATTAGGTTTAAATGAATAACGAATGATAAATTAGGTTTAATTTCACATTTTGTTGACGATGATGTGAAACAGAGAAGTTTCAAGTGGCATCACATTTACAGCATCCACGCGGACGAACCCTCGAGTTGTGAACATTGCGTATGTTTGAGATATTGAGAGTGTGAGAGTGAACAGCTTCTCATTGAGAGTGGATCTTTAAATGAAGCCCTCATGCTCATGGATTGCAAAATGATGCTTCTTTGCTGTCTTTGCGCTTTAGCTCAAATGATGCTTGTGAGTCCTATAAAGCAGGGTTCTTGTATGATCATGTGCCCTTTTATGTCGATGAAAAGCTACATGTTTGTCTACAGAGTGGTCCCATTTATCCTTCGGTACACATTTTAATTGCTTTCCTGTATTATACAATTGTAACTTCATTATAATTTATGGTATTTACATTAATTATTTGTTGTGGCTGGGCTGGGATTTCCATTGCCAGAAGAAAGGTGCAGAAACAGCTTAGTTTTTCTTTGGTGTCTTGAAAAGTTAAATGAAGCTATAGGGTGTGTGTGTGTGTGTGTGTGTGTGTGTGTGTGTGTGTGTGTGTGTGTGTGTGTGTGTGTGTGTGTGTATGTCACGTGAACATGCTAGGTGTTTCAGCTTTGTACTAATTGTATCTATATCCGCCAAATAATCCCCTCCTGGTTAAACTTTCAAAATCCAGGCTCATTGCACACCAGGTCTTTTATTCCTCTTTTCTCCCAAATACTGAACCACCTGCTCTGTCTCTCCACTCTCCATGGCTTAAAGCAGGCAGGGTACAACGACTCGTGCTATCACCCATGATCTTTATTACTCCCAGTAACCCTTCCCAGCCAATCCTCTTGACTTGCTGATGTCAGTGGGTTTTTCTTTTTCAGTTTTTCCCCCTCTCTCCTCCCCACCATCTCTCTCTGCCTTTTCTCTCTCTCCATCCCCACTCCTGCCTGCTTTCTCTCTCTCTCTCTCTCTCTCTCTCTCTCTCTCTCTCTCTCTCTGTGTCTCTCTCATCCTCTCTCCCCCCATATCTCTCTCTCTCTCCATCCCCACTCCTGCCTGCTTTCTCTGTCTCTCTGTCTCTCTCCTCTCTCTCTCTCTCTCTCTCTCTCTCTCTCTCTCTCTCTCTCTCTCATCCTCTCTCCCCCCATATCTCTCTCTCTCTCCATCCCCACTCCTGCCTGCTTTCTCTGTCTCTCTGTCTCTCTCCCTCTCTCTCTCTGTCTCTCTCTCTCTCTCTCTCTCTCTCTCTCTCTCTCTCTCTCTCCACTCCTGCCTGCTCTCTCTCTCTCTCTCCACTCCTGCCTGCTCTCTCTCTCTCTCTCCACTCCTGCCTGCTCTCTCTCTCTCTCTCTCTCTCTCTCTCTCTTTCTCTCCACTCCTGCGTGCTCTCTCTCTCTCTCTCTGTCTCTCCACTCCTGCCTGCTCTCTCTCTGTCTCTCCACTCCTGCCTGCTCTCTCTCTCTCTCTCTCTCTCTCTCTCTCTCTCTCTCTCTCTCTCTCTCTCTCTCTCTCTCATCCTCTCCCCCCATTTCTCTCTCCCTTTCCTGTTCATTATCCCTTTGCTGGTTGTGCCCAATTGTTCCCCCTCTTCCCCAATTTCAATGTAACCTTTGCCCTTCCATAAGCCTCGCTCTTGCAGAAAAATAATAAAATGTTGTTTTGTTGTTGTCAATGAACAGAATTCCTCGGACATGTTTATTTAATGACGTATCAGTGTGTTTGAAAGCAAATAAAAGCTTCCTCAACCAAATGTGAAAGTTTTAATATTTATTTCAACATGGAGTTACACATCCACCGATACTATTCATCTTGAAGCCATAGAGATGATCTTGCCGCATCACTTGGCCCTCCGGAAACAAGACACAAGGAAGAGAGGAGAAAACCAGTCAAAACAAACCAACACTTGTGAAAGAGCTTAAGGGAGATTATAGGACAGATCACTTCAAAAGAAAGGCCAATTCACATTTTGCACAAAACATCTTGCCACGGATAGAGAAGCAAAGAAGAGCAACTCGAAAATGGCGTCGTGTAACGGCCTCAAGCGTTTGGACAAGACAACATGGAAGGAGCGACAAAACATCACATGCTCGTTATTCCACAGACATAAACGTTCAGTAGTTTGATTTACACAAGATTTTGTGCGAACAGTTTAATAAATATCAATATTGTAATGATAAACACAATTTATGCGATTAAAATGCACAGATCCAGTGAAGTCCAGTGGTCTTTCTCGATTTTCTACTCCTCATTAAATTATTAGACGTCAACGCAATCGTGGTTTGAATCCACATCTGAACTATCAATATTACACTACGACACCATAATAACTCTCAATATTACACTACGACACCATAATAACTCTCAATATTACACTACGACACCATAATAACTATCAATATTACACTACGACACCATAATAACTATCAATATTACACTACGACACCATAATAACTATCAATATTACACTACGACACCATAATAACTATCAATATTACACTACGACACCATAATAACTATCAATATTACACTACGACACCATAATAATTATCAATATTACACTACGACACCATAATACATCGCATCATACGTACGCACAGCATACGCAGTGTAACAAGCTATCTTTGAGCAAACTTCTTATTATAAACTTGATTTCCTAACCTCATGCTCCGTCTAGACTAAATATTACCCTCACATAATCATGTGGACCTTATCAAACTATAACTCATGTGAATCCTCTGAGATCAGCCCTCACTGTTGTCCGCATAGTAATTCCTCAGCACGCTGAGCCACCGTTCATCACAAACGCGGAGCAGGTCAGCGGGTCGACGGAGCCCGTGCGGTGCCCATGCGCCCTCATGACAAACGAGGTATGGGATGGAGACTGTATGTGTGTACACAGATGGTTCGGCAAGTAGCTCGGCACAACGAGGGCTCACCGACGTCATCTGATGAAAAATGATGCTGCCCTTCCTGTAGAGAAAAAAGCAGCTCAGAAACACAGGTGCGGACAAATGTTTAGAGGTGCCTCCATAAATCATAGTATCCCCTACTATGTATACAAAAAAATCTCCGATAGTCCTAATAGATCAACACTCAATACATGAAGCAGGAAGTTATGGTACATCACTATACTGCCCAAGCTTTCAAGTCTAAAGTGAAACCTGATATTGGTTGGAAGATTTCCGTGTGGGATATGAAGACGAGCAAGCGGGCGCAATATTGTACAAAGCAACAGAAGCACATGCACAGTGATAACCAAGTAACAGAAAATGGCTGGAAGCATCCACTGGATGCCTGTGTGGGTAAAGACAAGAACGAATCTACGGCAGACATACCGTGGGCCAAGTTCATCCTCCAGACGCCAGTTAAAGTCCCCAAACTTGCTGTAGTGAGTATTGTAGTGGTGTCGGATGCGATGAAGAGCAGCAGCAGTTGTGTCCAAAAGCATGGAGTACGCAAGCTGCTGTTCTTTTCCACTTGTGTAACCATTAAACAAGTTGTAGAGCTTGTCTGCAATCTCTAGGGCAACATAATCCAATAAGAATGGTGAATAATTATTCATCCTCGCTTGTGCTGTATTACATCTAGCGAAGTAAACAGGAAAAAAACATGACCGAAGATTATGAAAGTTATGGTTGAATCAACCTGGGTAACTTGGTTAGCCAATTCCTGAGTGAACGTTGTTAAAAATAATAAAACAAGGAAAACTAGAAAACATCCGAAAATGCTAAGCACCCGCTTTGTATTCGGACTTCTTCTTCTTCCGTATGCTAAACATGAAGAAAACAGCTCAAAAAAAAAATACAAAAAGATTGACGATTTTAGGCGACCTTGACCTTTTGCTCCGATTTGATTCGACCACAAAAGCAATAATTGGCCTCAGTCACCAAATGTGCAAACCTCGCTCAAATTAAACTCAGATGGAAACTTGTGATTTTGTGACCCTTGACCTTCTTGACAGAACACAAGTTACACTCTGAATTGGGTCGCATTGAGTCACTGACGTATTGACTGACATTGATATTTTATGTAACCATGACCTTTGACCTTTCTATCGAAAAAAAACATTCGGCTTCTGGCTTTGATTGGTTGAACTAATTCAGTGACCCAATATGCAAATTCTTAAAATTTCAGGTCAATTCTTGAAGGTTCACTTAAAACATTGACCTTTTGACCATGTTATTAATTTGACTTCTCCATATTCTCATTAAAAAGTTTCGTGTAAAATTTGATGATATCTGAAATGGTAAACGGTAAACTCGGTCTCCCGCTGCATGGGTTGCCAGGCTAATAGAGGGAGGTTGAAGTAGTGGGGGTTGAGGGTGAGGCTAGCTCATAGTGAGGAAGAATCTCAAATAAGCTACAAACACATTGTGCAAACGAGTACAAGTAGAACCTCTTTTATCTGGAATGGTCAGGACCAAGGATGTTCTGGATAAACGATATTTCCAGTTAATCAATATCATTGTCATTAATGGATAAAGAAGTAAATTAAAAACTAGAGAAATGCGACTGTGTTGCCAATATGCCTCCGCAGAGTCCCTGTCCGTGACAACAGGTAGATGTCCTCGTTGACTAACCAAAAAATAAACAAGTTGGATTTAAATCCCTTCAGCTGTTCTCAAGTATCACATTTTTACCAGACATGAAAGGTTTCACATCGATCGGTGAAGCGGTTTCCGAGGAAGGGGTTTCTTAAATATCGGCTTTCGAGCTAATATGTCTGCGATACCACGTGACGTATGACCATAAAAAACGTACACTCTGCATATGTATGGGTCGGGGATCACGTTTGTGAAGTTTGGTGTTGATCGGACAAGGTTAGTTTTTCTACACAATATGGCTGCCAAACCACGTGACCTACGACATCATCATTTTCAAACTATATGCAATAGTTGCTGTTAGATGATATTTGTAAAGTTTCGCATCGATAGGGTAAGCGGTTTCAGATATATTAATTATTTAATATTTTCCTTCAATCCAATATGGCTGCCACAGCATGTGACTGATGACGTTTTTGTGATCAACTTTTAATCACCATGCCTAGTCAATGACACAAAGTTTCGAGTCGGTCGCTTTGGTGGTTTTGGAGAAGATGTTTTTTAAGGTTTAAGGTTAAATCCAAAATGGTTGACAAAGTATGTGACCTATGGTGTCATAAATTTAATATTACAATACAAATGGGTCATAGATCACGTGCATGCAATTTCAGATTTTTAGGATAAGGAATTCGATTAAAACATTTATGGCTGGTATACCGCTTCACCTATGACGTCACAATTATCATAAAAACATTCTGCATGGGTGTCGCTTCTACCCTGAAAGTTTTGTCTCAATCGGACATGTGGTTGCTGAGAAAAACAAGATTTATCCCGTACGGACAGACGGACAACCCGAAAACATAATGCCTCCGGCCATCTTCGAGGGTGGAGGCATATACATGGATGTCGTGTTATGTTGTGCGATGAACCCCTGATGATTAATAAACACAAGTATTATGCACATGTAATATACGTACCTTTAGAATCCTAAGACCTCCAAGGCCTCGCGATATACCTTTAAAACCTTATAGACCTGTAAGACCCTTCAGAAGCCTCAGACCCTTTTGGTTGTATACACCATAAGCCTAAGATCATACACTTATGGTTATTTTTTGGTTGGATACACCTTTTTTTTAACGTATAATCCCAGCCTCCCCGATCTTATACAGTATATAAATATACACTATTGAAATCAAGTTGTACCTCAATCATGAACACGTTTGTGGATGGACGGACAAACGGATGGACGAACGGACAGACAGAAGTGTACCAGTTGCTTAACCCCACTTTTTGCTTCGCGTGTGCGGGGTAATAAAGGCTTCATACCTTCTCCTTTGATGTCATCCACAACCTTGCAGGGTGTGCGCATGTGCAGGTTTGAGGGCTCAGATCGACGTCCAGTACTGTCCACGGTTTGTAAGCTAAATCTGATCAAGGGGAAATTACATAAGAAAAACACATTCAGAGGTTATGGACCAGCCACACAAAAACGCCAAGAACGAGGTTATTTCAGGAGCAAATAAAGCAAAGGAAACAGAAGTACTTGATAGGAAGAAAATACAAACACGCAGCAGGACCCTGGAGGGAGCATGAATCTGCACGTGCAATTAATCAACATGAAGAATTGTTTCATCACTACTTTCGTCATTTTGAGTTTTTAGGTTTTGTTTAATTGGGAGCATACGTACCTTTTTGTGAGGAGTCTCGTTTCCATTCCTGACATGACTATACGCCATTACCCTAGCGCTTCACAGGCAAGGCCTTCCGTCAATGAGTGGACCATCCATCAGATGGCATTGCCGACATTAAGCTGATGAGTTGTTTGCTCGCACTTGTTGCTGCTGACAAACATCAAATTTACTGCAGTTCCTTTCACAAAGAGTAGCTCAACTTCTCTTGGTACACACTTGGTATCTTCCCTCCGGAGAGCCAGGAAACACCATCTCTCTGATCTCAAGACTGAACTCTCAAACCTGTCTCCTTCCTCCAATTCCTGGTGGCATCTGGTCAAATCTGTTTATGGTGTTTGTTCCCCCTCCATCCCCTCCCTTACCTCAAACGCCTACAAACCTGACTCCGCATGAGACAAAGCCGAATGCCTCATCTCTGTGTTTGCCTCAAAATATTGTGTCCCAAACCCATCCATCTCTGTACCCACCATACCCAGTCGAACCCAGCTGCTCCTGGACTCTGTGACCTTCTCTCCTGACAAGGTGGAGAAGTTTCTGTCAAACATCGACTCTAATTCTGCAACGGGACCAGACGGCATCAGCCCACGGCTCCTAAAATCCTGCTCTGCCACTTTATCTCACCCTCTCTCCATTCTCTTCACCATCTCTTTTGCTCAAGGTCATCTGCCATCAGCTTTTAAATCAACGAACATTACCGCTTTACACAAAAAGGTGCAAAAACAGATCCTTACAACTAAAGACCAATCAGCCTGCTCCAAATATTCAGCAAGGTCAAGGAACCCATCATCGCTTTCGATATTAAATCCTTCCTCTTCTCCAACGGCTTGATCTTGGATCATCAATTTGGATTCAAACAAGGTCATTCTGCTCTGGACAAGTTGCTTCTGCTGTTTCAACAATGGATGGAGGTCCTCAATGCCAAACAGGAAATCAGAGCTGTCTCCCTTGACATATCTCGTGCCTTCGATATGGTCTGGCACCCCGCCCTGCTCACCCAACTCTCCTCTTATGTTATCCATTGAAACCTCCATACATGTGTTACATATTTATGTGAATGTATGTGAATTACCATTCAGGTCTTTGCTTATCCGTGTGTAGTATATTAAGTTGTTGTGTAGTTGTTGTGGTTGGAGGGTCAGGAGCCCTTCTGAGGGAGTGGCCGGAAACGGAAGTGACCGGAAACGGAAGAGAAAAAGACACGAGGAAAAAAGGACGAGTATTATTCTTCCTCGCCCCGCTCCGACCAAAAGGCGGGATCGACCTTGCGCTGCGTGGAAAAGCGGCGTTCCGAAGCCTGTCTGGCGAGAGGAATCACCGGGACGTGTACCTGCCCGGTGGAGACGTCAAGTGACGTGGGGCCGTGCATCGACCCCGCGTCTGGTATCGTTCGCGGCACCGTCTAAACAGACGCGTGCGGGTCGCACGTTGGGGCCTAACGCGCCTTGCAAGCGGCGTGGGGTTTGGCTTGCTCTACCGTACCCGCTCCGCGTGGCCACGAGGGGCTGCAGCCACGGTGCCTGGTACGATACCTGCCCGGTGGAGAAACGTCCACCCGGGGTTCGTTCAACCGCCCGAGTGCGGAGACGCCGACCAGTATCTTGGTCAGGAGGGGCCCAGAGACATTGTGAGGAGCAGAGACCGAAAGGGGGTGTGAGTACTCACCGGGACACACATATATAAGATGGCCATCTTACTCATAGGGAATTGATTGTGGCTGGGAAATATTGTTGATGGTTGTGTATTGTTGATTGCTCGGGGAAAATCTCCGTGGTTGTGTCATTGGAATTGTATGGTATCATTACCATTGGAAATATATCCTTGAACATCAGTTGTCTCCTGGGTGAAATTCATATGGATTGCGTGGCGAAAGCGCATATATAGTACAGCTTGCTGGCGGAGTTCCTCTCACGGTCCGGGGGTCACCGAGACCAGGTATTCACCGAGGGGACCACGTAACAGAATTGGGGGCTCGTCCAAATTACGATTTGTGGTTTCGCAATTGGGTCTACGTCCGGGATTTAAAATTGTATAAAATAATAAAATAATAATATTTTTTATTAATTAAAATTTATTAATTAATTATTAATTGGTAAAAAAATTTTTGAGAAATTGGGGTAAAGTCTTGGGTGAAGGTTAACAGGTGTTAACGATAGGCACCATGGCGTTTGTGGCACAGAACTTTGGGGTAACCCCGAGTGAGGCACAGTTCCGAGCGTTGCTAAAGTCGGACCTCTTGAAATTGGCCAAACATTTTAACTTGGAGGTCCGAACTAATTTGAGGAAGGCAGAGTTGCAGGCCACGGTGATACAATCTATGGTGGGATTAGGAACATGGGACGAGTTAGCCTGGGAGTGGCTACCCGAGGAACCAGAAGACGTTGAGCTCCGGAAACTGGAGTTGCAATTACGGAGCCAGGAACGGATTAAAGAAGAAGAAAGGAAAGCAGAAAAGGAAAGAGCAGAAGAAGAAAGGAAAGCAGAAAAGGAAAGAGCAGAAGAAGAAAGGAAAGCAGAAAAGGAAAGAGCAGAAGAAGAAAGGAAAGCAGAAAAGGAAAGAGCAGAAGAAGAAAGGAAAGCAGAAGAGAGGAGAGAAGAGAAGCAAGCAGAGGAAAGGAGAGTGGAACGAGAACTCCAGGAAAGGTTAAAAGAAGAAGAAAGGAAAGCAGAAAAGGAAAGAGCAGAAGAAGAAAGGAAAGCAGAAGCGAGGAGAGAAGAGAAACAAGCAGAGGAAAGGAGAGTGGAACGAGAACTCCAGGAAAGGTTAGCAGAAGAAGAAAGGAAAGCAGAAAAGGAAAGAGCAGAAGAAGAAAGGAAAGCAGAAGCGAGGAGAGAAGAGAAACAAGCAGAGGAAAGGAGAGTGGAACGAGAACTCCAGGAAAGGTTAGAAGGGAGAAAAGCAGAGGAGAGGAGAGCTGCAAGGGACCTCGAAGCAGAGGAGAGAAAAGCGGAAAGGGAATTAAAGGAACGTGACATGGAGCTTCAGCAAGAAATCAAATTCAAGGAGCTGGAGTTAATGAGAGAACGGGGAGAGGCACCACCCTTGCTGACGGGGTCGACACCTAACCAGAAAACCTGGGATGTGGGCAGACAGGTGAGGCTGGTTCCACCGTTCAGTGAAAAAGAAGTCGCGAAATTTTTTCCACACTTTGAGAAAGTGGCTCGACAATTAAACTGGCCGGAGGAGGCCTGGACCATACTCGTGCAAAGTGTGCTGGTGGGGAAAGCTCAGGAAATTTATTCGGCGCTACCAATGGACCAATGTGCAGATTATGAGGTACTGAAGAAGCACATCCTCAAGGCCTATGAGTTGGTTCCGGAAGCTTACAGGCAAAAATTCAGGAATGCCAGGAAGAGGGAGAGTGAGACCCATGTGGAGTTTGCCAGAGTGAAAGAAAACATGTTTGATCGGTGGTGTGAGTCAAAAGGAGTCGGGAAAGACTTCGAAACATTGCGGGACTTGATCCTGGTGGAGGAATTCCAGCAGTGTGTCCACGAGGACATCAAAGTGTACCTGCAGGAAAAGAAAGTACCAAAGTTGTGGGACGCAGCCACCATGGCAGATGATTATGCCTTAACCCACCGAATAGGGGTCCACGAACCTAACTCCTCGCCTAGATCTCCGCAGGGGAGGTGGGGAACAGCAGGTGCGGAGAACGACCATACATGGCGGCGGCCTCGAGATGATTATGGGGACAACTATGATACCCCACCGGTTCGAAATCAGAGGGATGCGGGCCCAAGACAAACTTATAGTTCGGGGGGCCCGAGGCAGACCCCGAGTTTTTCCTCCGGGCCTACTTGCGCGTTTTGCAAGAAACCTGGACACTTGATGTCCAGTTGTTACCTCATGAAAAGGGACAACCCAGAGCGGAGTCCGACTATTACAACTCCGAATGCGATGGCTAGCGTAAGAAATCGCCATCAAAAGGGTTACCAACCATTTATTTCAGAGGGGTTTGTGTCACTGGATGGAGCCTCGACTAACCGGAGACCGGTTAGGATATTGAGGGACACAGGGGCCCATCAATCTTTAATGCTTGAAGGCATTTTGCCATGGTCCGAGGAGACGGCAACGGGGGATAGTGTTCGTTTACAGGGGATCGGGGGCGGTGTTAGTGCTCCCCTTCAGGTCATCCAGTTGGAGTCCGATTTGGTGTCAGGACCGGTCACCGTCGGTTTACAAGCCACGCTTCCTGTAGAGGGTGTATCTGTGGTTATCGGGAATGATTTGGCCGGGGGTCAAGTTTATGGTAACCTGAGGGTTGGTAAAGAGCCCAGCAGGGAAAATAACATCACACCAGCTCAGGATGGCGACCAAAGTGCCAAGTTATTTGTAAGGGGACTGAACTTCAAAACAGAGGAAGAAGTTCTGACCTCTGTCTTCAACAGATATGGGCCGCTGGTGGAAGTGCGGTTGGTAAGAGACTGGGAAACGCAACAGTCAAGAGGGTTCGGCTTTGTCACGTTTGCCAGCACAAAAGACGCCAGAGAGGCAGAGAAGAATTGGAATGGCAAGGATTTGGAGGGTCGGACCATAACAGTAGGGAAGGCATTTCGTAGGCGTCGAGAGGTCTACAGGAGAGGACAACTGGGCGGTAGTTTTGGTAGTGGCCGAGAAGGAGACCGCTATTCATGGGACTACAGGGACCAGTGGTCCCACCCTAATTATTAGGGAAGTTCTGAGAAGTTGAAGCACTGAAGGCGGCGGAGCCGCCGAGCCAAGATTCCTACACGAATTAACCATGAACGCCGTTCCTAAAGGCGTCCATGTAGTGAACTTTCATGCACGGACTAACCGTGAACTCCACGTTCCTCAAGGCGCCCAGGTAGAGAACTTTCCTGCACGGACTAACCGTGAACTCCGCGTTCCTAAAGGCATCCATGTAGTGAATACTCGGCTTGGCCTCCCGGAAAAAGTGCTATCGAGTTGCTTAACTTTGGATCTTTGATCAACCCCTTAACCTTTATTCCCAAGAAACTGACGGTCAAAGTCAGAGGGTCATGAGATGGAGTTTGATTTGGCAGGGACAATGTCGTTGTTGGTACTTAGTCCAGAGGGAGTAATCTGGAGGGGTTGTGGTGAAATTTTGGTTGCTTTATTTTTAAGTGATAACTGTGCCCGGGGGGAACGGATAATGTGGGGGGGGGGGGGGGGGTTGAGTTATCTGGTTTGTTTCTCCAAATTGGCCGGCAAAGAAAGTTTTCGCTGGGTTCAAACTTTCTTTCTTGAAGGGGGGGAGTGTTACATATTTATGTGAATGTATGTGAATTACCATTCAGGTCTTTGCTTATCCGTGTGTAGTATATTAAGTTGTTGTGTAGTTGTTGTGGTTGGAGGGTCAGGAGCCCTTCTGAGGGAGTGGCCGGAAACGGAAGTGACCGGAAACGGAAGAGAAAAAGACACGAGGAAAAAAGGACGAGTATTATTCTTCCTCGCCCCGCTCCGACCAAAAGGCGGGATCGACCTTGCGCTGCGTGGAAAAGCGGCGTTCCGAAGCCTGTCTGGCGAGAGGAATCACCGGGACGTGTACCTGCCCGGTGGAGACGTCAAGTGACGTGGGGCCGTGCATCGACCCCGCGTCTGGTATCGTTCGCGGCACCGTCTAAACAGACGTGTGCGGGTCGCACGTTGGGGCCTAACGCGCCTTGCAAGCGGCGTGGGGTTTGGCTTGCTCTACCGTACCCGCTCCGCATGGCCACGAGGGGCTGCAGCCACGGTGCCTGGTACGATACCTGCCCGGTGGAGAAACGTCCACCCGGGGTTCGTTCAACCGCCCGAGTGCGGAGACGCCGACCAGTATCTTGGTCAGGAGGGGCCCAGAGACATTGTGAGGAGCAGAGACCGAAAGGGGGTGTGAGTACTCACCGGGACACACATATATAAGATGGCCATCTTACTCATAGGGAATTGATTGTGGCTGGGAAATATTGTTGATGGTTGTGTATTGTTGATTGCTTGGGGAAAATCTCCGTGGTTGTGTCATTGGAATTGTATGGTATCATTACCATTGGAAATATATCCTTGAACATCAGTTGTCTCCTGGGTGAAATTCATATGGATTGCGTGGCGAAAGCGCATATATAGTACAGCTTGCTGGCGGAGTTCCTCTCACGGTCCGGGGGTCACCGAGACCAGGTATTCACCGAGGGGACCACGTAACACATGGCTTGCAAACTTCCTTTCTGGTCGCAGTCAATGTGTGGCCCTGAATGGAATTCTCTCATGTCCCCTTCCTGTCCGGACTGGAGTTCCCCAAGGCAGTGTTCTGGGCCCTGTGCTTTTTATGGTCTTCATTAATGATCTCTCTGACTCCCTAGAAAATCCTCTCTATCTCTTTGCTGATGACTCCATTCTCTGCCACTCAATATCTCAACCCTCAGATCGGCAGTATACAGCCTCTTCACTCTCTGCAGACCTGGAAGATATCACAAACTGGTCAAAACAAGTGGAACATGTCTTTCAATCCTGACAAATCTCACACTCTCACTTTGTCTCTCCGAAAAGACCGACTGGAAAACCCTCCCATCTACTTTCTGAACAATCCTCTTGAAGAAGTTCTGTCACTCAAGCTTTTGGGTCTCACTATCTGCCATGATCTTTCCTCGGAAAACCACATTTCCAAGCTAGCCTCCAAAGACAGTCGCCGACTGGGCATCCTCCGTCGTGCGAAGTGCTTCCTTGGCACACCTGAGCTCCTCACCACATACAAAGCTTTCATCCATTGCTCAAAAGAATGCTGCTCTCCCCTCTGGGCCGGTGCTCCTGCCTCACACCTAGCTCGGCTTGAAACCAAAGCATTCAGCATCATTGGAATTTCCCACGATGAAGCTGATTCTGAGGGCCTTTCTCTCTCTTACCGCAGGCAGGTAGGTGGTCTTTCTGTCTTCTACCGACTCCTCTCCGGCCTTGCTCCCCCAGCTCTGTCTGTGCTCTGTCCCCCAAATATTCCTGCAGGTCGCACAAGATCTGCCTGCAACCCTCTTATGGTGAAACTGCGAAAATCAAGACGGTCTGCTCACCTTCACTCCTTCATTCCTCTTTTCTCCTGCCTCTGGAATGAACGCTCTCTCTTCAATCCCACTCCTCCCTCCAGGTCTTTAAAACAGCTGTTCACCACCATCTCTTATCTTCCCCCATCCAAAACCTTGATATTTTCTATCCCCGTTAAAACACCCCAAATCCACCTCTTTAAATCCCCAACTTCTTTCCTGAAATTCCTAGAAGTGTTCATTTACTTTATACCGTGTACCCCTCCCTCCTCTCCCCACCCTCCCCCTTCCAGAGATCTACCGATGTCCCTGTTCTCTGATGTTGTTGTGCTTGTGTGCTTTCCTCTCTCTCCCACTCTTGGCTCCCGCTCCCTTCATTGTATGTTTTGTGTGTCTGTGCGCGTTTTCATGTTCAATGTGTTAGCTCTTACACGAGCCTCGATTCTGTATCCAAAAAAAAACAAAAAACTTGTGTGAGAGCCACTGGAGGAGCAGAGGCATTGCGATGCCTGCAGAGTAATAGACACGCATGTTTGGAAATACTTCAATGGCTCAGCTATAGAAACGGAATACAAGCACAAACCAAGGGAATCTTTAAAAAGAAGACATCGGGAGGGACCTAACTATATGACCTGACATTCCATCAAGTGCGGACATTGAAAACTAGGCAGTGAGATCAGACATGGTGTTCGCATACAACCAGGAAAGGTGGCATTGCTCAATGGGGTGTCAGCACCCAGTGATTTTGACCTAAATAATGCAGAGATGAAGGAGGTGAGAGAGAGTGAAAATACATTGACCATATTGGAAACATTTGGACACAAGCAAGCGAAGGACGAAAAAGGAAAAGGGGAGAACAGTACTCCATTGAGCGATGGGAAATGGCCTTGCAGGTGCTGTACCTTGGATTTTTCAAGGATTGAGTTGGCACGGTGGAGGATGCCTAGTCTATAGCTAGCTCTGGAGGCCAGACTTGTTACACGGTCAAGCTTAGGAGAGGTAATGCATGAGGTTTAGGCCAAGAAGTTTAAGAGACTGAAACTCTTCCAGTGGTTGACCATGGAAATATAAAGGCAACTGGACGAGAGGATACGTTCCATTTATTGGATCAGCATTTTAATGAATTCCAGATCAGCAGAAAGTGATACTTCTGCTGCCTGCGTGTTCTAGAGTATCAGAGAGATAATTAATGTGAATGAGGAACAAGACTGGGCTAAGCACACTGCCTTGGGGTACTCCATCCTCCACTGGCAAAATAGAGGAGAGGGTCCGTTGATAACAATTCATTAACTGCACGAATGAGGGAAGTCGGAAAGAAATCCAAGTACAAAAGTACCAAAGTATGCCAAAGCCAGTGAGCTTAGCAAGTCGAGCAGGAGGCCAAACTGTGTCGAATGCCCAATATATGTGAAGGGGGTCGTCGTTTGATATTTAGGACCTCCGACCGTTGCTGAAAGAGAGGCAGCAGCGAGTCCAAAGTTGAATGTCCGGGATGGAATCCAAACTGATGGCCAGATGTCAGGCCTCATGGAAAGAGGAAAGCATCAATGATGGATTCCATGACTTTGCTTATAATTTGAAGTAAGTTTACTGTTTTTGGTGTTGAGAAGATCGATGTTTTTCACCCTTCGTGTTGTCAGGAATGATGTTTACTGACGTCCAGGGTACAATACAGGCAGCAAAAAAGAAGGATCTGAAGAAGAGCGCAGACGGTGGAGAGGCAAGGGCAGCAGAGGAGGATTTGAGAAAATGGACATCGATACAATCTGGGTCCATCGAGAAAGTTGCGTTGACGCATCATATCACGTGATCTGTATAACTTTACAACGAACGAACAATGCAACTGAAATATAGTTTAAAAATAAAATTAAAATCTGCATTATAAAACACGACTTTACAAAGTGCGTAGGGAGGGAATAAGACTTGTGAATCAGGCAGTTCATCTTCCTGTCTTCCTTTTCACTGTAGCTTGTGAATGTTTACACATCTCATGATGTCTTCTTTAAAAAAGAGGCATTTCACAGTTTTCCTGGCTAATTTGGTTTGGATCCATAACCAAAGTTTGTATTTTCTGACTACCACTGGACAACACTGGACTTCTGGTCCAAGGTTCCTTTTCCACCATTCGTCATCTTCTCTACTCCGAGATGTCTTCAAAAGTTCAGAATAACTGTTCTGTAATTATTGTCTTGTTAAATGTATTTTGTTTATTGTCAATTTGCTTATGTGAGGCATTTATACATCTCGTTGAGTGCTAAGCTAAACCTGGTGTTGGCTTAGCGGTTAGGGTGCCGGCTTGGGATCCTAGGATCCTGGGTTCGAATCCCGGTCGATCGCTGAATTAACGCCAGGGGGGTTGACTCAGCCTGTCATCCTTCCGAGGTCGGCAAATTGAGTACCAGCTTGCTGGGATGAATGATCACGGTGTGTACCCCGGCTTCGAATAGGTACACTGTATCCCTGCGCATCGAAAGAGTGTGACCAAGGGTTGGCGTCAGGAAGGGCATCCGTCCATAAAAACATTGCCTCAAACAGGGAACCATGATTGTCATGGGGCCCGCAAGGCTAACCCCCGCTCTAGCGGGGAAAATGGCCTTAAAAACGATCATTCATTCATTTCATTTGTTGAGCATTTTCAGGTCTACTTTTGTACACATGGATATACAAGCGGCACCACCCCCAGTATTGTCATACAAGCTATACCTACCATGCACGTGAGTCAATACCCCCGACGCCCCCTTCATATTCAATGCATCCAAGTACCTATCCAAATCTAATTTAAACTTGTCCACCCCTTCCACTGCCACTACCTTTCCGGGGAGACCACTCCATGTATTAACCACTTTCCGACTGTAAGACCCCTGATTTAAAACTGTCCTAACTCTGATCTTCTTTAGCCTCAAGCTCTATGGACCCTGGTCCTAACATTGTCCACCTTGATGAAACTCTCTACATGTCCACACCCTTCATTATCTTAAAGATCTCCATTATATCCCCTCTAAATCGTTCCTTTCCAATGCATAAATTCCTGTTTCGTTTAATCGTTCCTCTAGAATAGGAGGCCATCAACTCCGGCCAAAGTGCTCATATAATTAATTATACCTGAATCCCAGCAATGATGCAAATGCAAGGCAAACACACCTTGGATTGCAGGTCAGATATCCATACATTTAATTAATGACGACATGTAATTTCAGGTACATCTTAATTTCGTAAGTATTCATTTGTTCATACAACATCAACTTGACCTTATTTTGTTTTTAGAGACATTGCTTTTTCGTGCTGTTACTTGTGTGCTCTGTACTCTTGCTTGTTTGATTTATTGATGTGCACTACATGACAAAAAGTATATGGACACCCCAACATCACACATCTCATTCCAAAATCATGGGCATTAATATGGAGTTGGTCACCCCCATTGCTGCTATAACAGCCTCCACTCTTCTGGGAAAGCTTTCCACGAGATGTTGGAACATTGCTGTTGGGATTTGCTTCCATTCAGCCACAAGAGCATTAGTGAGGTGGGGCACTGATGTTGAGTGATTAGGCCTGACTCGCAGTCGGCGTTCCAATTCATCCCAAAGGTGTTAGATGGGGCTGAGGTCAGGGCTCTGTGCAGGCCAGTCAAGTTCTTACACACCGATCTCGACAAATAATTTCTGTATGGACCTCGCTTTGTGCACGCGGGCATTGTCATGCTGAAACAGGAAAGGGCATTCCCCAAACTATTGCCACAAAGTTGGAAGCACACAATCGTCTAGAATGTCATTGTGTGCTGTAGCGTTAAGATTTCCCTTCACTGGAACTAAGGAGCCGAGTCCGAACCATGAAAAACAGCCCCAGACCACTATTCCTCCTCCACCAAATTTTACAGTTGGCACTATGCATTCGGGCAGGTGGCGTTCTCCTGGAATCCGCCAAACCCAGTTTCCTCCGTCGGACTGCCAGATGGTGCAACGTGATTCATCACTCCAGAGAACACGTTTCCACTGCTCCAGAGTCCAATGGCGGCAAGCTTTACACCACTCCAGCCGATGCTTGGCATTGCGCATGGAGATCTTAGGCTTGTGTGCAGCTGCTCAGCCATGGAAACCCATTTCATGAAGCTCCCGACGAATAGTTGTTGTGCTGACGTTGCTTCCAGAGGCAGTTTGGAACTCGGCAGTGAGTGTTGCAACCGAGGACAGACGATTTTTACAAGCTACGCACTTCAGCACTGGGCGGTCCCGTTCTGTGAGCTTGTGTGGCCTACCACCTCGTGGTTGAGCTGTTGTTGCTCCTAGACGTTTCCACTTCACAATAACAGCACTTGCAGTTGACCGGGGCAGCTCTAGCAGGGCAGAAATTTTACGAACTGACTTGTTGGAAAGGTGGCGTCCTATGACTGTGCCATGTTGAAAGTCACTGAACTCTTCAGTTTGGCCCATTCTACTGCCAATGTTTGTCTATGGAGATTGCATGGCTGTGTGCTTGATTATATATACCTGTCCACAATGAGTGTGGCTGAGACAGCCGAATCCACTCATAAGAAGGGGTGTCAGCATACTTTTCAGCATGTAGTGTGTTTCTGCATGCAACAATCGGAGTTCATTCTGTCAAAATTAGCATCTGTGGTTTGCTTAGATAAAACTAGAAATATAATTCAAGGACCGGTGTGCATGTTTGTGTAGTTGTCACGCTACTCCTCATGCAGTTCTAGGCCGATTACATCCAGACTTGCTAAATAGGATCAGCATGACCTCCATTAGTGTATGGGAAATGTTTTATCTTTGCCTGTGGTGTTGGGAGGGTTGGAGGGATGTTGGGTGGGTGGGGGGGGGGAGGGGGACGGGGAGGAGGGTGGGAGGGAATGGGGGGAGGGGGGACGACGCAAATTCACCATATAAATGTGTATCGTGTAGCGCCACTTCTAGGTGGGAAAGGGTATTACAAGTCCCACCATGAGAGTACATATAGTATTCCTGTCCCCACATGTTCCAGTGCAGTGAGGTGTTTTGAATTATGTAGTGAGAGGTATTAGTTCACGAGTTATCAAACAGAGTGACCACTATATTCGTCATGGGTGTGTGTCTGTGTGTCTGTCTGTCTGCAGCATAACTACCCGATGATATTATCTGATCTTGATGAAACTTGGGTGGGAGGTTGATATCATGATCTAGTTGTGTCCTGCCTAGAGTGGGCGTATTGCGCCCATTGTGGGCGGAGCCACGCCCAAAAAAGATGTCTTTTTAGGGGGTAATCGATTTCAAGCTACATCTTCTCTGAGGGGTTTGATGGAATCTGACAGGGGTTTCGGTATTTGGTTAGGCCAGTCATGTGTCTAGCCCCACGGAGCTCGATTTTTCATTTTCGCCCCACGGTCAAGGTCACAAGGTCACAAAATTTAGAAAAGTCAATTTTTGATGGTTGTATTACATTGTTCGCTTCCTGATAGGGTGAAATGTCGTACATGATCTTATATTATAACATACATCATGAAATACAAGTTTTCCAACTAATTTCAGAATCTTCGACCTTTGACCTTTGAAGGTCACAAAGGTCAAATCTTCAAAGTTGTCGGAATCGAACCTAATTTTCGGTATTGTGTAGCTAACTAACCTCATAACTGATTATACATTATTTTCTATCTCATTTCAAGGTCAGTAACCTTCGTTTTGACATTTCAAGGTCACAAAGGTCAAATTTTCAAAGTTGTCGGAATCGAACCAAATTTTCGGTATTGTGTAGCTAACTAGTCTCATAACAGATAATACATTCCTCTTTATATTTTTTCAATGTCGGTTTTGACCTTTGTCATTGAATACCGCTCGCTCGTAAACCATCGTCGTCTCCTGACTTGTTTTTAATTTAATTTCATGTTTGAACAAGAAAGAGCAATCTGAGATTGCAGACCCTCGCCAGGACGTGGTTTTACTGGTTCCTAAGGCTTTTGTGTTAAAACAAATATGGTAGCCGAACCACGTGACCGATGACGTCATCATTAATTCCCCTCCAATTTATCTCTAGATGATGCTCAAGAAATTTCATCTTGATCGGATGAAGTTTTGTACTTGTCGAATTATGACGTCATAATGGAGGCACCTATGACATCATCATTAACATATTTTATTCCCCATGGAAAGCTCTTTACAATGAGCCATGTCTCAATTTTTTCTAATGAGCGCTTTCCGAGATATAGAGGTGCAAATGTTTTTTAGTTTCTCTAAGATGGCGCCCGTACCACGTTACCTATGGCGTCATAATTATCATTTTAAAATCTGCAGGTGGAGTTGCACCTATTGTGAAAATTTATTGTGAATCGGACCAACGGTTGCAGAGAAAATCATATTTATTCTGTGCAGACAAACAAACATACAAATGGACTCAAATGCCATTTGTCCCTCTCCTCTGTCGAGGGTAATAAGGGTAATAATGAAGGAGCTGGGGCTCCCACGTCGATCGGAAGAATGGACGCGACAAAAAGCTGGAATTCATCCGAGTTGCTTTAATCAAACCAAACACTCAGGCACTCTCAAAAGCCCGTTTATCGGGCAGCAATATATATACATATTATCCCGGAGCGTTTGCCCAGGAAAGGCGAGAGGGGGCGTGGCCCAGCGTCCTGGCTGCGGCCTGGCAAGTTGAGGGCGAGCCTGCCCGGGCATGCCCGGGCATGACCGGGCGTCCCGACCGAGGCCTGGCAAGTTGAGCACGGGCCTGCCCGGGCGTCCTGGACGAGCCCGGCATGGTGATCGCTCCGCGTCCTTGATAGGTGCAAGGCGATTGTGAAAACCCAGCGGCAGCCGCTACACACGTCCCCGCAGAATCGACTTGCACCGGCAGGGTCAATTTGAGGGGGGTCCTGATGACCCGGCCGAAGCGACCCCTGGCGGGTCGTGGGAGGGGGTCCGGTGTGGTGGTGGGCGGTCGAGTGGGGGGCACCATGGACGGGGGGCGGCCTCGCCGCGGCGGAAGGGCCACCCGTGGTGGGTGGTCGACGTCCACGTGCGCCGGCTTGAGGCGGTCCACCGCAATCCGGTCCGACCTGCCGCCGATGTCGATGACGAACGACTTGTCGTCCCGTCGCAGCACCCGGAAGGGCCCGTCGTACGGCGGCCGGAGTGGCCCCCGATGTGCGTCGTGACGCACAAAGACATACTCCGCTGTGCAAAGTGCTGGGGGGACGTAGGACTGGGGGTCACCGTGGTGGGATGTTGGCACGGGGGCAAACCGTCGGGCGGCCTCCTGGAGGTCCGAGCGCTGGTGAGCTGCGGACCAGGGACTGGTAGCGTCGGGCACGAATTCGCCCGGGACGCGTAGCGCCTGGCCATAGACAAGCTCGGCGGTGGATGCCTGGAGGTCCTCCTTGGGGGCCGTGCGGAGGCCCAAAAGGACCCACGGCAGCCGGTCGGCCCAACCGCCGTCTTGAAGGCCGGCCATGAGCGCGGCCTTCATGGAGCGGTGGAATCGCTCGCACAACCTGTTTGCTTGGGGGTGGTAGGCCGTAGTACGGTGGAGCTTGACCCCCAGGTTGCGGGCGACCGCGCCCCACAGCTCGGAGGTGAACTGTGGTCCGCGGTCTGACGAGATGTCCGCCGGTGCGCCGAAGCAGGCGACCCAGGTGGCGATGAAAGCCTGCGCCACGTCGGCGGTGGTGGTGGAGACGAGGAGAACGGCCTCCGGCCACCTGGTGGTCCTGTCCACCATGGTGAGCAGGTGTGTGAACCCCCATGACGGGGGGAGGGGGCCCACCAGATCCACGTTGACGTGGTCGAAACGTCGTTCGGGCACGGTGAAAGGTGCCAGCGGGGCCTGGGTGTGTCGGTGGACCTTGGCCCATTGGCAGGCCGTGCAGGTGCTGGTCCAATCGCGGACGTCCCGACGAAGGCCGTGCCAGATGAATCGCGCCGACACCAGCTTCTGGGAAGCTTTCCGGCCCGGGTGGGAAAGGCCGTGGAGGGAGGCGAAGATGCGGCGTTGCCAGGTGACGGGTACGATGGGGCGAGGCTGGCCTTGGGAGACGTCGCAGAGCAGGACAGTGTCCGCGAAGGGGATGTCGGCCAGGCGGAGGCCCGTGTACGCCGCCCGGAGGGCTTGCACCGTGGTGTCGGTGGTTTGGTCTGCCGCCATAAGCGCAAAGTCCACGCCCAGGTGGACCGCGTTTGCGCTGGCCCGGGAAAGACAGTCGGCCACGGCGTTGTTTTTGCCGGCGACGTGCCGGATGTCCGTGGTAAACTCCGACACGGCGGAGAGGTGGCGCTGTTGGCGGGCCGACCACGGCTCCGTGACCTTGGCCATGGCGTAAATCAACGGCTTGTGGTCGACGAACGCCGTGAAAGGTCGGCCCTCCAGGAGGTGGCGGAAATGGCGGACGGCCAGGTGTAGACCGAGGAGCTCCCGGTCAAACGTGCTGTATTTGAGCTCGTTCGGCCGGAGCTGCCGGCTGAAAAAAGCGAGTGGCTGCCAAACCCCGTTCACCCATTGCTCATGTACGGCGCCCACCGCGTAGTCGGAGGCATCCGTGGTGAGGGCGATGGGAGCGTTGAGCACCGGGTGAGCAAGCAGTGTTGCGTCGGCGAGGGCCCGCTTTGAGCTTTGGAAGGCCGCATCCATTGCTGCGGACCAGGCGATGTCGTGCTTGGCCGGCTTGCCCCGGAGGGCTTCGTAGAGGGGCCGCATGAGTTGAGCAGCGCGGGGCACGAAGCGGTGATAAAAATTCACCATTCCCAGGAATTCGTGCAGGGCCTTTATGGTGCGGGGACGCGGGAACGTGGTGATGGCCTCGACCTTGGTTGGCAGCGGCACGGCCCCGTTCTTGGTGATGTGGTGGCCCAAAAAATCAACGGCCGTCGTGCCGAAGTGGCATTTGGCCGGGTTGACGATGAGGCCGTGCTCGCTGAGGCGCCCGAACAGTGTTCGGAGGTGGAGGAGGTGCTCGGCCCGGGACGTGCTGGCGACGAGGATGTCGTCCAGGTAAACGAAAAGGAACGGCAGGTCACGCAGCACGCTGTCCATCAAGCGCTGGAACGCCTGAGCCGCGTTCTTGAGACCAAACGGCATCCGCAAGAATTCGAATAAGCCGAACGGCGTGATGACTGCCGTTTTAGGGACGTCGGCCGCCCTGACAGGTACCTAGTGATATCCCCGTATGAGATCAATTTTCGAAAAAATGACCCGTCCCGCCAGACGGGCGGAGAAGTCTTGGATATGCGGGATCGGGTACCTGTCGGGGGTGGTAGCGTCATTGAGACGGCGGTAGTCGCCACACGGGCGCCATCCACCCCCCGGCTTTGGCACGATGTGCAGTGGCGAGGCCCACGCGCTATCAGAGCGCCGCACGATGCCGAGGTGCTCCAACGCGTCGAATTCGGCCTTCGCCACGGCGAGCTTGGCTGGGTCGAGGCGGCGGGCCCTGGCGTAGACCGGCGGGCCTGTGGTTGGTATGTGGTGCTCGATCCCATGCCGTACTGCGACGGCCGAAAACGTCGGCCGCGTGAGGGCCGGGAACTCCGTGAGCAGGCGAGCAAACTCGTTCGCCGCCGGGATGGCGCATGCCAGCTCGGTCGGCGCGGAGCTGCTCAATGTGCATACCAGGGAGCTGAAGGTTTCGGCGTTGATTAAACGACGCCGTTGGATGTCCACCAGCAGTCCGTGTGCGCAGAGGAAGTCGGCGCCTAGCAGAGCCATGGGCACGTTTGCGGTTACAAACGTCCAAGCAAAGCGTTGGCCGCCGAAGCAGAGGGTGACGTTGCGCGGGCCGAAGGTGCGGATGGTCGATCCGTTGGCCGCAACCAAGGAGGGGCCGCAAACCGCGGATTGCCTGTCCTGGTCAGAGGCGGGTATGACGCTCAGTTGGGCGCCGGTGTCGCACAGGAAGCGCCGTCCGGACGCTTTATCCGTGATGAACAGTAAGTTGCCCGTGTGGCCGGCGCTCATGGCTGGTAATGAACGCCGGCCCGGCCGTTTCCCGGCCTGCCGAAGGTGCACGGGGGTCGGCATGTCCGGGCCTTCTGTCCGAACCTGGCATGATAGTAACACCACGCTTGGTCAGGTGGAGGCCCCGGTCGTCGTGCTGGAGGTGGTCGGCTCGGTGTAGCGGCCGCCAATTGCATCGGCAGTTCGGTCGTCGACCGTGCCGGGTGCTCGGGCGCCATGGGTGTTGCGTCGGACGGCGGTGGGTCCCATGTCGCCGCTGCGATGCGCTGTCCTGCGGCGGAGATCTTGTCGGCTTCTTTGGCAAGGGCCCGGGGATCTGTGATCGTCGTGCTTGCCAGGGCGAGGCGTACCGGGTTAGGCAGCTGACGGAGGAACAGCTCCCGGAACAGGAATGCCGGAGAGTGCTCGCCGAGCAGTGAAAGCATGTAGTCCATTCGCTCGGAAGGGCGCGTGTCGCCGAGCTCGGGCAGGTCGAGCAGGCACCGTGCGCGTTCCGCCGATGGGAGGGCGAAAGCGTCGAGGAGAAGCTTCTTAATCGCGCCGTATTTGTCAGCGGCTGGCGGGCTCTCGAGGAGGCTCAGGGTGCGGGCCGCGGTGGCCGAACCGAGCGCTGCTACCACATGGTGGAAGCGGGTGTCGTCGGCCGTGATGCCTCGCAGGGCGAACAGGGAATCCGCCTGTGCGAACCAAACCGCCGCGTGAGCCTCCCAGAAGGTAGGCAGTTTAAGGGCGACTGCCGTGTCCATGTCGGTAGGTCACCAATGAAGGAGCTGGGGCTCCCACGTCGATCGGAAGAATGGACGCGACAAAAAGCTGGAATTCATCCGAGTTGCTTTAATCAAACCAAACACTCAGGCACTCTCAAAAGCCCATTTATCGGGCAGCAATATATATACATATTATCCCGGAGCGTTTGCCCAGGAAAGGCGAGAGGGGGCATGCCCGGGCGTCCCGACCGAGGCCTGGCAAGTTGAGCGCGGGCCTGCCCGGGCGTCCTGGACGAGCCCGGCATGGTGATCGCTCCGCGTCCTTGATAGGTGCAAGGCGATTGTGAAAACCCAGCGGTAGCCGCTACAATAACATAAGCTCCCCCCCCCCTCCCCCCTCCAGCTGCTGACCCTACGGGTGCTTCTAGTATTGTAAAATCACAATGTCGAATTGTTTGCAAACTTGATGACAATTATAGGAAAGTTTGAGATCAAATGTTTGAGAGTTTCTTTTGCATTCATTGTTCACTTACTTGTACAGGGTGTCAGGTTCGAGACACTTGAATATAAGAGTGAAAACCCCAGGTGTGGGGCCTGACTTGACATTGCGCCCAATTGAGACACACGGTGACCTTGGGCCTAAAAGAAGATCGTCCAGGAAGCTTAGCTGATTTTCTGCAAAATAAACATAACAAAACATAATATGATAAAACAATTTATACAATCATGAAACTCGAATACCATGCTTTACAAAATCCCCACTCGGTTGATGTTAATCTTTAACATATATAACTCGAATACCATGCTTTACAAAATCCTCACTCGTTTGATGTTACTCTTTAATACATGAAACTCAAATACCATGCTTTACAAAATCCCCACTCGGTTGATGTTAATCTTTAACATATATAACTCGAATACCATGCTTTACAAAATCCTCACTAGTTTGATGTTAATCTTTAACATATATAACTCGAATACCATGCTTTACAAAATCCTCACTAGTTTGATGTTAATCTTTAACACATGAAACTCGAATACCATGCTTTACAAAATCCTCACTAGTTTGATGTTAATCTTTAATACATGAAACTCGAATACCATGCTTTACAAAATCCCCACTCGGTTGATGTTAATCTTTAACATATATAACTCGAATACCATGCTTTACAAAATCCTCACTAGTTTGATGTTAATCTTTAACATATTGTTGTGGATATGAGAATGTTTTTTTTATTTTGTTGTTGTGGTAAAATGTTGTTGTTAAAGGTTGTTGTAAAATATCACCCCTCCTCCCTCCGTTTGTGGTTGTATAAAGGTCAAAGGGCGTTTCCGTAGTTAGTCCATAAAACATACATGCAGGACACGATATATCCTTTCTTTTGACAGTTATATCCTTATTATGTGTATTAGCGTAAGGCTGTGTCTTCCATTAATTGAAATACTCCATTGCACCAGTGAAAGAGAATAGATCCCCTTTCCTTCCCATCCCCAAAATCTCCATCCAATATTACATCCCCTCTCGTCATTGCCGAGCCTCGATTGCCAATATTACCTCCCCTCCAATAACCGCCATTGACCACGAGGCTCGAGTCAGGGAAGAAAGGCGTGTCTCCACCTCGTCAGAGGGGAGGAGGGGCGTGCCCGCCCGTCGTCATCCAGGGCGGAGCCCGAGGGTCGCGCGACCAACCAGGGCCGAGGTGAGCACCCCGATGGGCGTGTCCTGAACGCCGGCGGCTTAACCGCCGGAGGCGCTATAAAAAGGCGCGCACGGAAGTAAAAGGAGAGGTGGTTGGACAGTTGGTTGGTTGCACAGAGTTGGTTGCGCAGAGAGTTGGTTGCACCGTTGGTCAGGGTTGGTTGCACCGTTGGTCAGAGTTGGTTGCACAGAGTTGGTTGCGGTGAGGAGTCGGTGGTCAGAGTGAGGGACCAAGAAAGAGTGGAGGGTTTGGACCAGACGAGTGGGACAAGGCCTGGCCAGGCAAGTGGAGGCGGGAGCAGCAGCGACACCCGGCAGCCGCTTGGGGCCTGGGCGGCGGTTTGGAGCAGGGCCGAAAAGGAACGGCGGCTGCTAAACGCGCCGATCGTGCTGCATGACCCCCCTTGGACTTCCCTCTCCCTCCAGCCATCCACATCCTGCGATTCCTGCAATTCCCCGCGTGAGTCAGTGTCTTTTGTTTGTTCTGTCATGGGATAAGTTAAGCCTGTAGATAAGCTAGTATTTGCACTGTGTCACCTGCGTCTTATGTGTTGTAAATAAACTTGATTGCTCCTTTTTGCTTGTGTGTGTAAATAATAAACCCCATTACTCGTCTGTACGTCTTCTCGTTTTAATTCCTTTTCCTCTTGCATTGCGTCGTTTTTGTCTTTTCCCTCATTGAGCAGCTACGGTGCGATACGGCCAAAGTTCTGGGTGAATCGGGTGAGTTTTGTTAGGTCGCGGTCTTACACCACCGCTCGGTCTATAACATCTAACCGCGATCTATAACAATTGGTGTCTGGGAGTGAGATTCGGGGCCCGAACCAAATTTTTAAAACATCTAGAAAAAAAATTTTGGTCAAAATTACGAGCTGCCGAACTTTGTTTTTTTTTAAGCAAAACCCGAATTTTGAAATCGCGCCATGGCTGTTCAAGGCGACGGGATGCCGGTGGGAGAGATAGACGGGGTAGAATCGACCCAGGACTTAGGAAAAAAAATGGTGGAGGAGAGGAAAGAAGGTGTGGTTGAGGGAGTATCAGACGCACAAAATGGCGCCTCGCACATTGCTACGGCGGCCGCACCCGCTGCACAAGTGGGAGGGATGGCCCAAATGCAGGCCCTCATGGAGCAATTTATGGCACAAATGAGGGCCTCTATGGAAGAGTCAGTGTATAATTGGAAGAGGGATGCCATGTCAGACGAATCCGGGTGTGATCTAAAAAAATTGAGGGAGGAATCCAGGTGTGAAGTGGAAAAACGGATATCAGAGGCAAGGAAGGAGCAGAGGGACAGAGACCGCAAGTTGGGCGAAAGGGTCCCAGGGGTGCACGACGAGGTAAAGCGGGTCGAAAAGCGCTGGTTGAGCGAAGCGGAGAAAAGCACGGGTACAATGACGGGGGTAGAAATCGCGACACGGGGTTTGAAAAAGCCGGCGACCGATGAGGTAGAGGGAATTTTATTAAAGCCAACGGTCGTCGAGGTGAACAAAGAAATTATGGGTATAGTTGAAATTGGAGAGACCGGGGACTTAAAGTTAAAAGAGCAACAATCGGAGGAAGGAATGGAAATTGCTCAAAGTCTAAATGCACATCCTGATGCTGTACTCGCTAACCCGAATGGAAGTTTGCAGGTTCGCGTGGAGAAAAGGATCCCCCAGGTGAGTCGTGCTGTATATTGTGCGGGTAGATTTTGCAGGAGGATGTTTAGCGACAAAAGAATTTTCGCGCGCTTGGGATCGAGGAAGCACCCGGGCGTTGGTGAAGGGTCCCGTGTGAGTGGAAATGGCACGCGTGGGAGAAAAAAGTGTGCGTCGGCGAGTGGGTGTGTTATAAAGTGTGGGAGTGAAACCGAGTGCGAGCGAGAATGCACGTCGGTGTGTACGGGGTGTGACACAGGGAGTGAGAGCAATACGGAGTGCACGCCCATGGTGAGTGTTACGGAGGACGTAACGGAGGAGAGGTGTGGATCGAAGTGTGCGCAAGAGGTGTGGTGTGTAACAGAGAGAGCGTTGGTGGAATGTACGGACGGCGTTGGAACGCCAGGTTTTGTGAGGGTGAAAGGGGTAGCGTATGCTTGTAAGCATGCAAGTGAAGCGTCGATGGTAACCGGTTTAGTGGTTAGAGCGACGGATAGCCGATGCGAGCACTCGGTGCGAGGGGTGCTTGGTTGGGTGCGAGGCCCGGCGTCGATCGAAGCTGCGTCGTTTCTCTTCGAAGCGTCGTTGCCGATTCGGGCTTGGCCCCGCCCCGCACGGTCGAGTCCGGGCTTTGTCGGGCGAGGCGACCGGTCCGGTTCGAGGGCGAGTGGGAGGAAGCGGAACGGTGCCCCCTCGTGGGGACGGGGTTCCGACCGGGGGAGATGGAGCCATCGGGCCCGGGACCGCAAGGTGCCGCGCCGAGATGGTGCGTGGAATCTCGGTCCAACCAAACCACCTCCCTTGAACCGAAAGCCGGACGGATTCAACCTGCAGGCAACCAAACCACCCGAATTCATTGCTCGGCTTTGCGAAGCCGAGTTTAATGATGTCATGGCGCACCGAGAGGATGTAATAAGTAGACGGATGATGATGGTAGTGATTTGATACGAAATTAATAATAGTGGGTAGAATTGGCAGTAAATGGAAAATTTTTGAATTGGTTGGAATTTGGTGTGCCAAATTGATAGAGAGACCCCCGATGTGGTGGGATGGCAAATCCACCATCCCTCACAGTGGGGGCAAAGGAGCACTAGCTTATGGGGTGTATGGCAGTGAAAACTAGCCCGGGTGGGTTAGGATATTGTGTGTAGGGATCTAGAGAAGATGACCTTAGGTAACGTTAAGTTTAGTTAGTGACTGATACCTGTAGTGGGGACGCAGGTAGATTAGTATGGATGATAATGACGAGGGAGCGCAATAGTTTAAAGGGACGACTGGGAAGCGCAAGTTCAGAGGGGAGTAGTTAGCTGAGATGATGCCGTGTGTGTGAGGATTGAACAGGTGTGATTGCACAGGTGTGCAACTGGACAGGTGTGTGGAGCAGTGTATGAGTAGTGAGTGTGTGGATCAGCGCGAATGCGCTTGGGGAGAGAAGGGTGCAGGTGGCACCAGGTGTGAGAGCACAGGTGTGCAGGTACAGGTGTGTGGAGAGAGTTGGAGTGAGTGGTACGGAGTGGTGTGCATGGTGCGAAGGTGTGGATGGGGGAAGAGTGGACCCCTTTCACGAGTACCCGGGGCGGGTAGTGTAAGTGTTAGGTAGAGGGTGCAGGTAAATTGTGGTTGGATATTGGCATTTGTGGTGCGGTTGCAGAATGGTGTTGTGAATGGGTCCATTAGTGTTGTGGAAATGGCGGGGCGTGTAGCCTGTTAGTGTGTGTAGTTGGTTGGGCACTCCACCACTGTGAGGATGTCGGCCAGGTGAGGCCGCAGGTGGGCTCTGGGAGCCGGTAGAGTTGTGGATGGGGCCCGAGGATCCGGAGGACGGACCCGGGTAGCCCAGTGCCAGAGAGGGCACCGAGTGGGGAGAGTGCGAGAGGGCCTTCCCCAGGTAGTTAGGTTAGGGTAAGGAGCAGGTAAGCTCGGAGGCAACTGCAGTGGTGGGGGTGTGCAGGTGGGTAGACCCACTGGGAGAGGTACACGCCACAGCCCAGAAATTGTGCGAGGGCACCGGGAGATGAATCGGGGGAGTGAGACCCCAAATTGAAAAGCACCACAGTTTGGCCAATGGGAATTGGTTTTTAGAACCCATAGTGTAAGAGGGCCAATGGTTTGGCCGGAGAAAGACCCCGGGTAGTGTAAAGTGTGTTAAAGTCATTTAGAAAATAGTTAGGATGAAGGATCTCCTCGCACCATCTGCATCCACTCACCTGAGGTGACAGGTACTCCACACCATGCCATGTTTTGATTATTTTTTATGATGCAAATGTTTGGATTGTGAGACGCATCATGACGTGGGTGTGACATTGTGCGTAATTCCATCTCTTCCTCCTTATGAGGATTGATGATGAATTGATGATGGCAAATTTTTGAAGTAGAGGGATTGTGGTGACGAATTTGGTATAGGGGAAATATGGGGAAGACGTGACAGTAGTGACGAATTGGTAATGTGTAGGTTTTGTACATATGGGGTAAGGGCAAGGGTGGGCTAGGTAACAGGGGGGTGACGTACGGTAGGGACGAGCTTTCTCACTTCGCCCTCCGTACGCATTTCGCCTTGCATTGCCTTATTGATGTGTACCCTTGTGACCTTACCCCTCGCTCAATTGTCTTTCTTTTGTCTCCCACATGACCTGTGCGCCGTTGGGCGCCGAGGGGAGCGTGCGTGGGTCGGCCATTGTGCGCCCGAAATTCCCAGAACCAGCTGTCTGCATCGATGCACCACATTATGGACCACATGCCTGTGGCCGAGCACCACTTATAGACCCCATGGGTTGGGGCATGGCCCCTCTGCTGGAACCGGCCATGAGGGCCCGAAATCTTGCTGGCGGACCTTGGCCACAGGGCACCGATGCCCCACAGGTGAACCACACTAGTCGGCCCTGTGGGCCATAAATAAAATAAATAAGAAGGACACATTGGGCACACTTTATTGCAAATAGGCCGCCAGTAAGCAAAGCAAAAGAGAATGACAACATCTGGAAGACAAATAATAATAACCAGCAGAGGGAGCCGAAGAGCAAGAGACACCTGCAGGGTTAGGGGTTGTTTGGTTATTTTTATTCATGAACAGTGATGACTGTGCACCGATTGGTGCTTGAGGGTGCTTTGGTGTGTTTTTGGGTGCTTTAATGGTGCATTGATGCAGAGCAGACTGTCTCCCCCCCAGAAAGAACAATTACAGGTCCTGGGTTAGTTGTCTGTGATCGGTCTGTGCCTGGTGCCTGCATGGCATGGCAATGGCCTGCAGCCTGTGCCTGGGCTAGGGGGTTTCACCTCTGCAACTGGTTCTCCCCCACCCAGCAAATCAACAGTCGACTACTGCACGCCTATCCACCAACCGATCACAGACAACGCAGTTGTTCGTGAGCTACTGAAGCGTTCCGAGGCAGCAACTGCTGAGGTGGGTCAGAGATGGGTCCTGAATACATTTGATCTGGGTGTCTGCATGAAAGCCCTTCCCATCATCTGGCGCTGGCCAAATGAATTTGCTAGTCATGTAGTAACGATTGGACCCTTCCACACATCCATGAACTACATCGGGATGCTCACTGGACACAAGATGCGTGGTTCTGGATATGCAGAGATTCTCTTTGAGGCACAACTAGTAACAAGTGGATCTCTCAAAGGTGTTCTCAGTGGAAAGGCCTACGCAAAGTCCCTCTTTTGCCTCAAAACAGTGTGTGAGGCAATGGAGAGGCTGTTGATGGAGAGATTCACTGAGGAGGAGAACATCATGATCTCTGACCCTGCTGTGCTTCTCAGAATGACCCAGTCTTGCAACCGAGAGCACCTCGATGAAGCCCTCAAAGACCCCTCAACTCTACTCCTCATCAAAAATTTGCATAAAATTTGCATAATTTTGCATAAAATTTGCAGCAGTAATTTGCATAAAAATGGTATGTGGGACATTTTTTCAGCTTGGGGCCATAGCTAGTCATTTTCTACACATTTTTTCCAATCTAGAAACACTGATTAGAAGTATATCTCCGGGGGGTGCAGGGGGACCTAGTCTTCCTACTAGACTATTTGGATATATTTTCACGACTAATTCCAGTTATCGTCCTGCAAAATGTCTGCTCGTTCTTTTTCCTTTGAGTCGTAAATTCCTTTTGAATTCTCATTAAAATGCGGAATTAAGTACGCTGTGTGATGATGGAGATCCTTGATGACGAATCAGGAATAGTGAATGAGCAAACAAATATCACGGATGGTACACCGGATAAGGAAAATGTAGATGAAACCCCTTTTGCTCAGGTGCTGTGCAGCGCTGCACAAAGATCCATATGAGCGGGGCCTGGGTGCTGTGTAATTAGTACACAAAGAACCAATTACTAGGGTGCTGAATAAACACAAAGATCCATTTTTTGGAGCTGGTTCTCCCGGTGCTGTGATTTATTCAAAGAACCAAATTTTGTAAGAATTAAGATATGATTTGTCGACATTATAAATACTTTAATATATGTAACGATTTTTGTAACGATCATCCTGCAAAAGGTCTGCTCGTTCTTTTTCCTTTGAGTCGTAAATTCCTGTTGAATTCTCATTAAAATGCGGAATTAAGTACGCTGTGTGATTAGTCTAGTAGGAAGACTAGGTCCCCCTGCACCCCCCGGAGATATACTTCTAATCAGTGTTTCTAGATTGGAAAAAATATGTAGAAAATGACTAGCTATGGCCCCAAGCTGACAAAATGTCCCACATACCATTTTTATGCAAATTACTGCTGCCATTATCAAAAAAAGACTAGGTCCCCCTGCACCCCCCGGAGATATACTTCTAATCAGTGTTTCTAGATTGGAAAAAATGTGTAGAAAATGACTAGCTATGGCCCCAAGCTGAAAAAATGTCCCACATACCATTTTTATGCAAATTACTGCTGCCATTATCAAAAAAAGACTAGGTCCCCCTGCACCCCCCGGAGATATACTGAAACTGGCAGTGACTGGTGATTGAAATGCGGTGCCTTTTTGTGTTTCAGGTCGAGGTACGTGAACTCCCCACGATCTACAGCAACCAGGAAGAGACTGATACCAGGGTGGTTCTGTACCTCCATCATGCTGCTACCATCGGATACAAGAACGCTGTAGTCAGAACACCGGACACAGACATCCTCCTGATCCTGCTCCACCATGCCCACAACATCAAGCTGACGGTGTACCTGGATACAGGGTCAGGGAAGCATCGCCAACTTGTCAACGTCTCTGAGCTGGCAGAATCCCTGGGAGAGGACTACTGTGCCACTCTCCTGGGGTACTATGTGTTCAGCGGAGAAGACTGCACCAGTGCCTTCAAAGGGAAGGGAAAAGTCGGGCCCTTGAAAAAGCTGGAGAAGAATCCCAGGTTTCACAGGGCATTCGGTGAATTTCACAGGGTATTTAGAAAAATAAAACTTTGTGTTAACGTCTGTGTAGACGGACCTTAATATGAGTCTATTATTTCGTAAAACTGTGATTATTTTGTAAATAAAGCACTAATTAGCATACTAGTATACCATAGACACATGTAATCATGTTATGAATAGTTCTATCATGATCTATGCCCTTCAAAACATGGGTCTAGACACCTTCATTTTTCAATTATCTGCAATATTGGCTGAGATATGTCAAAAATCGTTTTTTTGATAATGGCAGCAGTAATTTGCATACAAATGGTATGTGGGACATTTTTTCAGCTTGGGGCCATAGCTAGTCATTTTCTACACATTTTTTCCAATCTAGAAACACTGATTAGAAGTATATCTCCGGGGGGGTGCAGGGGGACCTAGTCTTTTTTTGATAATGGCAGCAGTAATTTGCATAAAAATGGTATGTGGGACATTTTTTCAGCTTGGGGCCATAGCTAGTCATTTTCTACACATTCTTTCCAATCTAGAAACACTGATTAGAAGTATATCTCCGGGGGGTGCAGGGGGACCTAGTCTTCCTACTAGACTAGATGATGGAGATCCTTGATGACGAATCAGGAATAGTGAATGAGCAAACAAAATAACGAATGCTGCGGCTGGAGCAGTGGAAGCGATTTTTGAATTGTTCAATGATTATTCGATATTGTTATGACTTATTGTCAATAGGTATACTAAGTGGCCATGAGGTAGCCTGTTGCTATGTACAGTTTTATTCTATTGTTGATTATACCACATAGCTGTGGTGATAAAGGAAATGTTCGTTTTAAATAGATGATTATGATAGGACCATGACTATAAAATCATGATGATTATTATGAATGATATCATAGGGTTCAAATGCAGAATGCTGCATGAACTTGGGAAAGAACTTTCAAGCCCTATGGGATAAATTGGGTGTTACAAGCGATGGAGTTTTAAAATTTAGCATGATTGAAGGAATTTTACAGTCTTATTTCAGGAGTTTTACGAAATTTATATTGCCAAGAGATTTGGGTACTATTAAAAGAAAAATGATGAGATATTTTTCCCAAAGAACTTTAATATCTGCCATCCATTTTGGCTGTCTCACGAATGAAGGATGAGTTGCCTTTAGTGGTTGCAAAGAAAATTTGTGGAGACCAGGCAAAATGGGGAAATATGTCAGATATGACCCTAGGACAGGACGGTGATTCATCAATTAACATGAGGTACGAACCAGAGGTGACGACCGATGAGATTCGATCTCAGTCAATGGATGGACCTGTCCTGACATCATTGGGGAAAGGGCTTATGCAAGGAGTCATCCAAAATGATTAATTTGATTTATTGATGAATATTGATGAATTAATTGAAATTGAATAATTGATTGAATTGTTAATTGATTGAATCTAATTGATTGAATTTAATTGAATAAATTTAACTGAATAAATTGAACTGAATAAATTGAATTGAATATATTGATTGTTTGATTGATGAAAATGCGGTCTCAAGAAAGAAGCTTTGATATCTTTGCGAGATATTAACAATGTGGAGACAACCTGGGAAAATTGAGCAAGGTGGTGAGTTTATATACAGATATATATGTGCGGTTACCATTGTGTGATTTCCCCGTCAACAGGGCGGACACCTGAGGATTCACCCATTTCATACTGACCCTCCGGCTCATCTGCAAATACTGATCTGTGAGATTGGATTGTGCAAAAGCCACAGCTGAGGGAGATTCTCTGGAAATCACCGTGTGAACAGGTGGAGAGACCCTTCCTGGAGGTACGAGTGAAGCTTTAGAGGAACAAACTACAACACATCCAACGCTACTTTGATAAAAGGCAGAATGGGAAATGGAGCCTGCAAGAATACACAAGGACAACCAGAGATTCCACAAAAAGGTACTTGTACACATCATATGTACGACCGTTATGGTGCAGAAGCTATAAGGCAGGTCGAGAATTGGTATTTGTGGACAAAGGGACATGATGAGGAGTTTCCAAGAGATGGTACATTTGAGCGAAGTCGATTGGAAAGATTGGAACAAAGATTGAAAGCCAGGAAGAGACAGAATCTAACGGTAGACTGGCTTGCATTCCATCTTTGGGATGGTGAATCCAGACAACGGGAACAGCAAGAACGGATAACGGATCTAGAACTTAAAATAAAAATGATACAGGATACAGTGGAGGAGACAAATGCACAACTGCCCTCGAAATTAGGAATGAAAGTGACGGTTGTCCCATCTGATTTCCAGTTGTCTCCCCAAAAAGGACGGTACAGAGAATTTTTTCGTGTTTCAGGAGACAACGAGAGATTGCAGTGGCAACTCAGGGATGTAGAGATGCAGCCCAGCAATACAAATGCACAGGTGCACAGACCAGGAAACGACAGAAACCGGTGTTTCGAGTGTGGAAAGATGGGACATTGGAGAAGAAGATGTCCGTATGTCAACAGGAGGACAAGGTCATGGGGCAAACCAAGATCAAGGGTACCAGTGCATACCGGTACCTCAGACAATGATTAGGCCTTCATTGCTGCAAATCCCAAATGATGATTGGCCTCAACAGATTCGATTACTGGACAAACATGAATAACTGTCGATGATTCTTGGGTCTGAAAAGTTTTCGGAGCAAGAATTATTCATTTTTTCTTTTGCTTGTAAGCAAATTAGTAATTAATTGATCACATGCCGAAATTGGATCTTTTATGTTGGGCACACAATTTTAAATTTACAAAGTTGGAACAATTGCTTTGCAAATTTTAAACCAAGGGACAAGGGTCACATGATGATCAGGTGGGAATTTCGGACTATTGTTTCGCATGATTGATAGGTCAGTGGTCGACTGACATGTAAATGGGTGTGTAGTCAAATTTGGATAAATTATGGTGGGAACTGAAAGGGTAATTTCAATGTGACATCATAGGGCAAGGCAAACTGTGGCAAGGCAAACTATTGGATGGGAAAATTAGATCTGGCTATAGAATACATTTATTGACCCCTTGAAGTTAATTCTTCGAATCATCGTTTCACTGGCATTTTTGTTCAAATTGGAAATAGTTTGGTAGAGCTTTGGTTACAACCTTTGGTTGCGGTATCTTGGAACGAAATGACAAACCATAGGATATTGATAAGAATAGGAAAAATATGGACCCAAAATAGAAAGTTGGATTCATGCCCCTCATTGCAAACAAGCACATGGGGCTAAGGTGGACGATCCCACAGAAAATGAGGCTGCACCGAGCAGCCCAGCAGAACATTCAGTGGCAGATAAATGATAGTTGTGATTTACAGTCATTTTAATTACATTTTAACACCCCTTGCATTGATAAACATTACATTTTCAACATGTGATATTCCTACTTGGGATAGTGACATTTATTTGCCTACATGACATACAATTACCGGCTGATATTAATACAACATGAGTAAAAAAAAAAAAATTGTATCACAACTACACTCATGACCAAGGGGATTGAGTTCAACCCCGGGAGATAGGGGGATCAGGGTAAGACAAATAATCTGATTTATGCTACATATTAAGGGATTTTTTATTTACCTGTTAGGAAGCTTACAAAGGTTAGGAAGTTTGGTATATAATGTTGAATGTCATGGACATATAATTATGTTAGAGGTGTGAACATATACAAGGGGTAGCTCACATGTTTTACAGATGGCTACAGGTGGGACAAAGGGAAAGACCTTATCAAGACAAGCCGACAAATCAGGGGAAAACAGAGACTTCTACTTCGGATACTCCTTGAAAATGGTGATATTCATCCTAGGAATGAGTTGTCTTGTAGTGGGGACTATGTGTTGCATACATTGTTTCGGGGTAATAAGAGAACAAAACGCAACATTGGTGGCCGACATACAGATATATGATTATGCGGGACGACATAAGCAAAAAAGAAGTTTAATGGAAGAAAGGGACACACCTTTAGAACCCGATGGATTACACGGGATAAATACTTTTTTACATTTAGCCCACGCAAGGGCTGATATAGCAAATGAAAGTAATTGTTGGATATGCACACAAATGCCGCATTCTAGTGAGAACGGAGTACCATTGGAGGCAGTTCCTTTTGGTTGGGATGAATTATGTAGTCGCTTCCCACAGAGGTTGGTAGCAACAATACGACCTGATTTACCAATGTCGATGATGCTAGGGGATGCTAGTTGGGAAAAAGGGGGATATCAATGTGAGGAATTTGAAGACAGTTATAGGCCTAAATATGACAATGAAGTTATGCCCCCTTACGTAACTATTCAACAACAAATAAAAGGGCTCCTATGTTTCATCCGACATCGAACCACAGAGAATAATAAGTTGATGGGAAACTCCACCTGCCACCATTATAGTTACGAGTTGGGCTATATGAGATTGCTTGTCCCAGTAAAGAACACTAGCTTAAAGATGATATCTTTGTATTGGGAAGGAACTTGGATGTCAGATACGACATGGACCTATAATAATACATATTTTATATGTGGACACAAGGCGTATGCGTATCTCCCACTGACATGGTCAGGATCATGTTTTCTTGGGTTTGTGCTTCCACACATGCGCCTGTTAACAAAGTCACCAACGCATATCCTGCATTCTAGGCAGAAAAGAACTATTAGCATGGGGGAATGGATTGGAATGGTAATATTTCCATTTTATGGAACCTGGAAGGCAGGGCGAGAACTCAGGCACATGGCATTGGCTATGGAGAAGTTGGCAAATAAAACAGCAAGTGGATTGGAAAAACTTACAAGAGAGCTGGCAGCAACAAGAACGATGGCATTACAAAATCGTATGGCATTAGATATGCTGTTAGCAGAAAAAGGAGGTACATGTGCAGTCATTGGTACAGATTGCTGTACGTACATACCTGATGAGTCAGAAGAAATTTATAACATAGCCGATACAATCAGACAAGAGGGAGCAAGATACCACGATTATATAAAAGGGGGTGCCTTTGCATGGTTGGGAAACACATTTGGAGGGGTGGTAGCTAAGATACTCCAATATTTGTTTGTTGGTTTAGTAGTTATATTGGCAATTGTTTTAGTGGTGGCTTGCTTGAAAGCCTTAGTGACGGTGTGTTTGAATAAGGTAACCAACAACACGATGATAACGCATGAAGTGACAAATGAGGAAAGAAATGTGGAACCAGAAAAGGAAGACTTTTATGGCGACATAAATACTGAGATTAAAAGATTAAATCAAGTGATGTTGCAAATGAATACAGTAGAATTAAGATAATGGCATAACGACAATGTTATGAGTTGTGCCAATTACAATATCAGTGAACTCATATCACCACGAGTGACACACTGTTAAAAAAAAAAAAAGAGGGAAAAGAAAAAGTGGAGAGGAATTATGGTAATAATACATTATGTTTAATTTGTTGGTTTGGGAAAATTGTTGTTGGGAATTAGGTATTCCCGTTTGTGATTGTAATCATATACAATTTATTTTCTTAAGAGTAGTGCTAAAATACCTGCATGAGTTAATTTTTGAACTATATTAACCTGAAAGCAATTGTGGATGCTATTCTTAGTTTAGTAATAAAATACATACCTGATTGAATATTATTTGTGTGACGCATATAAATGAATATAACTTTTGTGTTAAGGAAAAACAACAAATTGTTGAATGTGAAACTGTCGGAAGATATACATGATTATGCTGATTTCATGGTAAGATGTACCCTATCTGATTCAGTGTGTGCGGAAAGCAGATTCAGATGTGACTGAGCATAAGGATAAGACGAGATCACATTTTGGAGGGATTGCTAACGGAATTGGGAAGAAGTTCGAGAAAGAAAATTTGTGGCTAAAAAATGAAGTTAATCGTGGCATACACCCTCTTTCTCAAAGAATGATGAAGACATTCTCCCGTGTAACTTGGAGATGAATGCTTACCTTCACCAAGGAAATTTATGTGACCATTTGCCTGGATCACACTGCAACATATGAAAGAAAGGCGATCACTTACTCTTGTTCGAAGGCTTCGAACATTCACCACATCAGAAGTTGCAGGACAACGACATTTTACCTGCAACCTCTGTGAAATGCGGGGACATATGTTATTACTTCACCAACGTCCGGGGAACCAGCATGGAGCTGCAAAAAACGGCTGTGCCCTTGTCACAACAGCTGTGCACGATTCTGCTGGTTGCTCCTGGTAAGGACCATGAATGACCTGAACACCATGGTCCCAACATCATTGTGGATGCATCCGGCATCCCTGTTCCACATCTTGCTGGCCAATCAACATCACACCAATACTTGCTGCCCACTCACAATGAGGGAGGAGGCAAGTCGACTACAACTGGGTGAAGGCCTTGTTCAGGAATTACTCAAAAAGTGGCAAGAATGCTACAAGGAGAGCAGGGTCAGTCTATGACTCCGCAATGTTACCACAACAGCGAAATCCTACACGAAGTAGTGCAGGAGCTATGAAGACATTAGGAGAAAATGTTTCATACCAGGATTCAAACACAAGTGATCAGCCCTTCCTTTCAAACAAAGTCAACATTTGTGTGGAGGCAAACGTTTTTGCCAGATGGTGCAGATGCTTTACAAAACTTGAAAATGAAGTGAAATTGTTGTATCTTGGTGATGGTTGAAGTGTTGTTTTGAAAATATATTTGTGATGCAAATGCAATAGATTGAACGATATGGAAGGAGTCAATGACCAACGAAATGTTTTGTGATTCTTGCAGGATGACGGTGTATGCCCAAGGGAATTTGATTACCAAAGTGATTGATTATTTACTTATACTTGTAATGATGTTTACTTGTAGTGATTGATTGTTTACTTATATTGATGTTTAGATTAATGGTTAATATAAACAAAAAACAAAAAGATGAGGGAATTGTGGAAGTGTAACTCAGTGTAACTTATTAATTGGCACTGGTAACTTATTAATTAACACTGGTAACGAAGCAGATACATTTTACCTGCAAACTCTGTGAAAGTCGAGTTCGTAAATGAGTGTCAGGAATGTGCCCGAACATGATAATCTCTTGTCCACCTGGTCACAGCCCCTGGCTGGAACACCCCCCCTATCGTTTGGTAAACGGAACTCACAGCAGGAGGGGAGCGAGCTGATGCCAGGACTTGGTACATGCATGACCTCGGGGCATTAGCGGAGAAAGGATTAACGGTCCAACGTCCCCAAAACGTTGGAGCAAAACGTTGCAACAACGAAAGTGAAACGTTGTAGCGACGTTGTGGAAACGTTAGCACAACCCAACATTTGAATGTTCCCAAAACGTTGGAGCAAAACGTTGCAACAACGAAAGTGAAACGTTGTAGCGACGTTGTGGAAACGTCAGCAAAACCCAACATTTAAATGTTCACAAAACGTTGGAGCAAAACGTTGCAACAACGAAAGTGAAACATTGTGGCGACGTTGTGGAAACGTCAGCAAAACCCAACATTTAAATGTTCACAAAACGTTGGAGCAAAACGTTGCAACAACGAAAGTGAAACGTTGTGGCGACGTTGTGGAAACGTCAGCAAAACCCAACATTTAAATGTTCACAAAACGTTGGAGCAAAACGTTGCAACAACGAAAGTGAAACGTTGTGGCGACGTTGTGGAAACGTCAGCAAAACCCAACATTTAAATGTTCACAAAACGTTGGAGCAAAACGTTGCAACAACGAAAGTGAAACGTTGTGGCAACGTTGTGGAAACGTCAGCAAAACCCAACATTTAAATGTTCACAAAACGTTGCAACAACAAATGATCACAAGTAATTATCACATTGCAATGACCTCTAAACATTCCTAAACCAATATCCCATTAAAATCCCATTAAATCCCATATCTTGCCACCCTTTGCATTGTTGAAAGCAATTAATTCCATAACTCAATATTACCTCAATTTATATATACTAGGGCGTGCCCGCACGTACGTGCTTGCCCGTACGTGCTTGCAAAAAACATGCGTGCGAACAACAACAACAAAAAACTTTGAAACCACGTGGCAGTAACGACCACAGAACCCCCCCCCCCCCCCTCTATTTACATGAAATGGTTTGGTCCATTCGCAAAGCCAAAGCGAACGACCACAGAACACCCCCCCTCTATTTACATGAAATGGTTTGGTCCATTCGCAAAGCCAAAGCGAACGACCACAGAACCCCCCCCCCCCCCTCTATTTACATGAAATGGTTTGGTCCATTCGCAAAGCCAAAGCGAACGACTTGCGAGTACGGTGACCATACCTTGGGACCCACTTGTCCGATTAATTTCAAACCTTGAAAAGGCACATCCTCGGGTCCCCAGCAATATACCTGGCAAGTTTCAAGTATATCGGACCGGTAGTTTGTCGAGAAACAGCGGTCGCATACAGACAGACCGACACACACACAACTAGAACGACGCTCAGTAGAGAGCATATCTCCGCCTTGGTGAACAGTTTATGTTTTGTATCCCACTGATAGGCCGGATCTGGATTCGGACCTGAACCAAAATGGAATCGGCGTGTTTTTGTCACCTCCCCAACTCATCCACCAGGTTCATTCACTCATCCATAACTTTTTTTTATTTTTTTTTTAATATATGAATAATATTAAAATAATAACATTAATAAGTATATTATGTTAAATATAATGTATATCGCTTTTCAC
>NC_136273.1:100039551-100212051 GCF_964187855.1 Myxine glutinosa
AGAAATTTCATCTTGATCGGATGAAGTTTTGTACTTGTCGAATTATGACGTCATAATGGAGGCACCTATGACATCATCATTAACATATTTTATTCCCCATGGAAAGCTCTTTACAATGAGCCATGTCTCAATTTTTTCTAATGAGCGCTTTCCGAGATATAGAGGTGCAAATGTTTTTTAGTTTCTCTAAGATGGCGCCCGTACCACGTTACCTATGGCGTCATAATTATCATTTTAAAATCTGCAGGTGGAGTTGCACCTATTGTGAAAATTTATTGTGAATCGGACCAACGGTTGCAGAGAAAATCATATTTATTCTGTGCAGACAAACAAACATACAAATGGACTCAAATGCAATTTGTCCCTCTCCTCTGTCGAGGGTAATAAGGGTAATAACATAAGCTCCCCCCCCCCCCCCCGCCCCCTCCCCCCTCCAGCTGCTGACCCTACGGGTGCTTCTAGTATTGTAAAATCACAATGTCGAATTGTTTGCAAACGTGATGACAATTATAGGAAAGTTTGAGATCAAATGTTTGAGAGTTTCTTTTGCATTCATTGTTCACTTACTTGTACAGGGTGTCAGGTTCGAGACACTTGAATATAAGAGTGAAAACCCCAGGTGTGGGGCCTGACTTGACATTGCGCCCAATTGAGACACACGGTGACCTTGGGCCTAAAAGAAGATCGTCCAGGAAGCTTAGCTGATTTTCTGCAAAATAAACATAACAAAACATAATATGATAAAACAATTTATACAATCATGAAACTCGAATACCATGCTTTACAAAATCCCCACTAGTTTGATGTTAATCTTTAACATATATAACTCGAATACCATGCTTTACAAAATCCCCACTCGGTTGATGTTAATCTTTAACACATATAACTCGAATACCATGCTTTACAAAATCCCCACTCGGTTGATGTTAATCTTTAACACATATAACTCGAATACCATGCTTTACAAAATCCTCACTAGTTTGATGTTAATCTTTAATACATGAAACTCGAATACCATGCTTTACAAAATCCCCACTCGGTTGATGTTAATCTTTAACATATATAACTCGAATACCATGCTTTACAAAATCCCCACTCGGTTGATGTTAATCTTTAACATATATAACTCGAATACCATGCTTTACAAAATCCTCACTAGTTTGATGTTAATCTTTAACATATATAACTCGAATACCACGCTTTACAAAATCCCCACTCGGTTGATGTTAATCTTTAACATATATAACTCGAATACCATGCTTTACCAAATCCTCACTCGGTTGATGTTAATCTTTAACATATATAACTCGAATACCATGCTTTACAAAATCCCCACTCGGTTGATGTTAATCTTTAACATATGTAACTCGAATACCATGCTTTACAAAATCCCCACTCGGTTGATGTTAATCTTTAATACATGAAACTCAAATACCATGCTTTACAAAATCCCCACTCGGTTGATGTTAATCTTTAATACATGAAACTCAAATACCATGCTTTACAAAATCCCCACTAGTTTGATGTTAATCTTTAACATATATAACTCGAATACCATGCTTTACAAAATCCCCACTCGGTTGATGTTAATCTTTAACATATATAACTCGAATACCATGCTTTACAAAATCCCCACTCGGTTGATGTTAATCTTTAACATATATAACTCGAATACCATGCTTTACAAAATCCTCACTAGTTTGATGTTAATCTTTAACATATATAACTCGAATACCATGCTTTACAAAATCCTCACTAGTTTGATGTTAATCTTTAACATATATAACTCGAATAACATGCTTTACAAAATCCTCACTAGTTTGATGTTAATCTTTAACATATATAACTCGAATACCATGCTTTACAAAATCCTCACTCGTTTGATGTTAATCTTTAATACATGAAACTCAAATACCATGCTTTACAAAATCCTCACTAGTTTGATGTTAATCTTTAACATATATAACTCGAATACCATGCTTTACAAAATCCCCACTCGGTTGATGTTAATCTTTAACATATATAACTCGAATACCATGCTTTACCAAATCCTCACTAGTTTGATGTTAATCTTTAACATATATAACTCGAATACCATGCTTTACAAAATCCCCACTCGGTTGATGTTAATCTTTAATACATGAAACTCAAATACCATGCTTTACAAAATCCCCACTCGGTTGATGTTAATCTTTAACATATATAACTCGAATACCATGCTTTACAAAATCCTCACTAGTTTGATGTTAATCTTTAACATATATAACTCGAATACCATGCTTTACAAAATCCCCACTCGGTTGATGTTAATCTTTAACATATATAACTCGAATACCATGCTTTACAAAATCCCCACTCGGTTGATGTTAATCTTTAACATATATAACTCGAATACCATGCTTTATCAAATCCTCACTAGTTTGATGTTAATCTTTAACATATATAACTCGAATACCATGCTTTACAAAATCCCCACTCGGTTGATGTTAATCTTTAACATATATAACTCGAATACCATGCTTTACCAAATCCTCACTAGTTTGATGTTAATCTTTAACATATATAACTCGAATACCATGCTTTACAAAATCCTCACTAGTTTGATGTTAATCTTTAACATATATAACTCGAATACCATGCTTTACCAAATCCTCACTAGTTTGATGTTAATCTTTAACATATAAAACTCGAATACCATGCTTTACAAAATCCTCACTAGTTTGATGTTAATCTTTAACATATATAACTCGAATACCATGCTTTACAAAATCCCCACTCGGTTGATGTTAATCTTTAATACATGAAACTCAAATACCATGCTTTACAAAATCCCCACTCGGTTGATGTTAATCTTTAACATATATAACTCGAATACCATGCTTTACAAAATCCTCACTAGTTTGATGTTAATCTTTAACATATATAACTCGAATACCATGCTTTACAAAATCCCCACTCGGTTGATGTTAATCTTTAACATATATAACTCGAATACCATGCTTTACAAAATCCCCACTCGGTTGATGTTAATCTTTAACATATATAACTCGAATACCATGCTTTATCAAATCCTCACTAGTTTGATGTTAATCTTTAACATATATAACTCGAATACCATGCTTTACAAAATCCCCACTCGGTTGATGTTAATCTTTAACATATATAACTCGAATACCATGCTTTACCAAATCCTCACTAGTTTGATGTTAATCTTTAACATATATAACTCGAATACCATGCTTTACAAAATCCTCACTAGTTTGATGTTAATCTTTAACATATATAACTCGAATACCATGCTTTACAAAATCCTCACTAGTTTGATGTTAATCTTTAACATATATAACTCGAATACCATGCTTTACAAAATCCCCACTCGGTTGATGTTAATCTTTAACATATATAACTCGAATACCATGCTTTACCAAATCCTCACTAGTTTGATGTTAATCTTTAACATATAAAACTCGAATACCATGCTTTACCAAATCTTCACTAGTTTGATGTTAATCTTTAACATATATAACTCGAATACCATGCTTTACAAAATCCCCACTCGGTTGATGTTAATCTTTAACATATATAACTCGAATACCATGCTTTACCAAATCCTCACTAGTTTGATGTTAATCTTTAACATATATAACTCGAATACCATGCTTTACAAAATCCTCACTCGTTTGATGTTAATCTTTAATACATGAAACTCAAATACCATGCTTTACAAAATCCTCACTAGTTTGATGTTAATCTTTAACATATATAACTCGAATACCATGCTTTACAAAATCCTCACTAGTTTGATGTTAATCTTTAACATATATAACTCAAATACCATGCTTTACAAAATCCCCACTCGGTTGATGTTAATCTTTAACATATTGTTGCGAATATGGGATTTGGCCTCCATATCCGCTTGTAAATATTCCCCTATTTCCCCAATACTCCCCAACTATCCCCAATCCCCCATTCCCTAGTCCCATTGTCTGTAAACAACACTCTGTAGAACCGACCTTCCCCCTTTTCCCCCATTAAATGTCGTGCCCAGGTTCACCGCATCTCACGTAGACAACTATAGGACATCTTGCTAGTTATTCTTAGTGTATGTCAGTTAAGGACTCGTTTCCATTAATTCTGACTCTTCGTTGCACCAGAATGTGATCGTATGGCACCAGTAGTGAGTTTAGGACCTCCCCTTACCTCCTCCCATCTTCCCCATGAAACAACAACAACAACAACAACAACTACAACTACAACTACAACAACAGAGGAGAATGGGGGCGGCGCGGCGCGGGGGAGTGTGCGTCCTCACACCGGCTCGGTTAGCCGCCATTGACCATGCGCTCCGACGGGGTTACCACGAAGGGGCTCCCTGTCAGCCCCTCGTCAAGGGCGGAGCCGGTAACCCCCCCGCACGCACTCAATGAGAAGCAACGGGCCGATTCCATCTGGGGCGGAGCTAACGAGCCGAGGGCGTGTCACTCCCCGCCGGATATACGCGGCCACTTACCGGACGTGACGAGAGATGCGCCCCCAGCTTGAGAAGACAAGTCACCACCTCCGAGCGCTGAGTGAGACCTCCCGCATCTTTGGACTGGACCGGGTCGATTTTGCCCCTGAGCCAAGGTGCACCTTGAGCCATCGAAGACCTGCCCCTCCTTGCCATCAATCCCCGTGTGAGTCAGTTTTGTCCCGTTTATCTGTCGTCTGTCGGGGCTAATATAAGAGTGTGTCTAAGTGCCTGCCTTTCTATGCTGTCCCTCTTGTCGTTGTAATCTGACCTTCCGCCCTAATATAACCTCCTCCAGAGGTCTTGAGAACCGTATCCCTGGTGTCGTGTCATTTTAATCCCAGCCGTTGTGTCCTTTTCCTTCATTGATTTAGCGTAGCGCGACTCGGCAACGTTCGAGTATAATCGGGTAACTTGTGCGGACACGGCGGCCATTCCGCTCGGCCCACCATAACATCAAAGTCGTGTCTGTAACAATTGGTGTCAGGAGTGTCGGATTCGGACCTGGGACTAAATTTGTTAGGCCCAAATTTTGGGAAGTAGAATTCGATCCGGAGCGCGTTTACGCGCTCGAAATTATAAAGGCGAAATTTGATTGTGTTTTACAAAATATAAAAACCCGAATTTTGAAAGTCGCGCTATGGCGGATCAAGACAGCTGGGGTCCGGTAGAGGAGAGTGAGGCAGGGTCGGTCCAGGACCAAATTGAGGGACGTGAGGAGAGCGAAGCAGCGAGGGTAGCAGACGCACAAATTAGCGTCGTTGCGCCCGACATTGCGGGTGCGCAAAATGGCGCCTCGCTGGTCGCGGCGCCCGCGACCGTGGCAGCGCCCCTGGTGGATTCGAACCTTTTCCTCCTGCAAATGAGGGCCTTTATGGAACAAATGGGAGACCAAATTGGAGGTTTGAAAAACCGGATGGATGCTCAGAGTGAGCGATTGGAGGGCCAAATGGGGGTAATGGGAAACCAATTGGGGGTAATGAGGGACGAAGCGAGGGGTACCGGTGAGGGATTAGACAATAATTTTAAGGAATTAGACAATAATTTTAAGGGATTAGACAAGAAATTTGGGAAATTAGACAATAGATTAGGGGAAATACAGGAGGGGTTAACGGGGGTAGAAAATAGAATGGCTGCCCAGGAGAATCAGATAGAGGGAGTGAAAAATGGGTTAGAGGGGTTAGAAAACACCATGGAAGGCAAATTGAGGGACATGAGGGACCAAGCGGAAAGGGAAGTTAAACAAATGGGGCAGCAGATAGAGGGGGTCAGAATGGGGGTAGAAACCAAACTGGATGCTCACAGGGAGGAAATGGAGCAGATGAGGGTGGCATCTGGGCAGGAGATGCAAGTGATGGGAGAGGAGATCAGAAGAGGAGTGAGTGAGGAGGTCGGAGGAGTGCGCGAGGAGGTGAGGCACTGTAAGGAGCACATGGAAAAGGAGGTGAGAAAGGGGACTGTAAAGTTACAAGGGGGCATAGAGGACCTGACGCAGGAGGTGGAGCAGCTGACGGTGGGACAGACGGAGTTAGTGGAGCAGGTTCAAAGGAACACTGCGGTATTTGGAGGTTTAAAAGCGACACAGAAAGAACTAAAAGATGACTTGGTAGCGACGAAGAGGGAATGTCAGATGGTACGTGAGGGACTGACAACCAGGCTGGACGAGGTGATAGAGGTAATGGAGACGAAGGACCGGCAGGTGAGGTCGCACATGGAAACGGTCAAGGTAGCCTTGGAGGACGAGCTTGAGGAGACGTACCGGGGAATAAAAGAGGTGAAGCAGAAATTAGAAGAAGTGGAAGAAGGGGTGAGCGAAATTAAGAAGCGACGGAGAGGGGATAACAAAGAGATAAAAGAGGAAGTAAAAGAATTGGTCCAAAGTCTGTGTTTGGATCGTGATGATGTGCTCATTAACCGGATGAGGGATTCGCAGGTGATGGAGGAGAAGCGAAGAGGAAGAGGACCCGGTGTAAGTGGTGACCAATATGGTCGTGCGTATGATGCGCCAGGTGATTTAAGAAGCTTGGGGGTCGAGATGGACCCGGGTGTTCGTGAGAGGCCGTTGGTGAAGTGTGCGACAGGTCTGGTGTGCGAAAAAGGAGGTGTGCGAGGAAGTCCGACTCTGGGGTGTGTGAGGAAAAAGTGCGTGCCAAGGAGTGAGGGTGCTGGCGAGAGTGAGTCGGTCGTAGCGCGTGTGCGAGGGAGCACATGGAAGCGCGGTGTGGTAAGTGTTACAGAGGGTGTGACGGGAGAGTGTGCGCAGGAGTGTGCGCGAGAAAGGTGTGTGACGGACAGGTGCATGGGGAAAGAGTGCGCTGTCAAAGGCGAGGAAGAATGCACACCTGTGGTGAGTGTTACAGAGGGTGTAACGGGAGAGTGTGCGCGAGAAAGGTGTGTGAGGACAGGTGCATGAGGAAAGAGTGCGCTGTCAAGAGTAAGGGTGAGTGCGCTGTCAAGAATGGAGGTGAGAGTAGTGAGAGTGACAAGGAGAGTGAGTTGGTTGTGACAGGTGAGCGAGGATGTACACCTGGGATGGAGGGATGCACACCTGGAATGGTAGAGCGTGAGTGGGAATGCACGCTGGAGTTGGTGGTGAGGCACGTGGTTGGGTGTGCGAATGAGAGCACACCTGTGATTGTCACAGAGGAGGTGACCGAGGAGGGGGCGCGAAGAGGTGTGTTGGTGAGGTGTGCGGGTGACGAATGTGTGCCAAGGTGTTCGGTGGTCAGGTGTGTGACCAAGGCTGTGAGTGGAATGAGGGTACCTGGGTGTGTAAGGAAAGGTACGAGGAGCATGGGCACGGCTGGATGTGTGAGCAAGGAACGGGCTGCGGGGTGTAAGCATGCAGGTGAGGCATCGAAGGTAACCGGGTTAGAGGTTAGAACGACTTATAGCCGAATCGGGCCCTCGATGCGTGCTGGGCCTCGCTTTGAACGGCCGCGTCCGTGCTCCACTAGGCGGAGCGGGCGGCCCGATAGAAAGAGTCGTCATGGCGACCACTTTTTGTTGAGGCATTCCGGCAGGTCGAGATCGGGACATTGGATGGCTCCACGCCGAGATGGTGCGTGGGATCTCGGCCCGGGTAAGCCCCCGTCCCTGCACCGAGTGCCGGACGCATCCAGCCGCTGGCACAGAACAACCCGCATTCATGGCTTGGCTTTACGAAGCCGGGCTTTGGACAGGAATTGGCGCACCGAGAGGCATTAGTGAGTAGACTGGGTGATGAGGTTAGTGTTTTAGCCCCAAAATTAGAGGAAAACAAAATTTGATGATTGGCAAGGGATTGGCAGTAGTGATTGGCAGATGATGGGTAGTGATTGGCAAATTTTTGATTTATTGCAATTTGATGTGCAAAATTGGTAGTGAGCGATGGGCCCGGTGGGTAAGGGTGGCATCCCTGCCACCCTTCCCATGGTGGGGGCAAAGGAGCAATAGCTTATGGGGTGTATGGCAGTGAAAACTAGCCCGGGTGGGTTAGGATATTGATAGGGATCTAGCGAAGATGACATTAGGTAACGTTAAGTTTAGTTAGTGACTGATACCTGTAGTGGGGACGCAGGTAGTTTAGTGTGGATGATAATGACGTGGGAGCGCAATAGTTTAAAGGGACGACTAGGAAGCGCAAGTTTCAGAGGGGAGTAGTTAGATGAGATGATGCTGTGTGAGAATTGAACAGGTGTGATTGCACAGGTGTGCAACTGGACAGGTGTGTGGAGCAGTGTGTGAGTAATGAGTGTGTGGATCAGCGCGAATGCGCTTGGGGAGAGAAGGGTGCAGGTGGCACCAGGTGTGAGAGCACAGGTGTGCAAGTACATGTGTGTGGAGAGAGTTGGAGTAAGTGGTACGGAGTGGTGTGCATGGTGCGAAGGTGTGGATGGGGGAAGAGTGGACCCCTTTCACGAGTACCCGGGGCGGGTAGTGTAAGTGTTAGGTAGAGGGTATAGGTAAATTGTGGTTGGATATTGGCATCTGTGGTGCGGTTGCAGAATGGTATTGTGGATGGGTGCATTAGTGTTGTGGAAATGGCTGGGCGTGTAGCCTGTTAGTGTGTGTAGTTGGTTGGGCACTCCACCACTGTGAGGATGTCGGCCAGGTGAGGCCGCAGGTGGGCTCTGGGAGCCGGTAGTTGTGAGTGGGTGCCTGAGGATCCCGGGTGTGGATCGGGCAGCCCAGTGCCAGAGAGGGCACCGAGTGGGGAGAGCGCCAGAGGGCCTTCCCCAGGTAGTTAGGTTAGGGTAAGGAGCAGGTAAGCTCGGAGGCAACTGCAGTGGTGGAGGTGTGCAGGTGGGTAGACCCGCTGGGAGAGGTACACGCCACAGCCCAGAAATTGTGCGAGGGCACCGGGAGATGAATCGGGGGAGTGAGACCCCAAATTGAAAAGCACCACAGGTTGGCCAATGGGAATTGGTTTTTAGAACCCATAGTGTAAGAGGGCCAATGGTTTGGCCGGAGAAAGACCCCGGGTAGTGTAAAGTTGTTAAAGTCATTTTGGAAATAGTTAGGATTGATGAACCTGTCGCACCATACGCAGCCACTTACCTGTGGTGATGATGATGACTCCACACCTGTGTTTTCTTTGTTCTGTTGCAGGAAGTAAGGACTGCTGTTGGATTTGTGAGACGCATCACGACGTGGATGAGACATTGGGGTGATTCCATCTCTCCCTCCCTAGGAGGGACTGATGATGAATTGGTAATGGCAAATTTTGATGTTGAGTTGGAGATGGCAAATTTTGATGAGAGTTGAAAATGGCAAATTTGATTGGTTAGGAGGGAGAGAAGACGAATTTGGTTTATGGGAGGAACGGGGAAGACAGTAGGGATGTTTGTTGATTTGTAAAGTAGATGTTTATGGGTAGTGTTGTGTTTTGTGGATACAGTAAGGGGTAAGGGAGGGGCCATGTAGGTTACCTGGTGGGGGGGGGGGCATACGGTAGGAACGTACCTGTCTCACCTGGTTCCCATGTGCCCCCAGTGTGCATTACCTTACATTGCGTGCACTTTTGCGCCCTTACCACCTTACTCACTTGTCTGCTTCTTTTGTCTCCCACCTCCGAGGATCTGGCTTTGGGGCAGAGAGAGAGGTGCTGGCTACGCAGTTGTGGGCCTGCACTTTCGCTGCTTGCTGCCTGGATCGATACGCCATATGGACCGCAATGTTTGTGGCCGCCCACCATGGACCGCAGTTTTTTTGCGGCCAAGCACCACCCATTGATGGACCTCTGGGTCAACGTGGCACCTATGCCAAACAGGTGAACCACTAATAGTTGGCCCCCTGACGGCCACAATAAAGAAATGGACGCGGTTGGCGCCTTTCTTTATTTTTGAAAGAGGCAAGAAGGCCAAGTGCACCACACGAAGAGCAAGAGACACCTGCAGGGTTAGGGGTTGTTGTTTTTATTTTAATGAACAATGGTGACTGCACCGATTGGTGCTGGGGTGGTGCTTTTGGTGCTTGGATGGGGTGCTCTGCCCATTATTAAAGGCCGTAAGGCCACAGAGCACTCGTGGGTTGGTGTATCGATGCTGGCATGCGTGCTCTCTCTCTATGCATAACATCTGCATGTGTTCCTCCAAAAACAGGTCCTGGATCGTAGTGTAAATAGCAGCGTAGTCTTGTAAATAATGCTCCCTACCGGCTGTATGTTTAGTTTGAGAATTCTTTCCGCGATTCGGTTATCCTGTGGGTGTGTTTCTGTGAGGAGAAGGGTGCAACGTCGCAGGGGGACATATTTACTCATTTGTGAATATCTGTAAAACTGTCGCACTCAGGGTAGAGTTAATAGTAGAGGGAACTACATCTGAGTGCCACACTAAAATAGGTAAAAATTTATCGGGTCGGGACGCCCCGAGGGTAGAGAAGGGTGCAATGTTGCGAATATGGGATTTGGCCTCCATATCCGCTTGTAAATATTCCCCTATTTCCCCAATACTCCCCAACTATCCCCAATCCCCCATTCCCTAGTCCCATTGTCTGTAAACAACACTCTGTAGAACCGACCTTCCCCCTTTTCCCCCATTAAATGTCGTGCCCAGGTTCACCGCATCTCACGTAGACAACTATAGGACATCTTGCTAGTTATTCTTAGTCTATGTCAGTTAAGGACTCGTTTCCATTAATTCTGACTCTTCGTTGCACCAGAATGTGATCGTATGGCACCAGTAGTGAGTTTAGGACCTCCCCTTACCTCCTCCCATCTTCCCCATGAAACAACAACAACAACAACAACTACAACTACAACTACAACAACAGAGGAGAATGGGGGCGGCGCGGCGCGGGGGAGTGTGCGTCCTCACACCGGCTCGGTTAGCCGCCATTGACCATGCGCTCCGACGGGGTTACCACGAAGGGGCTCCCTGTCAGCCCCTCGTCAAGGGCGGAGCCGGTAACCCCCCCGCATGCACCCAATGAGAAGCAACGGGCCGATTCCATCTGGGGCGGAGCTAACGAGCCGAGGGCATGTCACTCCCCGCCGGATATACGCGGCCACTTACCGGACGTGACGAGAGATGCGCCCCTAGCTTGAGAAGACAAGTCACCACCTCCGAGCGCTGAGTGAGACCTCCCGCATCTTTGGACTGGACCGGGTCGATTTTGCCCCTGAGCCAAGGTGCACCTTGAGCCATCGAAGACCTGCCCCTCCTTGCCATCAATCCCCGTGTGAGTCAGTTTTGTCCCGTTTATCTGTCGTCTGTCGGGGCTAATATAAGAGTGTGTCTAAGTGCCTGCCTTTCTATGCTGTCCCTCTTGTCGTTGTAATCTGACCTTCCGCCCTAATATAACCTCCTCCGGAGGTCTTGAGAATCGTATCCCTGGTGTCGTGTCATTTTAATCCCAGCCGTTGTGTCCTTTTCCTTCATTGATTTAGCGTAGCGCGACTCGGCAACGTTCGAGTATAATCGGGTAACTTGTGCGGACACGGCGGCCATTCCGCTCGGCCCACCATAACATCAAAGTCGTGTCTGTAACAATATATAACTCGAATACCATGCTTTACCAAATCCTCACTAGTTTGATGTTAATCTTTAACATATATAACTCGAATACCATGCTTTACAAAATCCCCACTCGGTTGATGTTAATCTTTAACATATATAACTCGAATACCATGCTTTACCAAATCCTCACTAGTTTGATGTTAATCTTTAACATATATAACTCGAATACCATGCTTTACAAAATCCCCACTCGGTTGATGTTAATCTTTAACATATATAACTCGAATACCATGCTTTACCAAATCCTCACTAGTTTGATGTTAATCTTTAACATATATAACTCGAATACCATGCTTTACAAAATCGTCACTCGTTTGATGTTAATCTTTAATACATGAAACTCAAATACCATGCTTTACAAAATCCTCACTCGTTTGATGTTAATCTTTAATACATGAAACTCAAATACCATGCTTTACAAAATCCTCACTAGTTTGATGTTAATCTTTAACATATAAAACTCGAATACCATGCTTTACAAAATCCTCACTAGTTTGATTATTAATCTTTAACATATGTAACTCGAATACCATGCTTTACAAAATCCTCACTCGTTTGATGTTAATCTTTAACATATATAACTCGAATACCATGCTTTACAAAATCCCCACTCGGTTGATGTTAATCTTTAACATATATAACTCGAATACCATGCTTTACCAAATCCTCACTAGTTTGATGTTAATCTTTAACATATATAACTCGAATACCATGCTTTACAAAATCCTCACTCGTTTGATGTTAATCTTTAATACATGAAACTCAAATACCATGCTTTACAAAATCCTCACTAGTTTGATGTTAATCTTTAACATATATAACTCGAATACCATGCTTTACAAAATCCCCACTCGGTTGATGTTAATCTTTAACATATATAACTCGAATACCATGCTTTACCAAATCCTCACTAGTTTGATGTTAATCTTTAACATATATAACTCGAATACCATGCTTTACAAAATCCCCACTCGGTTGATGTTAATCTTTAACATATATAACTCGAATACCATGCTTTACCAAATCCTCACTAGTTTGATGTTAATCTTTAACATATATAACTCGAATACCATGCTTTACAAAATCCTCACTCGTTTGATGTTAATCTTTAATACATGAAACTCAAATACCATGCTTTACAAAATCCTCACTCGTTTGATGTTAATCTTTAATACATGAAACTCAAATACCATGCTTTACAAAATCCTCACTAGTTTGATGTTAATCTTTAACATATAAAACTCGAATACCATGCTTTACAAAATCCTCACTAGTTTGATTATTAATCTTTAACACATGAAACTCGAATACCATGCTTTACAAAATCCCCACTCGGTTGATGTTAATCTTTAACATATATAACTTGAATACCATGCTTTACAAAATCCTCACTCGTTTGATGTTAATCTTTAACATATATAACTCGAATACCATGCTTTACAAAATCCCCACTCGGTTCATGTTAATCTTTAACATATATAACTCGAATACCATGCTTTACAAAATCCCCACTCGGTTGATGTTAATCTTTAACATATATAACTCGAATACCATGCTTTACAAAATCCCCACTCGGTTGATGTTAATCTTTAACATATATAACTCGAATACCATGCTTTACAAAATCCTCACTCGTTTGATGTTAATCTTTAACATATATAACTCGAATACCATGCTTTACAAAATCCCCACTCGGTTGATGTTAATCTTTAACATATATAACTCGAATACCATGCTTTACAAAATCCTCACTAGTTTGATGTCAATCTTTAATACATGAAACTCAAATACCATGCTTTACAAAATCCTCACTAGTTTGATGTTAATCTTTAACATATATAACTCGAATACCATGCTTTACAAAATCCCCACTCGGTTGATGTTAATCTTTAACATATATAACTCGAATACCATGCTTTACCAAATCCTCACTAGTTTGATGTTAATCTTTAACATATATAACTCGAATACCATGCTTTACAAAATCCCCACTCGGTTGATGTTAATCTTTAACATATATAACTCGAATACCATGCTTTACCAAATCCTCACTAGTTTGATGTTAATCTTTAACATATATAACTCGAATACCATGCTTTACAAAATCCTCACTCGTTTGATGTTAATCTTTAATACATGAAACTCAAATACCATGCTTTACAAAATCCTCACTCGTTTGATGTTAATCTTTAATACATGAAACTCAAATACCATGCTTTACAAAATCCTCACTAGTTTGATGTTAATCTTTAACATATAAAACTCGAATACCATGCTCTACAAAATCCTCACTAGTTTGATTATTAATCTTTAACACATGAAACTCGAATACCATGCTTTACAAAATCCCCACTCGGTTGATGTTAATCTTTAACATATATAACTCGAATACCATGCTTTACAAAATCCCCACTCGGTTGATGTTAATCTTTAACATATATAACTCGAATACCATGCTTTACAAAATCCTCACTCGTTTGATGTTAATCTTTAACATATATAACTCGAATACCATGCTTTACAAAATCCCCACTCGGTTGATGTTAATCTTTAACATATATAACTCGAATACCATGCTTTACAAAATCCCCACTCGGTTGATGTTAATCTTTAACATATATAACTCGAATACCATGCTTTACCAAATCCTCACTAGTTTGATGTTAATCTTTAACATATATAACTCGAATACCATGCTTTACCAAATCCTCACTAGTTTGATGTTAATCTTTAACATATATAACTCGAATACCATGCTTTACAAAATCCTCACTCGTTTGATGTTAATCTTTAACATATATAACTCGAATACCATGCTTTACAAAATCCCCACTCGGTTGATGTTAATCTTTAACATATATAACTCGAATACCATGCTTTACAAAATCCCCACTCGGTTGATGTTAATCTTTAACATATTGTTACAGACACGACTTTGATGTTAAGGTGGGCCGAGCGGAATGGCCGTCGTGTCCGCACAAATTACCCGACTATACTCGACGTTGACGAAGTCGCGCTACGCTGGCTCAATAAGAAAAAGAAGACACCCGGCTGGATTACAATAACACAATACGACACCAAGGGTTCAGTTCTCAAGACCTCCGGAGGAGATTATATTCGTACGGAAAGGTCAGATTACAGGGGCTAGAGTTATAATCACAGAAAGACAGGCACTTAGACACACTCTTATATTAACCCCGGACAGACGACAGACAAACGGGACAAGGCTGACTCACACGGGGGTTGATGAAAAGGACAGCGGGTATCGATGGCTCAAGGTGCACTCTTGGCTCAAAGCAGAATCGACTCGGTCCGGTCCAGAGATGCAGGGAGGTCACAGCGCTCGGAAGGCGACGTTCTTTCTCCAAGCTGAGGCGCATCTGACGTCACATCCGGCGCGGGGCCGCGTATATCCGGCGGGGAGTGACACGCCCTCGGCTCGTTAGCTCCGCCTCGTGGAATCGGCACGTTGCTTCTCATTGGGTGCGTGCGGGGGGGGTTACTGGCTCCGCCCCTGACGAGGAGCTGACAGCCAGCCCCTTCGGGGTAACCCCGTGGAGCGCATGGTCTGGAGCTAATCGAGCCGGTGTGAGGACGCATCCTCCCCCGCTCCGCCGCCATCCCCTCTGTTGTTGTTGTAATTGTTGTTGTAGTTGTTGTTATTGTTGTTGTTTGGGGAAGAAGATGGGAGGAGGTATGGGAAAGGTCCTAAACTCACTACTGATGCCATATAATCACATTCTGGTGCAACGAAGAGTCATAATTAATGGAGACGAGGCCTTAACTGACATAGAATAAGAATAACTAGGAAGATGTCCGAAAGTTGTCTACCTGTGGTGCGGTGGACCTGGGCACGACATTTAATGGGGGAATAAGGGGAAGGTCGGCTCTACTGATTGTTATTTACATGCAATGGGACTAGGGAATGGGGGATCGGGGAAAGTTGGGGAGTATTGGAGAAAATAGGGGAATATTTACAAGCGGATATGGAGGCCAAATTCCATATTCGCAACATTGCACCCTTCTCTACCCTCGGGGCGTCCCGACCCGATAAATTTTTACCTACTTTAGTGTGGCACGCAATGTAGTTCCCTCTACTATTAACTCTACCCTGAGTGCGACAGTTTTACAGATATTCACAAATGAGTAAATATGTCCCCCTGCGACGTTGCACCCTTCTCCTCACAGAAACACACCCACAGGATAACCGAATCCGGAAAGAATTCGCAAACTACACATACAGCCGGTAGGGAGCATTATTTACAAGATTACGCTGATATCTACACTACGATCCAGGACCTGTCTTTGGAGGAACACATGCAGATGTTATGCATAGAGAGAGCGCGCTTGCCAACATCGATACACCAACCCACGAGTGCTCTGTGGCCGACGGCCTTTAATAACGTGCAGAGCACCCTTCCCGAGCATCAACAGCACCACCCCACCACCAATCGGTGCAGTCACCATTGTTCATTGGAATAAAAATAAATTCGACAACCCCTAACCCTGCAGGTGTCTCTTGCTCTTCTTGTGGTGCACTTGGTGTTAGTTAACAGTGGTTCACCTTTATGGCATAGGTGCCACGTTGACCCATAGGTCCATCCCCGGGTGGTGCTTGGCCGCAAACGAACTGCGGTCCATTGTGGGTGGCCACAAACATTGCGGTCCATATGGTGTATCGATCCCGGCAGCAAACAGCGAAAGTGCAGGCCCACAACTGCGCAGCCAGCACCTCTCTTTCCTCTCTCTCTACCCCAAAGCCAGATCCTCGGAGGTGGGAGACAAAAGAAGCAGACAAGTGAGTAAGGTGGTAAGGGCGCAAAAGTGCACGCAATGTAAGGTGATGCACACTGGGGGCACATGGGAACCAGGTGAGACAGGTACGTTCCTATCGTACGCCCCCCCCCCCCCCCCCCCCACCAGGTAACCTACATGGCCCCTCCCTTACCCCTTACTGTATCCACAAAACACAACACTACCCATAAACATCTACTTTACAAATCAACAGACATCCCTACCGTCTTCCCCGTTCCTCCCATAAACCAAATTCGTCTTCTCTCCCTCCTAACCAATCAAATTTGCCATTTCCAACTCTCATCAAAATTTGCCATCTCCAACTCAACATCAAAATTTGCCATCACCAATTCATCATCAGTCCCTCCTAAGGAGGGAGAGATGGGATCACCCCAATGTCTCATCCACGTCGTGATGCGTCTCACCAATCCTCACAGCAATTCTCATTTCTGCGACACAAACAAAGAAAACACAGGTGTGGAGTCATCATCATCACCACAGGTAAGTGGCTGCGTATGGTGCGACAGGTTCATCAATCCTAACTATCTCCTAAATGACTTTAACAACTTTACACTACCCGGGGTCTTTCTCCGGCCAAACCATTGGCCCTCTTACACTATGGGTTCTAAAAACCAATTCCCATTGGCCAAACTGTGGTGCTTTTCAATTTGGGGTCTCACTCCCCCGATTCATCTCCCGGTGCCCTCGCACAATTTCTGGGCGGTGGCGTGTACCTCTCCCAGCGGGTCTACCCACCTGCACACCTCCACCACTGCAGTTGCCTCCGAGCTTACCTGCTCCTTACCCTAACCTAACTACCTGGGGAAGGCCCTCTGGCGCTCTCCCCACTCGGTGCCCTCTCTGGCACTGGGCTACCCGGGTCCGTCCTCCGGATCCTCGGGCCCCATCCACAACTCTACCGGCTCCCAGAGCCCACCTGCGGCCTCACCTGGCCGACATCCTCACAGTGGTGGAGTGCCCAACCAACTACACACACTAACAGGCTACACGCCCAGCCATTTCCACAACACTAATGCACCCATTCACAACACCATTCTGCAACCGCACCACAGATGCCAATATCCAACCACAATTTACCTGTACCCTCTACCTAACACTTACACTACCCGCCCCGGGTATCCGTGATGGGGTCCACTCTTCCCCCATTCACACCTTCGCACCATGCACACCACTCCGTACCACTTACTCCCACTCTCTCCACACACCTGTACCTGCACACCTGTGCTCTCACACCTGGTGCCACCTGCACCCTTCTCTCCACAAGCGCATTCGCGCTGATCCACACACTCACTACTCACACACTGCTCCACAAACCTGTCCAGTTGCACACCTGTGCAATCACACCTGTTCAATTCTCACACACACGGCATCATCTCAGCTAACTACTCCCTTCTGAAACTTGCGCTTCCCAGTCGTCCCTTTAAACTATTGCGCTCCCTCGTCATTATCATCCACACTAAACTACCTGCGTCCCCACTACAGGTATCAGTCACTAACTAACCTTAACGTCACCTACTGTCATCTTCGCTAGATCCCTACACACCATATCCTAACCCACCCGGGCTTGTTTTCACTGCCATACACCCCATAAGCTATTGCTCCTTTGCCCCCATATGGGAAGGATGGTGGATTTGCCATCCCACCACATCGGGGGTCTCTCACTACCAATTTTGCACATCAAATTTCAACAAATCAAAAATTTGGCCAATCACTGCCCATCATCTGCCAATCACTACTGCCAATCCTTGGCCAATCATCAAATTTTGTTTTTCTCTAATTTTGGGTCCAAAACACTAACCTCATCACCCAGTCTACTCACTAATACCTCTCGGTGCGCCAATCCCTGTCCAAAGCCCGGCTTCGTAAAGCCAAGCAATGGATGCTGGTTGTTTTGTGCCAGCGGCTGGATGCGTCCGGCACTCGGTGCAGGGACGGGGGCTTACCCGTGCCGAGATCCCACACACCACCTCGGCGTGGAGCCATCCAATGTCCCGATCTCGACCTGCCGGCACGTCTCAACAAAACGCGGTCGCCATAACGACCCTTCCTATCGGGCCGCCAGCTCCGCCTAGTGGAGCCTGGACGCGGCCGTTCAAAGCGAGGCCCGGCACGCACCGAGGGCCTGCTTCGGCTAAAAGTCGCTCTAACCTCTAACCCGTGTAACGTCGATGCTTCACCTGGACGCTTACACCCCGCAGCCCGTTCCTTGCTCACACATCCAGCTGTGCCCATGCTCCTCGTACCTTTCCTTACACACCCAGGTACACTCATTCCACTCACAGCCTTGGTCACACACCTGACCACCGAACACTTTGGCACACATCCGTTGGTAGCACACCACACCAACACACCTCTTCGCGCCCCCTCCTCTGTGACAATCACAGGTGTGCCCTCATTCGCACACCCATCCACGTGCCTCACCACCAACTCCAGCGTGCATTCCCACTCACGCTCTACCATTCCAGGTGTACATCCTTCCATCCCAGGTGTACATCCTCGCTCACCTGTCACAACCAGCTCACTCTCCTTGTCACTCTCACTACTCTCACCTCCACTCGTGACAACGCACCCACCCTTACTCTTGACAGCGCACTCTTTCCTCATGCACCTGTCCGTCACACACCTTTCTCGCGCACACTCTCCCGTTACACCCTCTGTAACACTCACCACAGGTGGACACTCTTCCTTACTTCTGACAGCGCACTCTTTCCTCATGCACCTGTCCGTCACACACCTTTCTCGCGCACACTCTCCCGTTACACCCTCTGTAACACTCACCACAGGTGGACACTCTTCCTTACTTCTGACAGCGCACTCTTTCCTCATGCACCTGTCCGTCACACACCTTTCTCGCGCACACTCTTGCGTTACACCCTCTGTAACACTCACCACACCGCGCTTCCATGTGCTCCCTCGCACACGCGCTACGACCGACTCACTCTCGCCAGCACCCTCACTCCTTGGCACGCACTTTTTCCTCACACACCCCAGAGTCGGATTTTCTCGCACACCTCCTTTTTCGCACACCAGACCTGTCGCACACTTCACCCACGGCCTCTCACGAACACCCGGGTCCATCTCGACCCCCAAGCTCCTTAAATCCCCTGGCGCATCATACGCACGACCATATTGGTCACCACTTACACCGGGTCCTCTTCCTCTTCGCTTCTCCTCCATCACCTGCGAATCCCTCATCCGGTTAATGAGCACATCACGATCCAAACACAGACTTTGGACCAATTCTTTTATCTCCTCTTTTATCTCCTTGTTATCCCCTCTCCGTCGCTTCTTAATTTCGCTCACCCCTTCTTCCACTTCTTCTAATTTGTGCCTCACCTCTTTTATTCCCCGGTACGTCTCCTCAAGCTCGTCCTCCAAGGCTACCTTGACCGTTTCCATGTGCGTCCTCACCTGCCGGTCCTTCGTCTCCATTACCTCTACCACCTCGTCCAACCTCGTTGTCAGTCCCTCACGTACCATCTGACATTGCCTCTGTGTCGCTATCAAGTCGTTTTTAATTTCTTTTTGTGTCGCCTTTAAACCTCCTAATACCGCAGTGTTCCTTTGAACCTGCTCCACTAACTCCGTCTGTCCCACCGTCAGCTGCTCCACCTCCTGCGTCAGGTCCTCTATGCCCCCTTGTAACTTTACAGTCCCCTTTCTCACCTCCTTTTCCATGTGCTCCTCACAGTGCCTCACCTCCTCGCGCACTCCTCCGACCTCCTCACTCACTCCTCTCCTGATCTCCTCTCCCATCACTTGCATCTCCTGCCCAGATGCCACCCTCATCTGCTCCATTTCCTCCCTGTGAGCATCCAGTTTGGTTTCTACCCCCATTCTGACCCCCTCTATCTGCTGCTCCATTTGTTTAACTTCCCTTTCCGCTTGGTCCCTCATGTCCCTCAATTTGCCTTCCATACTGTTTTCTAACCCCTCTAACCCAGTTTTCACTCCCTCTATTTGATTCTCTTGAGCGGCCATTCTGTTTTCCACCCCCGTTAACCCATGTCTCACCTCTTTTATCCCGTTGTCTAACCCCTCAAAATTATTGTCTAACTTCCCAAATTTCTTGTCTAACTCCTCAAAATTATTGTCTAACTTCCCAAATTTCTTGTCTAACTCCTCAAAATTATTGTCTAACTTCCCAAATTTCTTGTCTAACTCCTCAAAATTATTGTCTAACTTCCCAAATTTCTTGTCTAACTCCTCAAAATTATTGTCTAACTTCCCAAATTTCTTGTCTAACCCCCCGATTTGATTCCCTAGTCGCTCCCCCATTCTGTTTTCCATTTTCTCCATTTCCCTGGCTCTTTTTTCGTTGTCGCTCTTCGACTCTGCCATGTATTCGCTAAACCGTGCCATGAACTGCTGCATGTCAAACGGCTGCATGTTAAAGCCCGCTGATACAGCCGGCTCGGCTACCGCGCGCTCGTGCGAGGCGCCTTTTTGCGCGCCCGCTACTTCGTGCGTGACGGCGCTATTTTGCGAACCTGCCGCCCTCACTGCTTCGCTCTCCTCTTGTCCCTCAATTTGGTCCTGGACCGACCCTGCTTCACTCTCCCCTACCGGACCCCAGCCGTCTTGATCCGCCATAGCGCGACTTTCAAAATTCGAGTTTCGTAAAACAAATTCGAAATTTCGCCGTTATACTTTCGTCGAGCGCAGTACCCGCGCTCCGGATCGATTTTGTCGAGCGCCGTACGCGCTCCGGATCGATTTTGTCGAGCGCAGTACGCGCTCCGGATCGATTTTGTCGAGCGCAGTACGCGCTCCGGATCGATTTTGTCGAGCGCAGTACGCGCTCCGGATCGATTTTCCCTCCCAAAATTTGGGCCTAACTAATTTAGTCCCGGGTCCGAATCTCACTCCTCGACACCAATCGTTACAGACACGACTTTGATGTTAAGGTGGGCCGAGCGGAATGGCCGTCGTGTCCGCACAAATTACCCGACTATACTCGACGTTGACGAAGTCGCGCTACGCTGGCTCAATAAGAAAAAGAAGACACCCGGCTGGATTACAATAACACAATACGACACCAAGGGTTCAGTTCTCAAGACCTCCGGAGGAGATTATATTCGTACGGAAAGGTCAGATTACAGGGGCTAGAGTTATAATCACAGAAAGACAGGCACTTAGACACACTCTTATATTAACCCCGGACAGACGACAGACAAACGGGACAAGGCTGACTCACACGGGGGTTGATGAAAAGGACAGCGGGTATCGATGGCTCAAGGTGCACTCTTGGCTCAAAGCAGAATCGACTCGGTCCGGTCCAGAGATGCAGGGAGGTCACAGCGCTCGGAAGGCGACGTTCTTTCTCCAAGCTGAGGCGCATCTGACGTCACATCCGGCGCGGGGCCGCGTATATCCGGCGGGGAGTGACACGCCCTCGGCTCGTTAGCTCCGCCTCGTGGAATCGGCACGTTGCTTCTCATTGGGTGCGTGCGGGGGGGGTTACTGGCTCCGCCCCTGACGAGGAGCTGACAGCCAGCCCCTTCGGGGTAACCCCGTGGAGCGCATGGTCTGGAGCTAATCGAGCCGGTGTGAGGACGCATCCTCCCCCGCTCCGCCGCCATCCCCTCTGTTGTTGTTGTAATTGTTGTTGTAGTTGTTGTTATTGTTGTTGTTTGGGGAAGAAGATGGGAGGAGGTATGGGAAAGGTCCTAAACTCACTACTGATGCCATATAATCACATTCTGGTGCAACGAAGAGTCATAATTAATGGAGACGAGGCCTTAACTGACATAGAATAAGAATAACTAGGAAGATGTCCGAAAGTTGTCTACCTGTGGTGCGGTGGACCTGGGCACGACATTTAATGGGGGAATAAGGGGGAGGTCGGCTCTACTGATTGTTATTTACATGCAATGGGACTAGGGAATGGGGGATCGGGGAAAGTTGGGGAGTATTGGAGAAAATAGGGGAATATTTACAAGCGGATATGGAGGCCAAATTCCATATTCGCAACAATATATAACTCGAATACCATGCTTTACAAAATCCCCACTCGGTTGATGTTAATCTTTAACATATATAACTCGAATACCATGCTTTACCAAATCCTCACTAGTTTGATGTTAATCTTTAACATATATAACTCGAATACCATGCTTTACAAAATCCTCATTCGTTTGATGTTAATCTTTAACATATATAACTCGAATACCATGCTTTACAAAATCCCCACTCGGTTGATGTTAATCTTTAACATATATAACTCGAATACCATGCTTTACAAAATCCCCACTCGGTTGATGTTAATCTTTAACATATATAACTCGAATACCATGCTTTACAAAATCCCCACTCGGTTGATGTTAATCTTTAACATATATAACTCGAATACCATGCTTTACAAAATCCTCACTCGTTTGATGTCAATCTTTAATACCCAATCACCATCAAACCTTTTGTCCGCCCCATCCTTCCCTTTCTCCGAGCTATTCTGAAATCTCTGACACACCTTCAACAGCTCTCCCTATCTCTTCCACCTCTTCCACATCTTACCCTACCCCTCCTCCCCCCTGTTCTGTATCTGATGCGCCCCCTTCCTCTTCATTAACGGTATGGACCTCAAACATCCGGGGCCTTCGTTCAAACTTAACTGATCTCTCCATACAGGTTGCTTCTGTCAAACCAGACGTGATCTGCTTAACAGAAACTTTCCTCCTTTATGATGTCTCTGATTCCATAGTATCTCTCCCGGGCTACTCCCTACTCCGGTATGATAGACCTGAGCCTCGTCCTGGAGGTGGGGTTGCTATCTTTATCAAAAACTCTCTTCCTCACTCGCCCTGCACTGCACTCTCTCCACCTCACCCCCAGGAATACCTCTGGCTACGGCTTCCCCTTCGCTCCCACCTCTTGTTCATATGTGTGTTGTACCGTCCACCAAACAGTGATGACTCCATCTACATCTCGCTGTCTGATGATATGGACCAACTTCTATCTACTCATCCCAACTCTCTCTTCCTCATATGTGGTGATTTCAATTGTCACCATGCCAGTTGGCTGGGTGTGGGTACCTCTCTCACCAGCCATGGCTCTTCAGCAAAGGACTTCTGCGACTCACTGGGACTGACCCAATCTGTCAATTTCCCGACCCGGATCTCAGTCAACGGAACATCTTCTCTTCTGGACTTGGTTATGACTAACTTCCCTGAAAATGTCTGCTGCTCTTCTTCTGCTCCGATCGGATCATCTGATCATGTCCTTGTTAAAGTGGACATCTCTCTGACCATCCTCAGGGAGCCTGCTCAGCGTCGACGAGTCTGGCATTTCACTCAGGCCAACTGGCACGGTCTTCAAGCAGCCATCAATCATCTGGACTGGTCTCCCATCTCTACCACCTCTGACATCAACTCATCCTGGGAATTCTTCCAAAGTAAATTGCTCTCTCTCATGCACAGATTTATCCCATCTCGTCTTCAGTTGTCATACCCTTCCTCCCGTCCATGGTACACGGAATCTTGTGGTGAGGCTGTTGCCCAGAAACAACTTGCCTTCGTCTCCTGGAAAGCAAATCCAACGGAAGGAAATCTCATTTCCTTTCACAAAGCCCGAAACAAGTGTGTGTCCACCCTCAGGAGAGCCAGGAAACAATATCTCTCCGTTCTCAAGACCGAACTCTCTTATCTGTCTCCCTCTTCCAAATCCTGGTGGCGTCTGGTCAAATCCGTTTCTGGTGTTTGTTCCCCCTCCATCCCCTCCCTTACCTCAAACGGCTACACAGCTGACTCCGCACGTGAAAAAGCTGAATGCCTCAACTCTGTGTTTGCCTCTAAATCTTGTGTCCCAAACCCATCCCTCTCTGTACCCACCATACCCAGTCGTACCCTGCTGCTCCTGGACTCCGTGTCCTTTCCTCCTGACAAGGTGGAAAAGTTTCTGTCAACCCTCGACTCTGATTCTGCAACTGGACCCGACGGCATCAGCCCACGGGTCCTAAAATCCTGCTCTGCTGCTCTATCTCACCCTCTCTCTGTTCTCTTCACCCTCTCTTTTGCTCAAGGTCAACTGCCATCTGCTTGGAAATCAGCCAACATCACCGCTTTGCACAAAAAAGGTGCAAAAACAGATCCTAGCAACTACAGACCAATCAGCCTTCTCCCAATTATCAGCAAAGTCATGGAATCCATCATTGCTTCGGATATGAAATCTTTCCTCTTCTCCAATGGCTTGATCTCTGATCATCAATTTGGTTTCAGACCAGGTCACTCTACTCTGGACATGCTGCTTCTGCTGTCTCAACAATGGATGGAGGTCCTCAATGCCAAACAGGAAATTAGAGCTGTCTCCCTCGACATATCACGTGCCTTCGACACGGTCTGGCACCCCGCTCTGCTCACCAAACTCTCCTCCTTTGGTATCCATGGAAATCTCCACGCATGGCTGGCGGACTTCCTCTCTAGTCGTCGTCAACGTGTGGCCCTGAATGGGTTTCTCTCATCTCCTCTTCCTGTTCAGGCTGGAGTTCCCCAAGGCAATGTTCTGGGCCCCGTGCTTTTTCTGGTCTTCATCAATGATCTCTCTGACTCTCTCGAAAATCCTCTCTATCTCTTTGCTGATGACTCCACTCTCTGCCGCTCCATTCCTCTTCCCTCAGATCGGCAGTCTGCTGCCTCCTCACTCTCTGAAGACCTGGACAAAATCACAGACTGGTCAAACAAGTGGAACATGTCTTTCAATCCTGACAAATCTCACACTCTTACTATGTCTCTCCGAAAAGATCGACTGGACAACCCTCCCATCTACTTTCTCAACAATCCTCTCCAAGAAGTTCTGTCGCTCAAGATTTTGGGTCTCACTATCTGCCATGATCTTTCTTGGGAAAACCACATTTCCAAGCTGGCCTCCAAAGCCAGTCGCCGACTGGGCATCCTCCGTCGTGCGAAGTCCTTCCTCGGCACACCTGAGCTCCTCACCACATACAAGGCTTTCATCCGCAGCTCAATGGAATACTGTTCTCCCCTATGGGCCGGTGCTCCTGCCTCACACCTAGCTCAGCTTCACGCTGTTGAAACCAAAGCTTTCAGAATTATTGGAATCTCCCGCGATGAAGCTATCTCTGAGGGCCTTTCACTCACTCACCGCAGGCAGGTAGGTGGTCTTTCTGTCTTCTACCGACTCCTCTCCGGCCTTGCACCCCCAGCTCTCTCTGTGCTCTGTCCCCCAAATATTCCTACAGGTCGCACAAGATCTGCCAGCAACCCTCTGATGGTTAAACTGCCGAAATCTCGGCTCTCTGCTCACCTTCACTCTTTCATTCCTCTTTTCTCCCGCCTCTGGAACAAACTCCCTCACTCCCTTCAATCCCACTCCTCCCTCCAGGTCTTTAAAACAGCTGTTCACCACCATCTCTTATCTTCCCCCATCCAAAACCTTGATCTTTTCTACCCCCGCTAATTCACCCCAGATCCACCTTGTTTGAAATTCCAACTTCTTTCCTGGAAGTCCTGGCAGTGTCCATATGTTTTATACCTCTCCCACCGCCCCCTTCCCATGCCCCCCCCCCCCCAAAGCCCTCGCCCTCTCTCAGATCTCTCGATGTCTCCATGTCTCTCGGTCCCTGCTCTCAAATGTTGTGTTTGTGTCCTTCCCCCTCTCTCCCCATCTTGTGTACCGCTCCCGATGTTATATGTTTTATGTGCCGGTTTGTCTTTCTGTGTGATTAATGTTCGCTCTTTCACGAGCCTCGATCTTGTATACAAAAAAAAAAAAAAAAAATAAAAAAAAAAATACATGAAACTCAAATACCATGCTTTACAAAATCCTCACTAGTTTGATGTTAATCTTTAACACATGAATCAGCCTCAGACTCATCAATATATTGTTAAACAATGAGAATTGTTCCAGGTGTTGTCATGACAGAGTTCAGCATTTGTGCCTCTGCTCCCAGCTTGGTGGTGCCTTGATACTTGCTTGGCATCAATAAGGTTAAATAATTTAACTAGGCGAATGTCAGGCCTGGCCAGCCGGTTCGTGAAAGACTTGGGCCAACCTTCCTCTCTCTCCTCCCCCACTCCTCCCCGCCCCCCCCGGCAAAGCCCCACAAGGTGGGATATTAATGGCCTTTAAAAAGTAACAACAACTTCGCCAGGTGCACTTCGTGTTGTTATTGCAGTTGTTGACAAAAACCTGTGATTTACTTGCCGACCTTACAATGGCTGCACCGAACCATTTACTAAGGAAGGACCGAAATCTAAGAAGGATGGAATAAATCATTCAACTTATGATTGACGAAGAATTATTTTGGATCAAACAATTCTTTCCTGGACATGAATTGATTCTCAAATAAATGGTCGTTTGTACCTGCGAGGGGAAGTAGCAGCAGAGGGATTTGTCTTAATAAAAAGAAACATTTGTTAAAATTTGGATTGTACATGGTGGCCCGAAAGTCCCTTTACCCCTCTCCAGTAAAGCATTCGTTCTTAAACAATTTTAATGTACAGGATTTATTGTGTGGTACTTACAATAATTACTCATGAGTCATTGTATGTGTCCGTGCTCCATCATTCACCTGAGTCATCGTTACCGCATGAGGTGGAGGGAGGTGCGAGACATTTACCAGGGTAAAGGGACTTTCGGGCCACCATGTGGAATGAAAACGACGAGGTGGCATGGAATCAAAACTGAAATGTATTAATAAATGAGAGATTGTTCACACAGGAGGATATTCCCAAATTTGCAGTAATACATGGAACTTTGAAAAAGTTCTACAAAGCAGATGTGCATAATGTCATCTTTGTTCAACTTTCAATATGCACAAGTAAATGCAATTAGGAAGACGTTTTGTTAATGTATTTGTACTGTTGTTGTAAATACTCTACATTTAACGTCTTTAGCTGTCTTGGACAAGTGTGAAATATTTGGAACACCCAGTGGAGGCTAAAGTGGAAATATGTACACTATATACAGACATGCAGACATCTCATCTCAAATTAAATAAATAATTGTTGAATTAGGCAAATTTAATTTGGATTTTAAGACGAATACAGTTTTTTTTTCTTCAAGCTGCATTTTACAACAATTTGATATACAAGTCAAAATGTGTAATGAAGTGGAATTACTTCACCGGTATATAAGTGGGAAGACAACCTGGTGACGCATCACCTGGACGGCATTAAATGATGTCAATAAGACAACAGGCCTGATGCACGATTAGGAAGGATCAAAATAATTGGAGAATCACAAATGCATCAGAGGTGCGCATGACCAAGGAAACCGCTAAAGGCACCTGCCAAAATTAGGTTTCCAAGTAAACCAACTTATATTTCAATTGGCAAGCACACGGAAGTGTTGATTTTACAGTGTACTTTTTAAAGTGAGGGGGAGCAAGCAAGATCCCAGTTAGAAAATGTGGGGAAATATGTCACCTTCTTGAAGGATTTATTTGTAAAGTAAACAGGGAAGAGGGTAACAAGACGCTAAAAACAAAAACGGAACAAACCAAGAGAGTCAAAGGACACAAGGTGGTAAATGGCAATATTCAAACATACAGTCAAGTGAAAAAGTAAGTACACCCCATGTAAAGTTTTGACTTTTTCAACATATTTCAACATACAGCTATTTGATCTTCATTTCAACAATATTGATAGATAAAGGTGATATAATATAACAAATATCATGAAACATTTACATTTTGTAGTCCATTGTATAATTTAAATAAACATAAATGCAAATTTCGCATGTGGAAAAAGTAAGTACACCCCTACATTTATCACAACTTCAAATACCTAAAATTAGAATCAGGTGCACCAGCTCAGGTGCAAATGATTAGAACATCGTTAGAGAGGATCTTGGAGGAACCTGTCTTATTTTAACCTCAGACATTTAGTTTGGTTTGCTCTTTGGTGTTGAAGTGTGCGGCGTCACCATGCCGAGATCAAAAGAGCTCTCTGAGGCCTTCAGAAAGAAGGTTATAGATGCCTACGAGTCTGGGAAGGGATTTAAAAGGATCTCCAACAATTTGAAATCAATCATTCGACTGTCCGGAAGATCATCTACAAGTGGAGAAGATTCCAAACAACTGCCAACTTGTTCAGGCCAGGCCGCCCCAGCAAGTTCAGCCCGAGAGCAGACCGCAAGATGCTGAAAGAAGTCTCTAAGAACCCCAGAATGTCATCACAGGACCTACAGGTAGCTCTTGCCACTGTTGATGTCAAAGTGCACGTGTCTACCATCAGAAAGAGGCTGCACAAATTTGATCGACATGGGAGGTGTGCCAGGAGGAAACCTTTGCTGTCCAGAAAGAACATCAGGGCAAGACGAAAGTTTGCCAATGAACACCTAGGCATAGACCAGCACATCTGGAACAATGTGCTATCGACAGATGAGTCAAACGTCGAGCTATTTGGCCACAGTACCACAAGACATGTTTGGCGAAAACCAAAGACAGCATTTGACCACAAGAACCTGATACCAACTGTAAAGCATGGTGGTGGAAATATTATGGTTTGGGGCAGCTTTGGTGCATCAGGGCCTGGGCAGCTCACCATCATAGAATCCACTATGAATTCTTCATTGTACCGGAGGGTGCTTGAGGATAATGTGAGGCCATCTGTCGGAAAGTTGAAGCTCAACCGAAGGTGGACCTTGCAACATGACAATGACCCTAAACATACCAGTAAATCCACCAAGGAATGGCTGAAAAGAAAGAAATGGAGGGTTCTGGAATGGCCAAGTCAAAGCCCGGATCTAAATCCCATCGAGATGTTGTGGGGGGATTTGAAACGAGCTGTGCATGCAAGAAACCCCTCAAACATCGCACAGCTGAAAGAATTCTGCTTGGAGGAGTGGGCAAAAATTTCTCCCAGTCGATGTCAGAGACAGGTAGACAGTTATAAGAAACGTCTACTTGAAGTTGTTTCTTCCAAAGGGGGCAATACCACTGATTAGAGCCAAGGGTGTACTTACTTTTCCACATGCGAAATTTGCACTTATGTTTATTTATATTATACAATGGACAAAATGTAAATGTTTCATGATATTTGTTATATTATATCACCTTTATCTATCAATATTGTTGAAATGAAGATCAAATAGCTGTATGTTGAAATATGTTGAAAAAGTCAAAACTTTACATGGGGTGTACTTACTTTTTCACGTGACTGGATGTACAATGATTGGAAATAAAGCAATTCCGATCCCAATAGGCACCACAGATCACACCGATACAACAAGACAATATTATGAGCAAGACATCCCTTTGTCCGATGCACAGGGTAGACGCCAGACTCAAAATAGACCGCTTCAGGAACCAGGTGTGAGACGATGGCTCCTTGCGTCCTCCCCTCCCAGATAACAAAGTCCTCCCCCAGAGAATGCCAAAGGACCTTGCGCCACCTTTTCCCCACCTTACTCTCTCATTGTTGGTTACCTTGTGTCTGCCTCATTCTTGATGACGTCAATACGTGTTAGTGTATGCCAAAAGTACCTATTAGTATGTGCAAGATTGGATGCTGCAGACCCCTAAACTCCTTTTAATAATGGAATTTAACAACATAGGGGAAATACCCCTGGTGCTCACCTGGTAGAATAAACAGTATACTACACTGACTATAGGTATTTTAAACCAATTTCAATGGTTGCAAGATGACAGGGCAGCATCTAGAATCATACTAACATAATCATAACACTTTAAGCAAACAAACAAACAAATACCTATTTTTGGGGGCAACCTCTACCCCCAACCCCCCCCCCCCCCCCATCCTGTGTACCTCCTCAGACCCTAATTTGTCTAATGCCTTGACCAAATATTGGTACATCACAGGCGATGAAGGTTGTGGTGAAGTTTCATTGAAATTGTGTATGTAGTTTCACAGAAAAGAGCAAATACTTATTTTGGGGGGCAATCCCCCAGTTGACCGGCTATTCGTCTCCATGGGTGTTCACCCCGGGAACGCGACAATATATTTTGGGAGGGTGGGGGTCATGAAGATAGTTGTAGGGTGAGGAATGTATAAACACAAATGGCACAATATACTGTATTACAGACCAAAGCTAGACTGGTATTCAGTAGAACACATACAGTACCTCTACCAGGCTGAAGAGTTTACGTTTTGTATCCCACTGCTGGGCAGGATCCCATTTGGGATCTTCACCAAAATCGAATCGATTTGTCCTCATCACACATCCAACGTGTCCAACAAGTTTCGTCCGAATCCACACGTAACATTTTGAGATATCGTGCTATATATCGTTTTTGGTCTATCTCTTAATGGTGTAGAATGACTTAAAAACCCCGGTAGAATTAGAAAATTACTCACCCCAATGAGTATCAGGTCCAGCTCCTGCCTCCCCCAGAGCATCATATTGAATCAGGTAGTCAATGATCTTGGAACCAATAGGTTGCTCAAGATCTTCCCACTCAAATGCCACGAGTGTGCTTGTCGGCTCCAGGGCAGCAGAGAGGTGGAGGCTACGAATAGGTGGAAGACGAATTTTTTTATGAACAGTCGACCAACAGTGAGAAAGATTGACCCAAATTTATGTAAAGTTTGCAAAACATATACACATGACAGCAACATCAAAAAGCAAAACTGAATGATAATATTAATAATTCGTTACTGCTGGGATTTTTATACCTCCGCCTGGTTGGCCATATACCAACCCAGACGACCCAAAAGACCCCAAGGACCAAAAAAAAAACCCAAGACCCAAAATATCCCAAACACCCCAAAAAACCCCGAAGACTGGAAAGATCGAAAAGAGCCAGAAGACCGAAAAGACCCTGCAGACCCAAAATACCCCAAAGACCCTTAAATACCCCAAAGATCGATTTTGAGGACCCAAAATACTTAAATGACTCAAAAGACCTTGAGGACCCAAAATACTCAAATGACCCAGAAGAGCCGATGAACCAGAAGACCCAAAATACACAAAAGACACTGAAGACCCAAAAGATCCTGAGGACCCAAATGACCCAGAGGACACAAAAGACCCCAATGACACAAAAGACCCCATGGACACAAAGACCCCAAAGACTCCGAAGACCCAAAATAAGAATAATTATGCCTCTTAAATTGGAATTGTAGACGGTGGCTTGCAAACTGAGCCTCAAGGTCGGTGTACAGAAGCGATATTTTTTAAATCACAATAAATAAAAAGCACAGGGAGGTGAAATTTGCTGCACATGATGTCCGATGGGCGCAGAGTAAAACGAGTGTTAATTTACGTCTGCAGGATGTCTAATAAATAAAGATGATATGAGCACACCTGACACTAGGCCCAGATTTCAGACGTTGGCATGCTCACGTGGCTGTACCCTCAAAACTGTTCCAACCCGTCATTTTTGACGGTTTTATACTAGTTATCCTCGACTGAGGAGAGGGTATTGCATTTGAATCCGTTTGTTACTTGCGAAAATCGAAGATTTTTCAAGTATATTGGTTGGTTTTGTGCGTTATTCTGTCTGTTTGTCTGTCTGTCTGTTTGCTTGTCTGTCTGTCTGTAAGTCAGTCGCCTACAGGTCACAATTTTCAACCAATCTTCACGAAACTTCACCAAATGGTAGAGTTGGTCATAAGCAAGAAGCCTATTGTTTTTGGGCTCAAAAGGTTAATACATCAACAGAGGCCAAAGGTCACCAAATTCGTCATATTTTGTAAATGCTCAATTTTCATCCGATCGACTTGTTGAAATTTGAAGAGGATTTGCATATCTGGTCACTGAATTCAATCACCAACTAGAACGACACTCAGTAGGGAGCATACCTCCTCCAGGTGAACAGTTTACGTTGTGTATCCCAGAGTAGACAAGAAAATCACAATACAGAATCACGTTTAATCAAAATAATCCATCCACAACTTTTTGAGATATCCTGCTATGTATCGTTTTTGGCCCTATCTACCAATGATGAAGAATCACTAAAAATATTATAGTAGCCGGATCCAAATCCGGATCTTCACCAAAATCTAATCATTTAGTCATTGTCACATTCGCTACATCTCTGCCAATTTTCGTCCGAATCCGTCCACAACCTTTTGAGATATTTTGTTCACAAATAAACAGACAGAGAGACAAACGGACAGACAGATAGGAGTGAAAACATAACCTCCATCCACCTTTGGTGGCGAAGGTAATAACATTGATTAAACTTTTAGGCATTGTTTTAAATACAAAATTGACCAAACCAAAAAGATCCGTTCTGTAATTCTACGTTTTCTTCTCTTCTTTAGAGAGTCGAACTGAAAATTGGTTTACGCCCAGAACTTGGTTTAACTGTTAGAAAATGCATTGGGCGACAAGGGGGTACTATAACACTGGTCAACGGCCAAGTTGGTTCTGACTTATTTTCAACTGTTTATAACTAATTTGGTGCCCACGAATCCGAATCTGACCTTAAAGTTTCGCCATCACGTAACCTTGACGTAGTACATCATAAGTGTGGAAAAAAATCTTTAGAGGATGCAAATTTTTTGATTCAGTCTCAATAAGTCTATTTATTGTCACAAAAAATAATATGAACTTTATAAAATATCACAAAAAATAATATGAACTTTATATAAAATATCACAAAAAAAAATGAACTTTATAAAATATCACAAAAAATAATATGAACTTTTTAAAATATCACAAAAAATAATATGAACTTTATAAAATATCACAAAAAAAATGAACTTTATAAAATATCACAAAAAATAATATGAACTTAATGTTTTTATTTACATCACATAAAAAAATGTAAATCTCCAAAAACATTATGAGCTTTATAAAATATCACAAAAAATAATATGAACTTTAAGTTTTTATTTACATCACATAAAAAAATGTAAATCTCCAAAAATAATATGAACCTTATAAAAATCACAAAAAATAATATGAACTTAATGTTTTTATTTACATCACATAAAAAAATGTAAATCTCCAAAAACAATATGAACTTTACAAAATATCACAAAAAATAATATGAACTTTAAGTTTTTATTTACATCACATAAAAAAATGTAAATCACCAAAAATAATATGAACTTTATAAAATATCACAAAAAATAATATGAACTTCAAGTTTTTATTTCCATCACATAAAAAAATGTAAATCTCCAAAAATAATATGAAATTTACAAAATATCACAAAAAATAATATGAACTTTAAGTTTTTATTTACATCACATTAAAAAATGTAAATCTCCAAAAATAATATGAACTTTATAAAATAAAATAAAAATAATATGAACTTTATAAAATATCACAAAAAATAATATGAAATTTAAGTTTTTATTTACATCACATACTAAAATGTACATCTCCAAAAATAATATTAACTTTATAAAATATCTCAAAAATAATATGAAATTTAAGTTTTTATTTACATCACATACTAAAATGTAAATCTCCAAAAATAATATGAACTTCATAAAATATCACAAAAAATAATATGAAATTTAAGTTTTTATTTACATCACATACTAAAATGTACATCTCCAAAAATAATATTAACTTTATAAAATATCTGAAAAATAATATGAAATTTAAGTTTTTATTTACATCACATACTAAAATGTACATCTCCAAAAATAATATTAACTTTATAAAATATCTGAAAAATAATATGAAATTAAAGTTTTTATTTGCATCACATAAAAAAATGTAAATCTCCAAAAATAATATGAACTTTATAAAAGATCACAAAAAATAATATGAACTTTAAGTTTTTATTTACATCACATTAAAAGTGCTTCTGAACTTTACTTTTGCGTTTGTAGGAGCAATCACTTTCACGCGTAAAGTCCAACAGTAGTCGCCCATCATGTTTGGATTGAATCGGCCTTGATATCGAGTCTCCATGATGGCAATTTCCTGGTGAAACCTTTCTCCATGTTCATCACTGACATCGCCAAGATTTTGTGGAAAGAACTCCAGATGAGAATGGAAGAAATGTATCTTGAGTGACATTGAAGCACCGAGCTCTGAATACATTTGGCCTGAATACAAAATGCTGTTTGGCGAAAACTGAGCACCATCACCCATCCATCACCCATCTAACGCCATCCCTACCGTGAATCATGGTGGTGGCAGCATCATGCTATGGGGATGCTTTTCAGCGGCAGGGAGACTTGTAAGGATAGAGGGAACAATGAATGGAGCCAAATACAGCAAATCCTTGAGGAGATTGAGGAGACCTGCTTCAGAGTGAAAAAGACCTGAGACTGTGGCGAAGATTTACGTTCCAACAGGACAATGACCCCAAGCAAACAGCCAAAGCAATACAGGAATGGCTTCAGAGCAAGATCGTGAAAATCCGTGAGTTTCCCAGACTTGAATCCTATTGAAAATCTGTGGAAATACTTGAAGATTGCTGTTCACCGACACTCCCCATCCAACTTGACAGAGCCCTCAACACCAAAATGGCTGTGCTTGCTCTCTCTACCCCAAAATGGCTGTGATTGTTCTCGCTACCCCATAATAGCTCTGTATGCTCTGTTTACCCCATAATGGCTCTGCTTGGTCTCTCTACCCGAAAATGGCTGTGATTCTTCTCTCCACCCCATAATAGCTGTGCTTGCTCTCTCTACCCCATAATGGCGCTGCTTGCTCTCTCTACCCCATAATGGATGTGCTTGCTCTCTCTACCCCATAATGGCTCTGCTTGCTCTCTCTACCCCATAATGGCTGTGTTTGCTCTCTCTACCCCAAAATGGCTGTGCTTGCTCTCTCTACCCCATAATGGCTCTGCTTGCTCTCTCTACCCCATAATAGCTGTGCTTGCTCTCTCTACCCCAAAATGGCTGTGCTTGCTCTCTCTACCCCATAATGGCTGTGATTGTTCTCTCTACCCCAAAATGGCTCTGATTGGTCTCTCTACCCCATAATGGCTCTGCTTGGTCTCTCTACCCCAAAATGGCTGTGATTGTTCTCCCTACCCCATAATAGCTCTGCTTGCTCTCTCTACCCCAAAATGGCTGTGATTGTTCTCTCTACCCCAAAATGGCTGTGATTGTTCTCTCTACCCCATAATGGCTCTGTTTGCTCTCTCTACCCCATAATGGCTCTGCTTGCTCTCTCTACCCCAAAATGGCTGTGATTGCTCTCTCTACCCCAAAATAGCTGTGATTGCTCTCTCTACCCCATAATGGCTCTGTTTGCTCTCTCTACCCCAAAATGGCTCTGCTTGCTCTCTCTACCCCAAAATGGCTCTGCTTGCTCTCTCTACCCCAAAATAGCTGTGATTGCTCTCTCTACCCCATAATAGCTCTGCTTGCTCTCGCTACCCCATAATAGCTCTGCTTGTTCTCTCTACCCCAAAATGGCTGTGATTGTTCTCTCTACCCCAAAATGGCTGTGATTGTTCTCTCTACCCCAAAATGGCTGTGCTTGTTCTCTCCACCCCATAATAGCTGTGCTTGCTCTCGCTACCCCATAATAGCTGTGCTTGCTCTCTCTACCCCAAAATGGCTCTGCTTGGTCTCGCTACCCCAAAATGGCTGTGCTTGCTCTCTCTACCCCATAATAGCTGTGCTTGCTCTCTCTACCCCATAATAGCTGTGCTTGCTCTCTCTACCCCAAAATGGCTGTGATTGTTCTCGCTACCCCATAATAGCTCTGTATGCTCTGTTTGCCCCATAATGGCTCTGCTTGGTCTCGCTACCCCAAAATGGCTGTGATTGTTCTCTCTACCCCATAATAGCTGTGCTTGCTCTCTCTACCCCAAAATGGATGTGCTTGCTCTCTCTACCCCATAATGGCTCTGCTTGCTCTCTCTACCCCATAATGGCTGCGTTTGCTCTCTCTACCGCATAATGGCTCTGTTTGCTCTCTCTACCCCATAATGGCTCTGCTTGCTCTCTCTACCCCATAATGGCTGTGTTTGCTCTCTCTACCCCATAATGGCTCTGTTTGCTCTCTCTACCCCATAATGGCTCTGCTTGCTCTCTCGACCCCATAATGGCTGTGTTTGCTCTCTCTACCCCATAATGGCTCTGCTTGCTCTCTCTACCCCATAATGGCTCTATTTGCTCTCTCTACCCCATAATGGCTGTGTTTGCTCTCTCTACCCCATAATGGCTCTGCTTACTCTATCTACCCCATAATGGCTGTGTTTGCTCTCTCTACCCCATAATGGCTGTGTTTGCTCTCGCTACCCCATAATGGCTGTGTTTGCTCTCTCTACCCCATAATGGCTGTGTTTGCTCTCTCTACCCCATAATGGCTCTGCTTGCTCTCTCTACCCCCATAATGGCTCTGCTTGCTCTCTCTACCCCATAATGGCTGTGTTTGCTCTCTCGCTACCCCATAATGGCCCTGCTTGCTCTCTCTACCCCATAATGGCTGTGTTTGCTCTCTCTACCCCATAATGGCTCTGCTTGCTCTCTCGACCCCATAATGGCTGTGTTTGCTCTCTCTACCCCATAATGGCTCTGCTTGCTCTCTCTACCCCATAATGGCTGTGTTTGCTCTCTCTACCCCATAATGGCTCTGCTTGCTCTCTCTACCCCATAATGGCTGTGTTTGCTCTCTCTACCCCATAATGGCTCTGTTTGCTCTCTCTACCCCATAATGCCTGTGTTTGCTCCCTCTACCCCATAATGGCTCTGCTTGCTCTCTCTACCCCATAATGGCTCTGCTTGCTCTCTCTACCCCATAATGGCTGTGTTTGCTCTCTCTACCCTATAATGGCTCTGCTTGCTCTCTCTTCCCCATAATGGCTGTGTTTGCTCTCTCTACCCCATAATGGCTCTGCTTGCTGTCTCTACCCCATAATGGCTCTGCTTGCTCTCTCTACCCCATAATGGCTCTGCTTGCTCTCCCTACCCCATAATGGCTGTGTTTGCTCTCTCTACCCCATAATGGCTCTGCTTGCTCTCTCTACCCCATAATGGCTGTGTTTGCTCTCTCTACCCCATAATGGCACTGCTTGCTCTCGCTACCCCATAATGGCTCTGCTTGCTCTCTCTACCCCATAATGGCTCTGCTTGCTCTCTCTATCCCATAATGGCTCTGCTTGCTCTCTCTACCCCATAATGGCTCTGCTTGCTCTCTCTACCCCATAATGGCTGTGTTTGCTCTCTCTACCCCATAATGGCTCTGCTTGCTCTCTCTACCCCATAATGGCTCTGCTTGCTCTCTCTACCCCATAATGGCTCTGCTTGCTCTCGCTACCCCATAATGGCTGTGTTTGCTCTCTCTACCCCATAATGGCTCTGCTTGCTCTCTCTACCCCATAATGGCTCTGCTTGCTCTCTCTACCCCATAATGGCTGTGTTTGCTCTCTCTACCCCATAATGGCTCTGCTTGCTCTCTCTACCCCATAATGGCTGTTTGCTCCCTCTACCCCATAATGGCTCTGCTTGCTCTCTCTACCCCATAATGGCTCTGCTTGCTCTCTCTACCCCATAATGGCTGTGTTTGCTCTCTCTACCCCATAATGGCTCTGCTTGCTCTCACTTCCCCATAATGGCTGTGTTTGCTCTCTCGACCCCATAATGGCTCTGCTTGCTGTCTCTACCCCATAATGGCTCTGCTTGCTCTCTCTACCCCATAATGGCTCTGCTTGCTCTCTCTACCCCATAATGGCTGTGTTTGCTCTCGCTACCCCATAATGGCTCTGCTTGCTCTCTCTACCCCATAATGGCTCTGCTTGCTCTCTCTACCCCATAATGGCTCTGCTTGCTCTCTCTACCCCATAATGGTGCTGTTTGCTCTCTCTACCCCATAATGGTGCTGCTTGCTCTCTCTACCCCATAATGGCTCTGCTTGCTCTCTCTACCCCATAATGGCTCTGCTTGCTCTCTCTACCCCATAATGGCTCTGCTTGCTCTCTCTACCCCATAATGGCTGTGTTTGCTCTCTCTGCCCCATAATGGCTCTGCTTGCTCTCTCTACCCCATAATGGCTCTGCTTGCTCTCTCTACCCCATAATGGCTGTGTTTGCTCCCTCTACCCCATAATGGCGCTGTTTGCTCTCTCTACCCCATAATGGCGCTGCTTGCTCTCTCTACCCCATAATGGCTCTGCTTGCTCTCTCTACCCCATAATGGCTGTGCTTGCTCTCTCTACCCCATAATGGCTCTGCTTGCTCTCTCTACCCCATAATGGCTGTGTTTGCTCTCTCTACCCCATAATGGCTCTGCTTGCTCTCTCTACCCCATAATGGCTCTGCTTGCTCTCTCTACCCCATAATGGCTCTGTTTGCTCTCTCTACCCCATAATGACGCTGCTTGCTCTCTCTACCCCATAATGGCTCTGCTTGCTCTCTCTACCCCATAATGGCTCTGCTTGCTCTCTCTACCCCATAATGGCTGTGTTTGCTCTCGCTACCCCATAATGGCTCTGCTTGCTCCCTCTACCCCATAATGGCGCTGTTTGCTCTCTCTACCCCATAATGGCTCTGCTTGCTCTCTCTACCCCATAATGGCTCTGCTTGCTCTCTCTTCCCCATAATGGCTATGTTTGCTCTCTCTACCCCATAATGGCTCTGCTTGCTCTCTCTACCCCATAATGGCTCTGCTTGCTCTCTCTACCCCATAATGGCTGTGTTTGCTCCCTCTACCCCATAATGGCGCTGTTTGCTCTCTCTACCCCACAATGGCGCTGCTTGCTCTCTCTACCCCATAATGGCTCTGCTTGCTCTCTCTACCCCATAATGGCTGTGCTTGCTCTCTCTACCCCATAATGGCTGTGTTTGCTCTCTCTACCCCACAATGGCGCTGTTTGCTCTCTCTACCCCATAATGGTGCTGTTTGCTCCCTCTACCCCATAATGGCGCTGTTTGCTCTCTCTACCCCATAATGGCGCTGCTTGCTCTCTCTACCCCATAATGGCGCTGCTTGCTCTCTCTACCCCATAATGGCTCTGCTTGCTCTCTCTACCCCATAATGGCTCTGCTTGCTCTCTCTACCCCATAATGGCTGTGTTTGCTCCCTCTACCCCATAATGGCGCTGTTTGCTCTCTCTACCCCATAATGGCGCTGCTTGCTCTCTCTACCCCATAATGGCTCTGCTTGCTCTCTCTACCCCATAATGGCTGTGCTTGCTCTCTCGACCCCATAATGGCTGTGTTTGCTCTCTCTACCCCATAATGGCGCTGTTTGCTCCCTCTACCCCATAATGGCGCTGTTTGCTCTCTCGACCCCATAATGGCGCTGCTTGCTCTCTCTACCCCATAATGGCTGTGTTTGCTCTCTCTACCCCATAATGGCGCTGTTTGCTCTCTCTACCCCATAATGGCGCTGTTTGCTCCCTCTACCCCATAATGGCGCTGTTTGCTCTCTCTACCCCATAATGGCGCTGCTTGCTCTCTCTACCCCATAATGGCGCTGCTTGCTCTCTCTACCCCATAATGGCTCTGCTTGCTCTCTCTACCCCATAATGGCTCTGCTTGCTCTCTCTACCCCATAATGGCTGTGTTTGCTCCCTCTACCCCATAATGGCGCTGCTTGCTCTCTCTATCCCATAATGGCGCTGCTTGCTCTCTCTACCCCATAATGGCTCTGCTTGCTCTCTCTACCCCATACTGGCTGTGTTTGCTCTCTCTACCCCATAATGGCGCTGTTTGCTCCCTCTACCCCATAATGGCGCTGTTTGCTCTCTCTACCCCATAATGGCGCTGCTTGCTCTCTCTACCCCATAATGGCTGTGTTTGCTCTCTCTACCCCATAATGGCGCTGTTTGCTCTCTCTACCCCATAATGGCGCTGTTTGCTCTCTCTACCCCATAATGGCTCTGCTTGCTCTCTCTACCCCATAATGGCTCTGCTTGCTCTCTCTACCCCATAATGGCGCTGCTTGCTCTCTCTACCCCATAATGGCTCTGCTTGCTCTCTCTACCCCATAATGGCGCTGCTTGCTCTCTCTACCCCATAATGGCTGTGCTTGCTCTCTCTACCCCATAATGACTGTGTTTGCTCCCTCTACCCCATAATGGCGCTGCTTGCTCTCTCTATCCCATAATGGCGCTGCTTGCTCTCTCTACCCCATAATGGCTCTGCTTGCTCTCTCTACCCCATAATGGCTGTGCTTGCTCTCTCTACCCCATAATGGCGCTGCTTGCTCTCTCTATCCCATAATGGCGCTGCTTGCTCTCTCTACCCCATAATGGCTCTGCTTGCTCTCTCTACCCCATAATGGCTCTGCTTGCTCTCTCTACCCCATAATGGCTGTGCTTGCTCTCTCTACCCCATAATGACTGTGTTTGCTCCCCCTACCCCATAATGGCTGTGTTTGCTCCCTCTACCCCATAATGGCGCTGCTTGCTCTCTCTATCCCATAATGGCGCTGCTTGCTCTCTCTACCCCATAATGGCTCTGCTTGCTCTCTCTACCCCATAATGGCTGTGCTTGCTCTCTCTACCCCATAATGGCGCTGCTTGCTCTCTCTACCCCATAATGGCTCTGCTTGCTCTCTCTACCCCATAATGGCTGTGTTTGCTCCCTCTACCCCATAATGGCGCTGCTTGCTCTCTCTATCCCATAATGGCGCTGCTTGCTCTCTCTACCCCATAATGGCTCTGCTTGCTCTCTCTACCCCATAATGGCTGTGCTTGCTCTCTCTACCCCATAATGGCTGTGTTTGCTCTCTCACCCAAATTTATCTGCTTGAAGAAAATAAGTCAGATTACAGTGGAGTGGATTTGAAATGAAAACGAATGGATAGAACAAATAGTCAGGAAGCATATGTAATCTACTTTATAAATTTTGCCAAAAGTGATTTTTCACTTTTAACAGAGAGTTGACTGAGACTTTAACTGAGATCTCGCGAGATCTTGGAGACGGCGGCAGGGATTTTCGAAGCTCCACACGGTCTCCACGTTTTTCGAAGTTAAGTCTGTTCACAATTGTATTTTGTCGAAACTGTATTTATCTTTCGGTGTGTGAAGTTATTGTGTGCAACTTTGGTTGTTTCTCGGTGTTTATCTTTCATAAATTGATCGTCTGTTTGCCGTGTCGTGTCTTGAGGCCTTGTACAGTGTGCACTGTACAACCTTGAGGCTTTGTTTTTCTCTCAGCGGTCCGTCTTTTGTGATCCAATAACTTTCGTTCTCTGTATTCCCAGTCTTTTCACCCATAGCCTACTTCCTTGTGTAAATCTCAACTCAAAAAAAAAAAAAAAAAAAAAAAAAAAAAACATTTTCCTTCTCTGTTATCATTCGTTTATTCATTCTTATTCGTTCGTTCGTTCTTCGACCACGTGTTTCTCCCCCATTTCCCCAGATAGTTTTCACTCATTAACCTTCAATGTTTACACTTTCCCCTCAAGTTATGTATTCCGTCATATTTTATAACACCTTTTTCTTCTTCTTCTTTAAAAGGCTGCTTTCGACTCGCTCACCAAATCAATTCATCCCAAAAAAAATATCCATCTCCTATAGTGCCTTTTTTCTACATTCCCTAAACTCTCCTGCACTCCATCCTCCATCCAGCGTCCTTAAACGTATTTTTAACTCGAAGGTCACAAGCAACTCATTTTGCAATAAATGTTCGTTTCCCATAAATCGTACACTTTCAAAAATCCAATCTCACCCCTCCCCTCCAAATCTTCCCCATAACCCCTCCCCTCCAAATCTTCCCCATCACCCCTCCCCTCCAAATCTTCCCCATCATCCATCCCTTTCAAATCTCCCCCCTTGCCCCCTCCCTCCTAAACGACCCCCTCACCCCTCCCCGCCAAGACGCCCCCTCGCCCCTCCCCTCCTAGACTCCTGCCTCACCCCTCCCCTCCAAATCTCCCCCATATCCCATCCCTTTCAAATCCCTCCCCTTGCCCCTTCCCTCCCAAACTTCCCCCTCACCCCTCCCCTTCAAATCTCCCCACCCTCATTGCTTCTCAATTTCCCCCCTCTCACTCCCCCTCCTCAAAGCGTCCTCCCCGCTTCTTCCCCCTTCAAACTCTCACCTCCATCTCCCCCAACCTTCTGCCTCGCTCTTCCCCCTCCTCAAATAACACCTCATTGTGGCTCACCCAATCACCATCAAACCTTTTGTCCGCCCCATCCTTCCCTTTCTCCGAGCTATTCTGAAATCTCTGACACACCTTCAACAGCTCTCCCTACCTCTTCCACCTCTTCCACATCTTACCCTACCCCTCCTCCCCCCTGTTCTGTATCTGATGCTCCCCCTTCCTCTTCATTAACGGTATGGACCTCAAACATCCGGGGCCTTCGTTCAAACTTAACTGATCTCTCCATACAGGTTGCTTCTGTCAAACCAGACGTGATCTGCTGAACAGAAACTTTCCTCCTTTATGATGTCTCTGATTCCATAGTATCTCTCCCGGGCTACTCCCTCCTCCGGTATGATAGACCTGAGCCTCGTCCTGGAGGCGGGGTTGCTATCTTTATCAAAAACTCTCTTCCTCACTCGCCCTGCACTGCACTCTCTCCACCTCACCCCCAGGAATACCTCTGGCTACGGCTTCCCCTTCGCTCCCACCTCTTGTTCATATGTGTGTTGTACCGTCCACCAAACAGTGATGACTCCATCTACATCTCGCTGTCTGATGATATGGACCAACTTCTATCTACTCATCCCAACTCTCTCTTCCTCATATGTGGTGATTTCAACTGTCATCATGCCAGTTGGCTGGGTGTGGGTACCTCTCTCACCAGCCATGGCTCCTCAGCAAAGGACTTCTGCGACTCACTGGGACTGACACAATCTGTCAATTTCCCGACCCGGATCTCAGTCAACGGAACATCTTCTCTTCTGGACTTGGTTATGACTAACTTCCCTGAAAATGTCTGCTGCTCTTCTTCTGCTCCGATCGGATCATCTGATCATGTCCTTGTTAAAGTGGACATCTCTCTGACCATCCTCAGGGAGCCTGCTCAGCGTCGACGAGTCTGGCATTTCACTCAGGCCAACTGGCACGGTCTTCAAGCAGCCATCAATCATCTGGACTGGTCTCCCATTTCTACCACCTCTGACATCAACTCATCCTGGGAATTCTTCCAAAGTAAATTGCTCTCTCTCATGCACAGATTTATCCCATCTCGTCTTCAGTTGTCTTACCCTTCCTCCCGTCCATGGTACACGGAATCTTGTGGTGAGGCTGTTGCCCAGAAACAACTTGCCTTCGTCTCCTGGAAAGCAAATCCAACGGAAGGAAATCTCATTTCCTTTCACAAAGCCCGAAACAAGTGTGTGTCCACCCTCAGGAGAGCCAGGAAACAATATCTCTCCGTTCTCAAGACCGAACTCTCTTATCTGTCTCCCTCTTCCAAATCCTGGTGGCGTCTGGTCAAATCCGTTTCTGGTGTTTGTTCCCCCTCCATCCCCTCCCTTACCTCAAACGGCTACACAGCTGACTCCGCACGTGAAAAAGCTGAATGCCTCAACTCTGTGTTTGCCTCTAAATCTTGTGTCCCAAACCCATCCCTCTCTGTACCCACCATACCCAGTCGTACCCTGCTGCTCCTGGACTCCGTGTCCTTTCCTCCTGACAAGGTGGAAAAGTTTCTGTCAACCCTCGACTCTGATTCTGCAACTGGACCCGACGGCATCAGCCCACGGGTCCTAAAATCCTGCTCTGCTGCTCTATCTCACCCTCTCTCTGTTCTCTTCACCCTCTCTTTTGCTCAAGGTCAACTGCCATCTGCTTGGAAATCAGCCAACATCACCGCTTTGCACAAAAAAGGTGCAAAAACAGATCCTAGCAACTACAGACCAATCAGCCTTCTCCCAATTATCAGCAAAGTCATGGAATCCATCATTGCTTCGGATATGAAATCTTTCCTCTTCTCCAATGGCTTGATCTCTGATCATCAATTTGGTTTCAGACCAGGTCACTCTACTCTGGACATGCTGCTTCTGCTGTCTCAACAATGGATGGAGGTCCTCAATGCCAAACAGGAAATTAGAGCTGTCTCCCTCGACATATCACGTGCCTTCGACACGGTCTGGCACCCCGCTCTGCTCACCAAACTCTCCTCCTTTGGTATCCATGGAAATCTCCACGCATGGCTGGCGGACTTCCTCTCTAGTCGTCGTCAACGTGTGGCCCTGAATGGGTTTCTCTCATCTCCTCTTCCTGTTCAGGCTGGAGTTCCCCAAGGCAGTGTTCTGGGCCCCGTGCTTTTTCTGGTCTTCATCAATGATCTCTCTGACTCTCTCGAAAATCCTCTCTATCTCTTTGCTGATGACTCCACTCTCTGCCGCTCCATTCCTCTTCCCTCAGATCGGCAGTCTGCTGCCTCCTCACTGTCTGAAGACCTGGACAAAATCACAGACTGGTCAAACAAGTGGAACATGTCTTTCAATCCTGACAAATCTCACACTCTTACTATGTCTCTCCGAAAAGATCGACTGGACAACCCTCCCATCTACTTTCTCAACAATCCTCTCCAAGAAGTTCTGTCGCTCAAGATTTTGGGTCTCACTATCTGCCATGATCTTTCTTGGGAAAACCACATTTCCAAGCTGGCCTCCAAAGCCAGTCGCCGACTGGGCATCCTCCGTCGTGCGAAGTCCTTCCTCGGCACACCTGAGCTCCTCACCACATACAAGGCTTTCATCCGCAGCTCAATGGAATACTGTTCTCCCCTATGGGCCGGTGCTCCTGCCTCACACCTAGCTCGGCTTCACGCTGTTGAAACCAAAGCTTTCAGAATTATTGGAATCTCCCGCGATGAAGCTATCTCTGAGGGCCTTTCACTCACTCACCGCAGGCAGGTAGGTGGTCTTTCTGTCTTCTACCGACTCCTCTCCGGCCTTGCACCCCCAGCTCTCTCTGTGCTCTGTCCCCCAAATATTCCTACAGGTCGCACAAGATCTGCCAGCAACCCTCTGATGGTTAAACTGCCGAAATCTCGGCTCTCTGCTCACCTTCACTCTTTCATTCCTCTTTTCTCCCGCCTCTGGAACAAACTCCCTCACTCCCTTCAATCCCACTCCTCCCTCCAGGTCTTTAAAACAGCTGTTCACCACCATCTCTTATCTTCCCCCATCCAAAACCTTGATCTTTTCTACCCCCGCTAATTCACCCCAGATCCACCTTGTTTGAAATTCCAACTTCTTTCCTGGAAGTCCTGGCAGTGTCCATATGTTTTATACCTCTCCCACCGCCCCCTTCCCACGCCCCCCCCCCCCCCCAAAGCCCTCGCCCTCTCTCAGATCTCTCGATGTCTCCATGTCTCTCGGTCCCTGCTCTCAAATGTTGTGTTTGTGTCCTTCCCCCTCTCTCCCCATCTTGTCTACCGCTCCCTATGTTATATGTTTTATGTGTCGGTTTGTCTTTCTGTGTGATTAATGTTCGCTCTTTCACGAGCCTCGACCTTGTATACAAAAAAAAAAAAAAAAAAAAAAAAAAAAATGTTATTGACCAGATTTAGCTTGTTGCCGGGAAAAAAACATTTTTTGTTAAAGTGATGGCGTCATCAGAAACATTCACCCGAAATTAAATGGGCAATTGTCTTTTTGAGAAGGTGATGTAAGGATATTTGTGGGTTCTTTTGTTGCCAGGGGTCGAGCAGTTTTTCTAGATTTGCATTGACAATGTGCCAACCAAAAGAGCATTGCCCAGGTGAGGTCATCTTGATGACGTCACACAAAATTTCCCCATTATGATTATCATATTGTTGTTTTCGTGGGCATGGAAGTACGGGAAGCTTTTCCATCTTGGACAAATGCAGATCGAGTTTGAATTTTCGAGCCTAACTGATAAATATTAGCAAAAGAAAAATTTGATACAGATTGGGAACACAAGCGGACCAGAAATTGCCAAATTTTGGGACCATCTTGATGACGTCATAACATGGAGAGATAGATATGAGACTATGTGCCCTTCATTGTTCACTGCCACACCTTTTCTGTAAAGCAATGAACCTAAAATGAACTGTTGGTCACATGTGCGCTATCTCTTCCCAATACTATTGCAAACATTTTTTATCAACAACCTCAAAGGAAAGATTATTCATCGAAATGATACAGGAATGACACATCAGTAGTTGTATTTTAAACAGGTGTTACCTGGGGAGAGGGAGTGGAGCACAGCCAGGTAGGCCATTGGAGTCAAACGCATCGACGTCACAACGACACCAGTTATCCACAACATCGCCTTTTCCAGAACACCACGTGGTACTGAGAAGTGCCCTTCGGCACAGCTGTGCGAGATGCGGAAACAAAAACAAACTGGTATGACTTATCCTGTACACAGTGCACCTTGTAAATCCAAAAACACAATGTCCAATGCACACAACTGATTTTGACATCCGGTACATTTTACACAAAACAGTTCACATCATGAAGTGGTCCACTGTGCAGTGAATGCTTATTTTTATTTATTGAGAGTGACTCACTCATATATATGTATATAGTATGTTAATCATGTCGAGTCTCCTCGGGCAATGATGGCGTTTGCCATCATATGGCCTTTCTATGGCTGGTACACATGGGTAAGTGTGTGGTATAGACGGGGGTCGCCAATCCTCTCCTTCCCTCTGCTGGCCGTTGGGGAAATTACCCTCTTCCACCCTGCTGTTGCCCAGACTCTCATCCACCAGATGTGCAGAGCCATCTGCCATTTGAACCATTTCAACAATCATCAATTTGGTTTCAGACCAGGTCCCTCTACTCTGGACATGCTGCTTCCCTACCCCATCTGAACAATGGATGGAGGTCCTCAATGCCAAACAGGAAATTAGAGCTGTCTCCCTTGACATATCAGGTCCCTTTGACACGGTCTGGCACCCCGCTCTGCTCACCAAACTCTCCTCCTTTGGTATCCATGGAAATCTCCACGCATGGCTGGCGGACTTCCTCTCTGGTCGTAGTCAACGTGTGGCCCTGAATGGTTTTCTCTCATCTCCTCTTCCTGTTCAGGCTGGAGTTCCCCAAGGCAGTGTTCTGGGCCCTGTGCTTTTTCTGGTCTCCATCAATGATCTCTCCGACTCTGGAAAATCCTCTCTATCTCTTTGCTGATGACTCCACTCTCTGCCGCTCCATTCCTCATCCCTCAGATCGGCATTCTGCAGCCTCCTCACTTTCTGCAGACCTGGACATAATCACAGACTGGTCAAACAAGTGGAACATGTCTTTCAATCCTGACAAATCTCACACTCTTACTATGTCTCTCCAAAAAGACCGACTGGACAACCCTCCCATCTACCTTTTCAACAATCCTCTCCAAGAAGTTCTGTCACTCAAGCTTTTGGGTCTGACTATCTGCCATGATCTTTCTTGGGAAAACCACATTTCCAAGCTGGCCTCCAAAGCCAGTCGCCGGCTGGGCATCCTCCGTCTTGCGAAGTCCTTCCTTGGCACACCTGAGCTCCGCACCACATACAAGGCTTTCATCCACAGCTCAATGAAATACTGCTCTCCACTCTGGGCTGGTGTGCTCCTGCCTCACACCGAGCTCGGCTTCACGCTGTTGAAACCAAAGCTTTCAGAATTATTGGAATCTCCCACGATTAAGCTGATTCTGAGGGCTTTTCTCTCGCTCACCGCAGGCAGGTTGGTGGTCTTTCTGTCATTTACCGACTCCTCTCCGGCCTTGCTCCCCCAGCTCTATCTGTGCTCTGCCCCCCAAATCTTCCTGCAGGACGCACAAGATCTGCCAGCAACCCTCTTCTGGTGAAACTGCCAAAATCAAGACTCTCTGCTCACCTTCACTCTTTCATTCCACTTTATTCCCGCCTCTGGAACAAACTCCCTCACACTCTTCAATCCCTCTCCTCCCTCCAGTTATTTAAAACAGCTGTTCACCACCATCTCTTATCTTCCCCCATCCAAAATCTTGACATTTTCTACCCCCGTTAATTCACCCTAGATCCACTTTTCTGAAATACAGACTTCTTTCCTGGAAGTCCTTGCAGTGTCCATGTGTTTTATACCTCTCCCCCCCCCCCCCCACCCACCCTCCCATGCCTCCACCCCCCCAAGCCCTCTCCCTCCCACAGATCTCCCGATGTCCCTGTTCTCTGCTGTTGTACTTGTGTGCTTCCCTCTCTCTCCCCATCTTGTCTCCCGCTCCCTTTATTATATGTTTTATGTGTCCGTTTTTTTGTTGTGATTAATGTTAACTCTTACACGAGCCTCGATGTTGTATACAAAAAAAAAAAAATGCATGGCTGCGGACCGTTACCCTGGTAACGGGCCTGACAGGTGCTACACCTTGCCCACAGGTGACCTGGAGTTATGCAAGTGTTACGTGCTCCTCCTCAAACCCCGGTCACGGTGTACCTCCAAGCCCCGAAAGGAGTCACGGCAGAAAGATATGCTCTTATGTGTGTGTCCCAATGACCAATTGTAGAACCACACCAATCAATTGATACAAAAACCAAGTATTGTATTCAAACTCGCACAATAATAACACTTAACGCAAGTACAAGGAAACTCTCACTTGCACAGCAAATACCATACAATTCCTATGATGGTACCACCAATATATTCCTGAATCAATAACTCACAGTACTCCAACTTGAGCGAACTGTAACATTCCCCAAAGTCACTGTGTCACGACACCAGGCCAAAGTCGATCCCGCTCCGGTGATCACAAGAAAAGGTCGTACTGAGACCTGAACCCAGGTCGGTCGACAGTCGACGCTGCAGAAGAGCCACTTGGTGAGAGGTCGGGCCGACGTCGATCCGGTAATAGTTCACCAAAAAGGCGACTGGGAATTCACACCTTCCGTTCACCAGACAATGAAGCTGACATGAACGATCAGCGGTTCCCAAGCGGAGATCGCTCCGGGGAAAATCCACGACACGCGTGTGGAACCAGGCGAAGGGCTTGTGTGAGGTGAAATGGCGGACCGGCCGACAATGGAGGCGTCAGCTCGCACTCCAATGATGATTCACTCTCGAAACCAAAACCCATCACGCAGGTTTATTTGCAACAGCAATAACGACACTGTCACGGGAATCCCTTTCCCGGGAAACCAATATTCGCTCGCAACCTATGTCCACAAGGTCTGCTCGACACCACAAAGCAGATAGGCCTTTCCTCCCCAATCTCACTCGATCCTCGCGCCCGCCTCTTCTTCTTCTTCCGGTTTCTCCTTCATCCATTTCGTGTTTCTTCTGAGACTATTTTTACCTTTGAAGACAGTTATCTCCATTTCACACTGAAACAGTAACAATAATAGTACATGAAACTAAAAATGCTTCAAGTAGATGAAAACCACAAAGACGGAAGTGACGAATCCGTAGCACTCCCCACCCTCAAGAAAGAAAGTTTGAACATAGTGAAAACTTTCTTTTCATGCAAAAACACTCTTTAACAAACAAAAGTAGAACTCACACCCAAAAACTACCAATCAACCTATGGCGGATCAACTCACGTGAGCAACAATAACTTATATTCCCCAGAAGAAAGCAACAAAACTTCCAAACAACCTACAGGAATTTTCAAAGTTAGTTCAATCTGGATAAAGCATCAGCAACGACATTGTCCCTGCCCTTTACATGCTCAATTTCCAAGTTGAACTCCTGCAAAGACAAACTCCATCTCATCAACCTCTGATTTTTATTTTTCAATTTTTGAATGAAGGTTATGGGGGTTGTGATCAGTGAAGACTTTTAACTCTGGATTCTCTTGCACCCCGACTACCGGCATGATAGGTGAGACAGGAACCATTTTTTTCACAGGCTTCCTCTCATAATATTTCTTCAGTCGGTTGACATGACCCAGCTGCCGCTTTTTCCGTCGGTCGGGAGTTGTCACCACATAATCTGTTTCATTAACCCTACTTTCGATTGCATAGGGACCAAAATACCTAGCCTGTAGTGGCTGACCTGGAACAGGAAGCAACACTATCACCCGGTCCTCAGGACTGAAATTTCTTATCTGAGATTTCTTGTCATGTCTCACTTTCATTTTATCCTGTGTCACTTTCAAGTTTCCTCTCGCAACTTCACAAGCCTTAGCCAATCTGTGCCTAACCGTTGACACATACTCCACCACTGTTGACTGCGACTCCTCCTGTAGCCACTGTTCTTTCACCAATTTCAACGGTCCTCGCACTGCGTGTCCAAACACAAGTTCAAAAGGACTGAATCCCAATGACTCCTGAACAGATTCCCTCGTAGCAAACAGCAATAAGGGAATTCCTTCATCCCAATCCTTGTCACATTCAAAACAGTACGTTCTGATCATATTCTTCAATGTCTGGTGAAACCTTTCCAATGCCCCTTGGCTCTCGGGACGGTAAGTACTTGACCTTACTTGCTCCACTCCCAACAGTTGTACCACTTGCTGAACAAGCGTTGGCATGAAATTGGAACCCTGATCAGACTGGATGACCTTCGGTAGGCCAACCAGAGTGAAAAATTTAATCAAGGCCTTTGCAATAATTGCTGCAATAATTTTCCTAAGAGACACCGCTTCTGGGAACCGAGTGGGAGCGCACATGATGGTCAGTAGATACTGATGTCCAGCCTTAGTTTTGGATAAAGGGCCAACACAGTCAATAATGACTCGGCTGAATGGCTCTTCAAAAGCTGGAATTGGTTTTAAAGGTGCAGAAGGGACTTTCTGATTAGGTTTTCCCACCAGCTGGCAAGAATGGCAAGATTTACAGAAGAACTCTGCCACATCACGTCGCAATCCTGGCCAGAAAAAATGTACCAAAATTCTGTCACATTGGTCAATCGATAAAGCCGAATAGATATCTTGAGCTTTACCCACCTGAACACTTTGTACTAACATAGTCCATGACACAGGCCATTTTAACATTTGAGCCACCTTCTCAAAGTGTAAAAAGAGCTTGGCTACCTCCTTTTCATTGACGGGTGGAACCAGCCTCACCTGCTTACCAACATCCCAAGAGTTCTTACCGGTTGTCGAATGAGCCGGCATGGACACTACTTCCCTCCGTTCCCCCAGTAATTCCAGCTCCTTGAGTTTAAGTTCCCTCTGATACTCCATGTCCCGGTCCTTTAACTCCGTTTCGGCTCTCCTTTCCTCTGCTTTTTCCTTTTCTGCTTCCCATTCCAACTCTTTTAACCTTTCCTGGCTCTGCAGTTGCATCTCCATTTTCTGGAGCTCTATATTTCCTTGTTCCTCTGGTAACCAATCCAAGGATACCTCTCCCCATGTTCCTTGTCCCATGAGAGATTCCACCACCAATGTCTGAATCTCTGCTTTCTTCATACTAACTCGGACCTCCAAGTTATAGTATTTGGCCAATATCATAAGTTCCGATCTTTTTAACGCCTGGAACTGTGCCTCGTTAGGGGACGTCGCAAACTTTTCTACTTCAAACACCATTGTGACTATTAGTTAGCACCTGTTAACCTTCACACAAAAAAATTCCAAATTATCAGAAATGCAAATTTGGGAAAGTTAGAAAATTCCAAATTTGGGAATTTTGGGAATGTTAGGGAATTCAATCCTGGACGAGCCCCAAATTTCTTTTACGTGCTCCTCCCCAAACCCTGGTCATGGTGTACCTCCAAGCCCCGAAAGGAGTCACGGCAGAAAGATGTGCTATTATGTGTGTGTCCCAATGACCAATGGTAGAACCACACCAATCAATTGATACAAACATCAAGTATTGTATTCAAACTCACACAATAATAACACGTAACGCAAGTACAAGGAAACTCTCACTTGCACAGCAAACACCATACAATTCCTATGATGGTACCACCAATATTTCCTTAATCAATAACTCACAGTACTCCAACGTGAGCGAACTGTAACAATCCCCAAAGTAACTGTGTCACGACACCAGGCCAAAGTCGATCCCCGCTCCGGTGATCACAAGAAAAGGTCGTACTGAAACCTGAACCCAGGACGGCTGACAGTCGACACTGCAGAAGAGCCGCTTGGTGTGAGGTTGGGCCGACGTCGGTCCGGTAATACTTCACCAAAAAGGTGACTGGGAATTCACACCTTCTGTTCACCAGACAATGAAGCTGACATGAATGATCAGCAGTTCCCAAGCGGAGATCGCTCCGGGGAAAATCCACAACACGCGTGTGGAACCAGGCGAAGGGCTTGTGCGAGGTGAAATGGCGGACCGGCCGATAATGGAGGCATCAGCTTGCGCTCCAACGATGATTCACTCTTGAAACCAAAACCCGCCATGCAGGTTTATTTGCAACAGCAATAACGACACTGTCACGGGAATCCCTTTCCCGGGAAACCAATATTCGCTCGCAAACAATGTCCACAAGGTCTGCTCGACACCACGAAGCAGATAGGCCTTTCTTCCCCAATCTCACTCAATCCTCACGCCCACCTCTTCTTCTTCTTCTTCCGGTTTCTCCTTCACCCATTTCGTGTTTCTTATGAGACTATTTTTACCTTTGAAGACAGTTATCTCCATTTCACACTGAAACCGTAACAATAATAGTACATGAAACTAAAAATGCTTTCAAGTCGATGAAAACCACAAAGACGGAAGTGACGAATCCGTAATACAAGGCAGGGGAATCCATCTCCCTGAGGTATCAGAAGACACCCGCATATCAGAAGACACCCACATACAAATACATAAACATATATATATATATATATATATATATATATATATATAGATATATATTATATATATATACACATGTATATATATATATTGTTACGTTTGTAGGGGCTAGACAATGATTACCTTAGTACCAGGTAGATTTGCATAAATTAGCATGCTCCGTATGTCACGATGAAGAAGAATAACCACCATGTAATTAGTTCTTGTTTAGACCAGACCGTCGTGTAAGTGTATCTTTGTCCCCATCAGAGGAGTGGGGTCATGTTAATTAGTTTAGGGATTATGTTAGTTAATCCCCTGTGTGTCAATACCTCTGTAATCTATTCCTTTGTTCCTTATGACACCACACAAGACACTAGCCAACAATCCCCCAATAACTACACCACTAATTAATAAAACCACCGGAAACCCAGATGAAGCCGTACCGTGGATTACCCAGACTTTGGAACCACACAGGACGAAAGATCCGTGAGGCCACGCCCCGAGGAGCAATGATTGGGCGGGATTTATTGGCACATGCCCGGGGTAAGATGGAACTTGCTGATAGGAGCAGAGATGGACTACAAATATGTGGCACACACTGATTGGTAAAGCAGGATGGATGACGTCAGAGCCGCGTGTAAAAAGAGTTGGAGCGGCGGACATTTTTCCTCTTCTCATTCTGAACACCAATAGTGAAGGGTCGTTGTTGCCGCTCTTGCCCCTTCTGATTTGGACGCCGTCATGAGCGGCCGCGTTGGGACATTTTGCTGGTGGTTGTGAGGAGGAAGAGCTGCAGTTTTCCAAGTGCGAACGAGCATTGCTTACTCGCTGCAACGTGACGAGACCAGGAGTGAATGGATGCGCGGTGACGCCTAGCAGCGGCTGTGAGCGAGCGCATTTCCCGCCAACACCAGAGCCGTGGCCCGTGAACTGCAGTTCTCCATGCAGAGGAACCGGGTGGACGAGCACAGCGTGGGAAGAGCGGGCTGCACACCTGCCTTTCGCTTCACACGTAAGGCCTGTTTCGCACCAGCAAGCGCAGCTAGTGAACGAGGGCATCGAGAGGCCTTTTTCCTGCCAACACCAAAGCCGCATCCGGACTGCGCGCTCGGGGCAGGGGGGGGGGGGGGACCTGGATGATCCTGCCGAGATTTCGGAGAGTTAAGTGAGTTAGTTAGTGAGTTAAGAGAGTTAAGTGCACACAGCCACATATTTATTTTCAATTATCTTTCCATTTCATCGTCTGTCTTTGGGTCTGTTTGTGGCGACGTCCCATTTAAGAATCTAGTTTTAGTTTTATCGTGTTTTGTTCTTTGTAACCGGCATCTCATTAATAAAGCCGCGGCATTTTTGTACATTTAAATTCGCCTCGTTTGAGTTTATTTATTGCAGGTTGGAGGACTGCCGGTGGGACTAACGAAGGTAAGCTCTTCGATTTCTTCTCTCCTCTCCCACTTGCCCGCACACATATGCTCTGCCATATTTTTTACTGAACGCCTCGGAGTGTTAAAGCTGGTTTGGTCCTCCGTCCTACCCTACGGTGTTTACCAAGGGTAGTCACACGACAATATATATATATATATATATATATATATATATATATATATATATATATATATATAATTATATATATATATATATATATATATATATATACAGACTTGGCATTTAATATGGAATATTTTCTTTTTCTTGACTTGGGTTTAATTTCTGAAGTCGGTATATCAATCTGGTGAGTTTCTTTTATGCTTCGGTGATTTCTTTGTTAAAAAGAACCATGTCACTGATTGTCTGTCGCATCAAGAAGTCAACAACAGGATTATATCACAGGTGGTGTGACAAAATGTACGGACAGGTACATTTGACGATTGGCTTCACAATCGGGTATATAAGGGTTTGTTGCGTTCTGTATTTGTGGAAAACAACTGCTGCACGTCTACAAAAGTAATTGCCGCTTCCCCTGGAGATGGTCCGTCAACTCGACAATGCTGTTGTCATTTAGTGGTGGCTTTACGAAATTCCGGCATGAAACAGCGTGCTATTGCTTGGCAGTATGGCATCACTCAAGGTCAGGTGTCAAAGATCCTGAAACGAAATGCTCAGAGGGGTGTCCCTACTCCAATACCGAGGCCAGGACGTCTCCGCAGAACCACAAGGAGGGATGATCGCCAGCTGCACCGGTTAGTCCGCAATGGCCGTACCAAGTCAGCTAATTGGCTTAGGGCTGAGTGGCAGCAACTGACAAATGTGCCTGCATCCAGAAGGCTAGTCGACCAACGACTGGTTCAAGCAGGCTATCGTGCCAGGCGTCCCCTGAGAAAGCCACGTCTGACCAGACAACACCGCCAGCGCCGATTGCAGTGGGCCAGAGAGCACCGTCAATGGCAGCCTGGACATGGGAATCACGTGATCTTCAGTGACGAGTCTAGATTTCTGGTCGATCGTCAAGATGGCCGCATCCGAGTGCACAGACAAGTGCATGAAGCCTACAACGAAGATTGTACAGTGTCAAGAGTCCAAGCTGGAGGTGGTGGGGTGACCGTTTGGGCTGCTTTTCATGCAGGGGGCAAAACTGACCTGGTTGTTCTGAATGGAAACCTGAACCAGTTCAAGCACAGGGCCATTCTGGAAGAAACATTGCTTCCATTGTTCGTGCAGCCTTTCGAGGAAACTTTGTCTTCCAAGATGACAATGCATGGCCTCATCATGCTCGCGTGATCCAACACTTTCTTGCTGACCGTGGTGTAGAGCATATGGAGTGGCCTGCCCATGACCCCGGATATGAATCCGATAGAGAACTTGTGGCAGAATTAACGCGTCAAATCGACAACTTGGAACAGCAGCCTGCCTCTGTGCGTGAATTGCGGCAAGGTATTGTAACTGCATGGCAAGCGATTCTTGTCCAAACCTTGGCAAATCTCGTGAACAGCATGCCTCAACGTGTACGTGCTCTCCTGAATGCTCGTGGGGGTTACACGAAGTACTGAACTGTAATTTTACTGTCCGTAATCCCAGTCGTAATTTAACTTTTGTTTTGGTTAAAAAATTTTTTTGCTAATGTCCAAAATAAAGAGATACTTCTGGAAAACGCACAGAAGTTTAACACAGTACTGTCCGTGAATTGAGTTCGATATCAGTTTACATCACTTTCAAGGATCAATTTATTTGCTTCAAAATGTCAAATGTGGTTTTTGTTTCTTTTAAAGGTCACATTAACAAAATTTAGAATAATTTCAACATAATTCCAATGAACTTTTGGTTCTAAGTCATCTTGAAAAGTAAGTTCACCCCCACAAAAAAATATTCCATATTAAATGCCAAGTCTGTATATATATATATATATATATATTGTTACAGACGTGGCTTAGATGTTATTTACCGAGCCGTTTGGTATGACCACGTCTGCACAAGTTACCCGATTATACCCGAACGTTGACTAATCGCGCTACGCTAGGTCAATGAAGGAAAAGACACACGGCTGGGATTAAAATGACACGACACCATGGATACGGTTCTCAAGACCTCCGGAGGAGATTATATTCGTTCGGAAGGTCAGATTACAGGGACGAGAGGTACAGCATAGAAAGACAAGCACTTAGACACAATCTTATCTTAACCCCAACAGACGACAGATAAACGGGACAAAAGGCTGACTCACACGGGGATTGATGGCTAGGAAAGGCAGGATCGATGGCTCCAGGTGCACCTGGGCTCAGGGACAGAATCGACTCGGTCCGGTCCAGAGATGCAGCATGCAGGGAGGTCGCAGCGCTCGGAGGTAGTGACTTGCTCTTCTTCAAGCTGGGGGCGCATCTGACCTCACATCCGGTGAGTCGCTTCGTATATCCGGCGGGGAGTGACACGCCCTCGGCTCGTTAGCTCCGCCTCGTGGAATCGGCACGTTGCTTCTCATTGGGTGCGTGCGGGGGGTTTACCAGGCTCCGCCCTTGACGAGGAGCTGACAGCCAGCCCCTTCGTGGTAACCCCGTGGAGCGCATGGTCATGGCGGCTAACCGAGCTGGTGGGAGGACGCACACTCCCCCCGCGCGCCGTGGTTGTAGTTGTTGTTGTAGCTGTAGTTGTTGTTGTTGTTGTTGTTTGGGGAAGAAGATGGAAGGAGGTATGGGAAAGGTCCTAAACTCACTACTGGTGCCATATAATCACATTCTGGTGCAACGAAGAGTCAGAATTAATGGAAAGGAGTCCTTAACTGACATAGACTAAGAATAACTAGCAAGATGTCCGAAAGTTGTCTACGTGAGATGCGGTGGAGCTGGGCACGACATTTAACGGGGGAAGAAGGGGAAGGTCGGCTCTACTGATTGTTGTTTACAGACAATGGGACTAGGGAATGGGGGATTGGGGATAGTTGGGGAGTATTGGGGAAATAGGGGAATATTTACAAGCGGATATGGAGGCCAAATTCCATATTCGCAACATTGCACCCTTCTCTACCCTCGGGGCGTCCCGACCCGATAAATTTTTACCTACTTTAGTGTGGCACGCAATGTAGTTCCCTCTACTATTAACTCTACCCTGAGTGCGACAGTTTTACAGATATTCACAAATGAGTAAATATGTCCCCCTGCGACGTTGCACCCTTCTCCTCACAGAAACACACCCACAGGATAACCGAATCCGGAAAGAATCCTCAAACTAAACATACAGCCGGTAGGGAGCATTATTTACACAAGACTACGCTGATATTTACACTACGATCCAGGACCTGTTTTTGGAGGAACACATGCAGATGTTATGCATAGAGAGAGCACGCATGCTAGCATCGATACACCAACCCACGAGTGCTCTGTGGCCTACGGCCTTTAATAACGTGCAGAGCACCCCTTCCAAGCATCAAGCACCACCCCATCACACAGTGAGCACCATCCGGTGCACCAATAAAGTGTTTATGAATCATTGTGTGGTGTCGCAGCCGGCCGATGTTCTGCCGCTGGTCTTGCCTTCGTGTGGTGCACTTGGCCTTCTTACTTCTTTTTAAAAATAAAGAAAGGCGCCAACCGCGTCCATTTCTTTATTGTGGCCGTCAGGGGGCCAACTGTTAGTGGTTCACCTGTTTGGCATAGGTGCCACGTTGACCATAGGTCCTTCCACAGGTGGTGCTTGGCCGCAAAAGAGCTGCGGTCCATTGTGGGTGGCCACAAACATTGCGGTCCATATGGTGTATCGATCCAAGCAGCAAGCAGCGAAAGTGCAGGCCCACAACTGCGAAGCCAGCACCTCTCTCTCCTCTCTCTCTACCCCAAAGCCAGATCCTCGGAGGTGGGAGACAAAAGAAGCAGACAAGTGAGTAAGGTGGTAAGGGCGCAAAAGTGCACGCAATGTAAGGTAATGCACACTGGGGGCACATGGGAACCAGGTGAGACAGGTACGTTCCTACCGTACGCTCCCCCCCCCCCACCAGGTAACCTACATGGCCCCTCCCTTACCCCTTACTGTATCCACAAAACACAACACTACCCATAAACATCTACTTTACAAATCAACAAACATCCCTACTGTCTTCCCCGTTCCTCCCATAAACCAAATTCGTCTTCTCTCCCTCCTAACCAATCAAATTTGCCATTTTCAACTTTCATCAAAATTTGCCATCTCCAACTGAACATCATAATTTGCCATTACCAATTCATCATCAGTCCCTCCTAGGGAGGGAGAGATGGAATCACCCCAATGTCTCATCCACGTCGTGATGCGTCTCACAAATCCACAGCAATCTCATTTCCTGCAACAAAACAAAGAAAACACAGGTGTGGAGTCATCATCATCACCACAGGTAAGTGGCTGCGTATGGTGCGACAGGTTCATCAATCCTAACTATTTCCTAAATGACTTTAACAACTTTACACTACCCGGGGTCTTTCTCCGGCCAAACCATTGGCCCTCTTACACTATGGGTTCTAAAAACCAATTCCCATTGGCCAAACTGTGGTGCTCTTCAATTTGGGGTCTCACTCCCCCGATTCCTCTCCCGGTGCCCTCGCACAATTTCTGGGCTGTGGCGTGTACCTCTCCCAGTGGGTCTACCCACCTGCACACCTCCACCACTGCAGTTGCCTCCGAGCTTACCTGCTCCTTACCCTAACCTAACTACCTGGGGAAGGCCCTCTGGCGCTCTCCCCACTCGGTGCCCTCTCTGGCACTGGGCTGCCCGATCCACACCCGGGATCCTCAGGCACCCACTCACAACTACCGGCTCCCAGAGCCCACCTGCGGCCTCACCTGGCCGACATCCTCACAGTGGTGGAGTGCCCAACCAACTACACACACTAACAGGCTACACGCCCAGCCATTTCCACAACACTAATGCACCCATTCACAATACCATTCTGCAACCGCACCACAAATGCCAATATCCAACCACAATTTACCTGTACCCTCTACCTAACACTTACACTACCCGCCCCGGGTACTCGTGAAAGGGGTCCACTCTTCCCCCATCCACACCTTCGCACCATGCACACCACTCCGTACCACTTACTCCAACTCTCTCCACACACCTGTACCTGCACACCTGTGCTCTCACACCTGGTGCCACCTGCACCCTTCTCTCCCCAAGCGCATTCGCGCTGATCCACAACACTCACTACTCATACACTGCTCCACACACCTGTCCAGTTGCACACCTGTGCAATCACACCTGTTCAATTCTCACACACACGGCATCATCTCAGCTAACTACTCCCTTCTGAAACTTGCGCTTCCCAGTCGTCCCTTTAAACTATTGCGCTCCCACGTCATTATCATCCACACTAATCTACCTGCGTCCCCACTACAGGTATCAGTCACTAACTAAACTTAACGTTACCTAATGTCATCTCTTCTAGATCCCTACAATATAACCTAACCCACCCGGGCTAGTTTTCACTGCCATACACCCCATAATCTAGTGCTCCTTTGCCCCACCTGGGAAGGATGGTGGATTTGCCATCCCACCCCATCGGGGGTCTCTCACTACCAATTTTGCACATCAAATTTCAACAAATCAAAAATTTGCCAATCACTACCCATCATCTGCCAATCACTACTGCCAATCCTTTGCCAATCATCAAATTTTGTTTTTCTCTAATTTTGGGGCCAAAACACTAACCTCATCACCCAGTCTACTCACTACTGCCTCTCGGTGCGCCAATTCCTGTCCAAAGCCCGGCTTCGTAAAGCCAAGCCATGAATGCGGGTTGTTCTGTGCCAGCGGCTGGATGCGTCCGGCACTCGGTGCAGGGACGGGGGCTTACCCGGGCCGAGATCCCACGCACCATCTCGGCGTGGAGCCATCCAATGTCCCGATCTCGACCTGCCGGACTGCCTCAACAAAAAGTGGTCGCCATGACGACCCTTTCTATCGGGCTGCCCGCTCCGCCTAGTGGAGCACGGACGCGGCCGTTCAAAGCGAGGCCCAGCACGCACCGAGGGCCCGCTTCGGCTAAAAGTCGACCTAACCTCTAACCTGGTTACCGTCGATGCTTCACCTGGATTCTTACACCCTACAGCCCGTTCCTTGCTCACACATCCAGCCGTTCCCATGCTACCTTTCCTTACACACCCAGGTACACCCATTCCACTCACAGCCTTGGTCACACACCTGACCACCGAACACTTTGGCACACATTCGTTGGTAGCACACCTCACCAACACACCTCTTCGCACCCCCTCCTCTGTCACCTCCTCTGTGACAATCACAGGTGTGCCCTCATTCGCACACCCAACCACGTGCCTCACCACCAACTCCAGCGTGCATTCCCACTCACGCTCTACCATTCCAGGTGTGCATCCTTCCATCCCAGGTGTACATCCTCGCTCACCTGTCACAACCACCTCACTCTCCTTGTCACTCTCACTACTCTCACCTCCATTCTTGACAGCGCACTCACCCTTACTCTTGACAGCGCACTCTTTCCTCATGCACCTGTCCGTCACACACCTTTCTCGCGCACACTCTCCCGTTACACCCTCTGTAACACTCACCACAGGCATGCATTCTTCCTTGCCTTTGACAGCGCACTCTTTCCCCATGCACCTGTCCGTCACACACCTTTCTCGCGCACACTCCCCCGTTACACCCTCTGTAACACTTACCACACCGCGCTTCCATGTGCTCCCTCGCACACACGCTACGACCGACTCACTCTCGCCAGCACCCTCACTCCTTGGCACGCACTTTTTCCTCACACACCCCAGAGTCGGACTTTCTCGCACACCTCTTTTTTCGCACACCAGACCTGTCGCACACTTCACCAACGGCCTCTCACGAACACCCAGGTCCATCTCGACCCCCAAGCTTCTTAAATCCCCTGGCGCATCATACGCACGACCATATTGGTCACCACTTACACCAGGTCCTCTTCCTCTTCGCTTCTCCTCCATCACCTGCGAATCCCTCATCCGGTTAATGAGCACATCATCACGATCCAAACACAGACTTTGGACCAATTCTTTTACTTCCTCCTTTATCTCCTTTTTATCCCCTCTCCGTCGCTTCTTAATTTCGCTCACCCCTTCTTCCACTTCCTCTAATTTCTGCTTCACCTCCTTTATTCCCCGGTACGTCTCCTCAAGCTCATCCTCTAAGGCTACCTTGACCGTTTCCAGGTGCGTCCTCACCTGCCGGTCCTTCGTCTCCATTACCTCTATCACCTCGTCCAACCTCGTTGTCAGTCCCTCACGTACCATCTGACATTCCCTCTTTGTCGCTATCAAGTCGTTTTTTATGTCGTTTTGTGTCGCTTTTAAACCTCCTAATACCGCAGTGTTCCTTTGAACCTGCTCCACTAACTCCGTTTGTCCCACCGTCAGCTGCTCCACCTCCTGCGTCAGGTCCTCTATGCCCCCTTGTAACTTTACAGTCCCCTTTCTCACCTCCTTCTCCATGTGCTCCTTACAGTGCCTCACCTCCTCGCGCACGCCTCCGACCTCCTCACTCACACCTCTTCTGATCTCCTCTCCCATCACTTGCATCTCCTGCCCAGATGCCACCCTCATCTGCTCCATTTCCTCCCTGTGAGCATCCAGTTTGGTTTCTACCCCCATTCTGACCCCCTCTATCTGCTGCTCCATTTGTTTAACTTCCCTTTCCGCTTGGTCCCTCATGTCCCTCAATTTGCCTTCCATACTGTTTTCTAACCCTATTAACCCATTTCTCACTCCCTCTATCTGATTCTCCTGGGCAGCCATTCTATTTTCTACCGCCTCTAACCCCTTTTGCATCCCTTCCATTTGATTCTCTTGAGCGGCCATTCTGTTTTCTACCCCCGTTAACCCCTCCTGTATTTCCCCTAATCTATCGTCTAGTTTCCCAAATTTCATGTCTAATCCCTTAAAATTATTGTCTAATCCTTTAAAATTATTGTCTAATCCCTTAAAATTATTGTCTAATCCCTCACTGGTACCCCTCGCTTCGTCCCTCATTACCCCCATTTCGTTTCCCATTACCCCCAATTGCTCACTCTGAGCCCTCATTTGCTCACTATTCTGGGCCATAAGGGCCTTCATTTGTATTAAAAACAAGTTCAAATCCACCGGTGGCGCTGCCACGGTCGCGGTCGCGGTGACCAGCGAGGCGCCATTTTGTGCGTTTGCTACCCTCGCTGCTTCGCTCTCCTCCTGTCCCTCATGTCCCTCAATTTGGTCCTGGACCGACCCTGCCTCACTCTCCCCTACCGGACCCCAGCTGTCTTGATCCGCCATAGCGCGACTTTCAAAATTCGGGTTTTTATTTTCGTATAACAAAATCAAATTTCGCCGTTATAATTTCGCGCGGGAAACGCGCTCCGAATCGATTCTAATTGTTACAAATTTGGGCCTAATAAATTTAGTCCCGGGTCCGAATTCCACTCCTCGACACCAATTGTTACAGACGTGGCTTAGATGTTATTTACCGAGCGGTTTGGTATGACCACGTCTGCACAAGTTACCTGATTATACCCGAACGTTGACTAATCGCGCTACGCTAGGTCAATGAAGGAAAAGACACACGGCTGGGATTAAAATGACACGACACCATGGATACGGTTCTCAAGACCTCCGGAGGAGATTATATTCGTTCGGAAGGTCAGATTACAGGGACGAGAGGTACAGCATAGAAAGACAAGCACTTAGACACAATCTTATCTTAACCCCAACAGACGACAGATAAACGGGACAAAAGGCTGACTCACACGGGGATTGATGGCTAGGAAAGGCAGGATCGATGGCTCCAGGTGCACCTGGGCTCAGGGACAGAATCGACTCGGTCCGGTCCAGAGATGCAGCATGCAGGGAGGTCGCAGCGCTCGGAGGTAGTGACTTGCTCTTCTTCAAGCTGGGGGCGCATCTGACCTCACATCCGGTGAGTCGCTTCGTATATCCGGCGGGGAGTGACACGCCCTCGGCTCGTTAGCTCCGCCTCGTGGAATCGGCACGTTGCTTCTCATTGGGTGCGTGCGGGGGGTTTACCGGGGGCCGCCCTTGATGAGGAGCTGACAGCCAGCCCCTTCGTGGTAACCCCGTGGAGCGCATGGTCATGGCGGCTAACCGAGCTGGTGGGAGGACGCACACTCCCCCCGCGCGCCGTGGTTGTAGTTGTTGTTGTAGCTGTAGTTGTTGTTGTTGTTGTTGTTTGGGGAAGAAGATGGAAGGAGGTATGGGAAAGGTCCTAAACTCACTACTGGTGCCATATAATCACATTCTGGTGCAACGAAGAGTCAGAATTAATGGAAAGGAGTCCTTAACTGACATAGACTAAGAATAACTAGCAAGATGTCCGAAAGTTGTCTACGTGAGATGCGGTGGACCTGGGCACGACATTTAACGGGGGAAGAAGGGGAAGGTCGGCTCTACTGATTGTTGTTTACAGACAATGGGACTAGGGAATGGGGGATTGGGGATAGTTGGGGAGTATTGGGGAAATAGGGGAATATTTACAAGCGGATATGGAGGCCAAATTCCATATTCGCAACAATATATATATATATATATATATATATATATATATATATATATATATATATATATATATATATATATATATATATATATATATATATTGTTACGGACGCGGTTTAGATGTTATTTACCGAGCGGTGGTATTGCCGCGACCGAACATTTATTCCCCGACTAGACCCCGATTCCACCCAGACGTTGACCAAATCGCGCTATGCCAAATCAATGATGGATAGGACGCGACGACTGGGAAAGAGGAAACGACGCAAGGGGTACAGTTCTCAAGACCTCCGGAGGAGGGTATAATTACAGTGGTGGAGAAAAGGGGGTAGATTACATGGCAGAGTGAGGTAAAAGACACAGAAGAGATGGGCACTTAAATACAATCTTATCTATCCCAGACAGACCACAGACAAACGGAACAAGGCTGACTTACACAGGGATTGATGGCAGGGAGGGACAGGTAGTTCGATGGCACAAGGTGCACCTTGGCTCGGGGACAGGATAAAGCACAGTCCAGTCCAGAAGATGCGGGGAGGCCTCACAGCGCTTGGAGGGTATGTCTTGCTTGCTCCAAGCTCAGCGCGCATCTGACGTCACCTCCCTCTCCCTGCGCATGCTCAGCGGGGAGTGACACGCCCTCGGCTGGTTGGCTCTGCCCCACTGGGGCCGGTCCGCCGCTTCCATTGGGTGCGGGGGTTACCGGGCTCCGCCCTTGACGAGGAGCTGACAGGGAGCCCCTATTTGGTAACCCCGTCGAGCACATGTTCGATGGCGGCTCGTTGGGGAGGCCTGGTGCCCTCCCAACACCCCCTACCAACCAAACCGGAGTGAGGACGCGCACTCACCGCGCCCGCCGCTGCTGTTGTTGTTGTTGTTGTTGTTGCTGAACCGTGAGGAAGAGCTGCGGGGAGGTATTGGGAGGTCCTAAACTTCCTAACGGTGCCATACAATCACATTCTGGTGCAACGAAGGGTCAGAATTAATGGAAACGAGTCCTTAACTGACATAGACTAAGAATAACTAGCAAGATGTCCTATAGTTGTCTTACATGAGATGCGGTGAACCTGGGCACGACATTTAATGGGGGAAATAGGGGGAGGTCGGGTCTACAGAGTGTTGTTTACAGAAAATGGGACTAGGGAATGGGGGATTGGGGATAGTTGGGAAGTATTGAGGAAATAGGGGAATATTTACAAGCGGATATGGATGGATGCAAATCCCATATCCGCAACATTGCACCCTTCTCTACCTCGGGGCGTCCTGACCCGATACATTTTTACCTACTTTAGTGTGGCACTCAGATGTAGTTCCCTCTACTATTAACTCAACCCTGAGTGCGACAGTTTTACAGATGTTCACAAATGAGTAAATATGTCCCCCTGCGACGTTGCACCCTTCTCCTAACAGAAACACACCCACAGGATAACCGAATCGCGGAAAGCATCCTCAAACTAAACATACAGCCGGTAGGGAGCATCATTTATACAAGACTACACTGATATTTACACTACGATCCAGGACCTGTTCTTTGAGAAACACATGCAGATGTTATGCATAGGGAGAGCACGCATGCCAGCATCGATACACCAACCCACAAGTGCCCTGTGGCCCTACGGCCTTTAATAATGTGCAGAGCACCCCGTCCAAGCATCAAAAGCACCACCCCATTACGCACAGTCAGCACCATCCGGTGCACCAATAAAGTGTTCATAAAAATGTACAATTAAGTGTCCATGGTCACCGGTGGTGTCGCAGCCGGCCGATGTTCTGCCGCTGGTCTTGCCTTCATGGAGTGCACTTGGCCTTCTGGCTTCTTTAGAAATAAGGAAAGGCGCCAACCGCGTCCATTTCTGAATTGTGGCCGTCAGGGGGGCCAACTAAAAGTGGTTCACCTGTATGGCATAGGTGCCACGTTGACCCAGAGGTCCATCCACGGGTGATGCTTGACCGCAAAAGAACTGCGGTCCATTGTGGGCGGCCACAAAAATTGCGGTCCATATGGTGTATCGATCCAGGCAGCAAGCAGCGGAAGTACAGGCCCACAACTGCGGAGCCAGCACCTCTCTCTCCTCTCTCTCTGCCCCAAAGCCAGATCCTCGGAGGTGGGAGACAAAAGAAGACAAGTGAGTAAGGTGGTAATGGCGCAAAAGTGCACGCAATACAAGGTAATGCACACTGGGGGCACATGGGAACCAGGTGAGACAGGTACGTTCCTACCGTACGCCCCCCCCCCCCCCACCAGGTAACCTACATTGCCCCTCCCTTACCCCTTACTGTATCCACAAAACACAACACTACCCATAAACATCTACTTTACACATCAACAAACGTCCCTACTGTCTTCCCCGTTCCTCCCATAAACCAAATTCGTCTTCTCTCCCTCCTAACCAATCAAATTTGCCATTTCCAACTCTCATCAAAATATGCCATCTCCAACTCATCATCAGTCCCTCCTAAGGAGGGAGAGATGGAATCACCCCAATGTCTTATCCACGTCGTGATGCGTCTCACAAATCCAAACAGCAATTCTCATTTCCTGCAACACAAAACAAAGAAAACACAGGTGTGGAGTCATCATCATCACCTCAGGTAAGTGGCTGCGTATGGTGCGACAGGTTCATCAATCCTAACTATTTCCTAAATGACTTTAACAACTTTACATTACCCGGGGTCTTTCTCCTGCCAAACCATTGGCCCTCATTACTCTATGTGGTTCGAAGAACCAAAATCCCATTGACCATCTGTGGTGCACACCATCAATTTGGGTCTCACTCCCCGATTCAACACTCGGTGCCCCCGCACAATTTCGGTGGCTGGGTCGTGTGACGCTCCCAGCTGGTCCGCCCCCCTGCACACCTCCACCACTGTTGTTGCCTACCGAGCTCACCTGCTCCTCACCCTAACCTAACTAACTGGGGAAGGCCCTCTCGCACTCTCACCCCCTCAGTGCCCTCTCTGGCACGGGCTGCCCGATCCACACCCGGGATCCTCAGGCACCCACTGACACTAACGGCTCCCAGAGCCCACCTGCGGCCTCACCTGGCCGACATCTAACAGTGGCGGAGTGCCCAACCATTCACACTCATACTAACAGGCCACACGACCAGCCAATTTCACCACACCAATGCACCCATCCACAATACCATTCTGCAACCGCACCACAAATGCCAATATCCAACCACAATTTACCTATACCTTCTAACTATTCTTTAAACTACCCTCCCCGGGTACTCGTGAAAAGGGGTCCACTCTTCCCCCATCCACACCTTCGCACCATGCACACCACTCCGTACCACTTACTCCAACTCTCTCCACACCACTCATTCTCTGCTCCATATATTCCACACACCTGTACTTGCACACCTGTGCTCTCATACTTGGTGCCGCCTGCACCCTTCTCTCCCCCAAGCGCATTCGCGCTGATCCACAACACTCACTACTCATACACTGCTCCCCACACCTGTCCAGTTCTCACACAGCATCATCTCATCTAACTACTCCCCTCTGAAACTTGCGCTTCCCAGTCGTCCCTTGAAACGATTGCGCTCCCTCGTCATTATCATCCACTCTAATCTACCTGCGTCCCCACTACAGGTATCATTGTCACTAACTAATCTTAACGTCACCTAATGTCATCTTCGCTAGATCCCTACACACAATATCCTAACCCACCCGGGCTAGTTTTCACTGCCATCAACCCCATAATCTATAGCGCATCTGCCCCCAGTTTGTGAGGGATGACAGAGTTGCCATCCCACCACATCGGGCATCTCCCACTACCAATTTTGCACATCAAATTTCAACAAATCAAAAATTTGCCAATCACTACCCATCATCTGCCAATCATTACTGCCAATTCTTTGCCAATCATCAAATTTTGTTTTTCTAATTTCGGGGCCAAAACACTATCCTCGTCATTACAGTCTACTTACTAATGCCTCTCGGTGCGCCAATTCACTTCTAAAGCTCGGCTTCGTACAGCCAAGCCATGAATGCGGGTTGTTTGGTGCCAGCGGCTGGATACGTCCCGCATTCGGTGCAGGGAAGGAGCTTTACCCGGGCCGAGGTCCCACGCACCATCTCGGCACGGAGCCATCCCATGGCCCGATCTCGACCTGCCGGAATGCCTCAACAAAAAGTGGTCGCCATGACGACCCTTCCTATCGGGCTGCCCGCTCCGCCTAGTGGAGCACGGACGCGGCCGTTCAAAGCGAGGCCCAGCGTGGATCGCGTACGGCGGTCCTTTCGAACCCGCCGTGGCTCGGATCCCCGCTGGTTCTCGCGGCACGCGAAGCCCGGCACGCACCGAGGGCCCGATTCTGCTATAAGTCGCTCTAACCGCTAACCGTCGATGCCTCACCTGCATGCTTACACGCATACGCTACCCCTTTCTTGCTCATACATCCAGCCGTTTCCCTGCTCTTGGTCATTGCACCTTCTCTTACACACCCAGGTACACTCATTCCACTCACAGACTTGGTCACACACCTGACCACCGAACACCTTGGCACACATTCGTCGCTCGCACACCTCACCAACACACCTCTTCGCGCCCCCTCCTCGGTCACCTCCTCTGTGACGATCACAGGTGTGCTCTCACTCGCACACCCAACCACGTGCCTCACTACCAATTCCAGCGTGCATTCCCACACACGCTCTACCATTCCAGGTGTGCTTCCTTTCTCACCTGTCACAACCAACTCACGCTCCGTGTCACTCTTACTACTCTCACCTCCACTCTTGACAGCGCACTCACCCTTACTCTCGACAGCGCACTCTTTCCTCATGCACCTGTCCGTTACACACCTTTCTTGCGCACCCTCTTGCGCACACTCTTTCGTTACTTCCTCCGTAACACTCACCACAGGTGTACACTCTTCCTTACTTTTGACAGCGCACTCTTTCCCCATGCACCTGTCGGTCACACATCTTTCTCGCGCACCCTCTCCCGTTACATCCTCTGTAACACTCACCACAGGCGTGCATTCTCCCTTTACACCCTCCGTAACACTCCTCACTACGCGCTTCCATGTGCTCCCTCGCACACGTGCTACGACCGACTCACTCTCGACAGCACCCTCACTCCTTGGCACGCACTTTTTCCTCACACACCCCAGAGTCGGACTTTCTCGCACACCTCCTTTTTCGCACACCAGACTTGTCGCACACTTCACCAACGGCCTCTCACGAACACCCGGGTCCATCTCGACCCCCAAGCTCATTAAATCACCTGGCGCATCATACGCACGACCATATTGGTCACCACTTACACCGGGTCCTCTTTCTCTTCGCTTCTCCTCCATCACCTGCGAATCCCTCATCCGGTTAATGAGCACATCATCACGATCCGAACACAGACTTTGGACCAATTCTTTCACTTCCTCTTTGATCTCTTTCTTATCCCCTCCCCGTCGCTTCTTAATTTCGCTTACCCCTTCTTCCACTTCTTCTAATTTCTGCTTCACCTCTTTTATTTCCCGGTGCGTCTCCTCAAGCTCGTCCTCTAAGGCCACCTTGACCGTTTCTATGTGCGTCCTCACCTGCCGGTCCTTCGTCTCCATTACCTGTGTCACCTCGTCCAACCTCGTTGTCAGTCCCTCACGTACCGTCTGACACTCTTTTTTAATTACCCCTACGTCCTTTTTCATCTCCTTCTGTGTCGATTTTAAACCCTCTATTACCGCTGTGTTCTTCTTTACCTGATCCCCCAACTCCTTTTGTCCCACTGTCAGTTGTTCTACTCCCAGCGTCAACTCCTCTATACCACCTTGCAATTTTACAGTCCCCTTTCTCACCTCCTTCTCCATGCGCTCCTCACAGTGCCTCACCTCCTCGCGCACTCCTCCGACCTCCTCACTCACACCTCTTCTGATCTCCTCTCCCATCACTTGCATCTCCTGCCCAGATGCCACCCTCATCTGCTCCATTTCCTCCCTGTGAGCATCCAATTTAGTTTCTACCCCCATTCTGACCCCCTCTATCTGCTGCCCCATTTTTTTAACTTCCCTTTCCGCTTGGTCCCTCATGTCCCTCAATTTGCCTTCCATACTGTTTTCTAACCCCTCTAACCCCTTTTTCATCCCTTCCATTTGATTCTCTTGAGCGGCCATTCTGTTTTCTACCCCCGTTAACCCCTCCTGTATTTCCCCTAATCTATTGTCTAATCCCTCTATTCTACTCCCTAACCCTCCGATCTGGGCCCCCATGTCCTCCCTCAATTTCTCGCTATTGGACCCCATCCTTTGTTCTAACCGTTGGCTATTGGCCCCCATGTCCTCCCTCAATTTCTCGCTATTGGACCCCATTCTTTGTTCTAACCGTTGGCTATTGGCCCCCATGTCCTCCCTTAATTGCGTGCCCATTCTTTGTTCCAATTGTTCGCTATTCTGGGCCATAAGGGCCTTCATTTGTATTAAAAAAAGGTTCAAATCCACCAGCGGCGCTGCTACGGTCGCGGGCGCGGTCGCCGTAGCCATCTGCGAGGTGCCATTTTGCGCGCCCGTAACCTCGTGCGCGAGGACGCCATTTTGCGAACCTGCCGCCCTCACTGCTTCGCTCTCATGTCCCTCAATTTGGTCCTGGATCGACCCTGCTTCACTCTCCTCTACCGGAACCCAGCCATCTAGATCTCCCATAGCGCGACTTTCAAAATTCGGGTTTTTTTTGTAAAACAAAATCAAATTTCCGTGACTTATAATTTTGAGCGCGTTAAGCGCGCTTCGGGTCCATATCCCACTCCTGACACCAATTGTTACGGACGCGGTTTAGATGTTATTTACCGAGCGGTGGTATTGCCGCGACCGAACAGTTATTCCCCGACTAGACCCCGATTCCACCCAGACGTTGACCAAATCGCGCTATGCCAAATCAATGATGGAAAGGACGCGACGACTGGGAAAGAGGAAACGACGCAAGGGGTACAGTTCTCAAGACCTCCGGAGGAGGGTATAATTACAGTGGTGGAGAAAAGGGGGTAGATTACACGGCAGAGTGAGGTAAAAGACACAGAAGAGATGGGCACTTAAATACAATCTTATCTATCCCAGACAGACCACAGACAAACGGAACAAGGCTGACTTACACAGGGATTGATGGCAGGGAGGGACAGGTAGTTCGATGGCACAAGGTGCACCTTGGCTCGGGGACAGGATAAAGCACGGTCCAGTCCAGAAGATGCGGGGAGGCCTCACAGCGCTCGGAGGGTACGTCTTGCTTGCTCCAAGCTCAGCGCGCATCTGACGTCACTCCCTCTCCCTGCGCATGCTCAGCGGGGAGTGACACGCCCTCGGCTGGTTGGCTCCGCCCCACTGGGGCCGGTCCGCCGCTTCCATTGGGTGCGGGGGTTACCGGGCTCCGCCCTTGACGAGGAGCTGACAGGGAGCCCCTATTTGGTAACCCCGTCGAGCACATGTTCGATGGCGGCTCGTTGGGGAGGCCTGGTGCCCTCCCAACACCCCCTACCAACCAAACCGGAGTGAGGACGCGCACTCACCGCACCCGCCGCTGCCGTTGCTGTTGTTGTTGTTGCTGAACCGTGAGGAAGAGCTGCGGGGAGGTATTGGGAGGTCCTAAACTTCCTAACGGTGCCATACAATCACATTCTGGTGCAACGAAGGGTCAGAATTAATGGAAACGAGTCCTTAACTGACATAGACTAAGAATAACTAGCAAGATGTCCTATAGTTGTCTTACATGAGATGCGGTGAACCTGGGCACGACATTTAATGGGGGAAATAGGGGGAGGTCGGGTCTACAGAGTGTTGTTTACAGAAAATGGGACTAGGGAATGGGGGATTGGGGATAGTTGGGAAGTATTGAGGAAATAGGGGAATATTTACAAGTGGATATGGATGGATGCAAATCCCATATCCGCAACAATATATATGTATATATATATATATAAATAAATATATATATATATATAACACGACAATTTATGTGTGTGTATGTACTAGATATATATATAAATATAAATGTCATTGTCCCTCTGTGGCTGTCTGTCTACCTTTGTTCCTCATGCACGGGCACATCTTTTAAGTTACAAATTCCAAACTCGGGGTAAAAATACAAGTTTGTGTGGGGGTTAACATAGGCTATGTGGCTGCGGCCTCACACAGAGGTGTGGGGGCCGGGGGAAGGAATAAGTTATCTCGATAAATCTGTACCATGTAGTGCCAAGTGGTGATGGTAGCAGAGTGTTTACAATTTCCTTATTTAACTGGGAAACACTGAGGTTTCAACACTCTTTGCACAGGTAAATTTGTCCTACTTCCCTTCTCCCCATCCCAAAATGGTGGGGCCTGTCAAAGCCCCCCCCCCCCTCCCCAAAAGATGTATATGCAGTATATCTCTCCCCCTCCTTCCTCCTCCATGCAGTTCCCCTCCCATCCTCCTCCTTCCTCTCCCTCCCCTCTCCCTCCCCTCTCCCCATCCACCCCTTCTTTCCTTCCCCCTCCCATCCTCCTCCTTCCTCTCCCTATCTCCCCTCCCCTTCCCTCTGTTCCTCTTCCCTCCCCTCCCCCTTCTAGCAGCGAGAGACATGACGTCTAATTGGTCCGTCATCAAAGCGATGGGTAAGCTCTTCTAGTTAGATCATAAAAGAGAATAAGGTGCTGCAGCACAATGTTCTTATTTCTGTTTAAAGTACGAACCTTGTGCCACAGCACTGACATGACTAGAATCGATATGCTTCTATTATTTTACATCAAAACACCACAGCATTACTCATTTGGATCCACTTCATTACTTTCTGGAATCCTTGTCATTCAATGAAGCACAGTGAATTACCTCTTGTGTATAGTTATCTTGCAGCAAATGACAAACTGGCACTGCTTTGAGGATTTCCAGAAGAACAGGTGTCGGGTTTGGTCCGGATTTCCCTGTCTCCAAGCATTGGTCGCAGGATGTCGGACACTGGCCCAAGTCATTGCATTCAATAGAAACTGCTTGGGCCCCAGACTTATCCTCAGAAAGGCTGGCGACAAATGCTGCAAATGAGGGCAGCTTCTCCTCTCCGCCTTGTCGTGCCTGCCTCATGGGATCATAGGTCACTGTATGAACAAAGAATAAGAAAAAAAGATGAACATCAAGATAAATGCGTTCGCGGAATTTGCTGCTGATTATAAGTTCTGAATCAGATTATAAGGGGTTCTGCATTGTGGATTATGAATGACATTATTGCTCTGTAAGCTACAACTTAAAGAAATGCAGCAAGTACCTTCAAAATCATAAATAATTATCTAATATATAAAACTCTGTCTAACCACTGACTGACTGACATTAATGTTCGGTACCTCCCGGGTGTCATAAAAAGCCAAAATTTGGCATGCCGACGGCAATCAAAGACGGTACACCATGAAAAATCACAGAACTGTCGGAAAACGTCCGGAAATGAACATTCATGTAAAAAAAGAAAACCTCAATCAATATCTAGCATTTGAAAATTGTAATTTATATAACTGTAAACTGAAATAAACCTGACAATCATGTCCATAAATGAAAAAATATATAAAAAGGCCAGAAATAAAAATTTATGTAAGTAACCGTAAACACATCCATAAAAAAACCTCAATGGATATTGTCGTGTCACCGGGATTAAGACCCCTGGGTGACGGATGACCGAAACGAGCTTTAACTCCAAGGCGTATTTAGAACTTGGCGGGTTATCTTTTTGCGCGCATGGGAAGCACCTGTTCGGATGGCCGACACGGGTTTAATGACTCGACCCATAAATACAAATATGAGACAGCATAATTCACAATACAAGAATGAAATGGCAAAAATAAAGGGATTTAATGAAAATGAATGCAAGGATAATAAAAACGAAATACTGTATATATGGTGAGGTAAAACTAAATTCTAACTGAGGGACCCTCCATACTGACACTGAGACACAACAAGGGAAGACAAATAGAAAATGTGCTTATGTGGTGTGTTGGCCAGCCCTCAGCCTGGCGCCCCCAAATGGCCCTCGAAAGCCTGGTGGTCGTCGAACGGGTCTCGAGTCACCGCGTGGGAAAACACACGTTGGCACGAAGTCCCGCCCACAGCCAGCAGCCGGTGCGAGTCAAGCAGGCAAGAGCGCCTCCCTTGGTCTGCACGATCTTTCCACGTTCCACCAAAGCTCCGCACTCGCTCCACCAGCAGACACGGCTCGAAGCACAGCCATTCTCTAGTGTGACCAGGACAAAGGAAAAGAGCGAGCGAAGCGACCGTCCTTTACGCGAAGCCAGGACCAGTACAAGAGCAAAAGGCAAACACAGCCGTTCTCTTTGAAATCCAGCACAAAAAAGAGAGAATATGACCGCCTCCAACGAACGCCAGGACAAAGAGAGACCAAGATGACAAGACGGCTTCTTCTTGCTCTCCTAGCTCTCGAATGTTCAACCACTGATGTCACACTCTGTCCAATCACCGAGCGCTACTCAATCATCCCATCGCGCCTCCACCAATGACGAAGGCCGGGGTGTGGCCTCCTCGTTACGAGTCGGCGGGGGCGGAGTCCAATCTCTGTTTGGAAATGTTCGGATGACGTCAGGGTTTAGTTGCCGATTGGCAAATGTGCTGCGTTTATGTCGGGCTTTTATGGCTGTTGTAATGGCAGCAATGGCGGCTTTGTGAGCGAATGAGTCCATTGCCTGGCTGGCTGAGTTTTATAAGAACATTAGGGGAAAATCAGAGGCAAGCACGTACAGGGGAATTTTAACCATAAGCCCTATAATTAATTAGCACAAAACCACACTCTTTATGGCAACATGCAAACTCTTAACCTGAACATTTACCTTGCTTATGTACATCGAGATGGGTTTCTTCCTCTTCGCGTCACACGGTCCATACTAAAACCTGCACATTCTGAACTTTCCTAATGTATTTCATGCTTACCCCCACAAACGTAACAATATCTATAGTGTTTGAAAATTGAAATTTTATGACTGTAAACTGTGAAATAATCATGACAATAAAAGAAGAACCACCTTTAGAGGCCATTTTTCCCCGCAGAGCAGGGATTGGCCTTTTTTGGGCACCGTGGTCCCCTTTTTGAAGCAATGTTTTATGGCCGGATGCTCTTCCTGCCGCCAACCCTGTTAGTCGCCTCTCGCGACACACAGGGAATTACCAGTGAACTGGTAGTCAATTTTCCGACCTCGGAAGGATAACAGGCTGAGTCAACCCCCCTGGCATTAAATCAGTGATCAACCAGGATTCAAACCCAGGATCCTAGGATCCCAAGCTGGCACCCTAACTGCTAAGCCAACACCAGGCTCTGAAATAAACATGACAATAATGTCTGCAAATGAAACTTTATGTAAAAAACCACAAAGGCATCTGAAAAAAAAAACCTTCAATCGATATCTAGCATTTGAAAATTGTAATTTCTATAACTGCAAACTGTGAAATAAATATGACAATAATGTCTGTAAATGGAAAAAAACAAAAAGAGTCCGTAAATGGAAATTTATGTAAAAACCCGTAAACGTGTCCAAAAACCCCCCCAAAAAACCCTTAATCAATGTCTAGCATTTCAAAATTGTAATTTGTATAAGTGTAAACAGTGTAAACTGTGAAATAAAAATCTCAATGAAAATTTACATAAATACCGTAAATGCGTCTGTAAAATAAATAAATTAAAAACCTAATTTGATATCGAGATAATGCTTGCCCATAATCATAAAACTTGTATTTATTATATACCTACGTACGAAGGATTGTCTGTTATTGCTTACACAATGTGTAAATGTGTAAGCATACCCCACTTGTGTATATATATACATATATATATCACCCCCATCAAATTCCAAGACCTTTCAATGTGTTTTTCTGTACGTCGCACATTTACCGCTCAAGATTAGTGAAGTATTCTGTTTGAGCTTGGGTAACACCAGGTATCCCCGAATACGATAGATGGACAACGTGAGTGTGAGCTGAGTCGCTGATGGAACGTTTGGAAATGAAGAAGGAAATTGAATGTGAGAAAGCCGGTACTGCCTCAGATAAATGGGCAACTTTAGACATTGTAATGTGAGGGCAACTGTTCCAGGAGCATTATGTGTGTCTCAAAAAAGCGCAGCAGACAATGGAAGATGAATTATTTTAATCTCCCAATAATGTGCACACCATGCCAAGGGAGATCCAAGCCAAAGAGTTATGTACAGGAATTTAGGTAACGCCAGAGACATCTACAAGGCAGCATTAAGTTTATCACACCGCGTATTCAGACCAGACTCTTTAAGAGCATTTATCAATGTACCTGTGTGCTGGGATAATGACGTGTGCTGGGACAATGACGTGTGCTGGGACAATGACGTGTGCTGAGACAATGACGTGTGCTGAGACAATGACGTGTGCTGGGACAATGACATGTGCTGAGACAATGACGCGTCCTGAGACAATGACGCGTGCTGAGACAATGACGCGTGCGGGGACAATGACGTGTGCTGGAACAATGACGTGCACTGGGACAATGACGCATGCTGGGACAATGACGCGTGCTGAGACAATGACGCGTGCGGGGACAATGACGCGTGCTGGGACAATGACGCGTGCGGGGACAATGACGCGTGCTGGGACAATGACGTGTGCTGAGACAATGACGTGTGCTGAGACAATGACGTGTGCTGGGACAATGACGTGCACTGGGACAATGACGCGTGCTAAAGTTATTAGGCACTTGCATTTGAGACTGGAGTCAAATCCAGTGGCACCATTAGCAGCCGCACGTGGTGCATTATTTACAATGTTGGGGAGACAAAATCATCTCTGGCTGGGCACCAAGTTTGCAATCTAGGCAATGGGAGTGGATCTCCGACACTACCTGAGGCCTGCTCAGCTGCTATAACGTCCTCCTTGGAATTAGAGGTAAGGTCTGTCAGCCAAATGGAATTGCGGTGTCAAAATCCCGTGTCTGTTTAGGTGTGTACTGGTAGATGTTCCACAGTTTCTGTCATTTCAACTGTGCTAAATAAATACGAGTGTATAATCACACTCAAAACGAGAACAGCCTCCACCATGCTTTACGTTTTGTATCCACTGACAGGCCAGATCTGGATCCGGACCCGAACCAAAATCGAATCCTTTGTTCTTGTCACCGAACCAACTCATCCACCAAGCTTTGTCATAACCCGTCCACATATTTTTGATATATCACCAGTTATCACGATATATCGTTTTGGCCTGGAAGAATCAGCAAGAAATTTAAATTTTTTTTTATCGCATCCAGATCTGGAACAAAACCGAATCAATTCGCACCTGTCACAAACTCAACCTGCCCAAGAAGTTTCGTCAGAATCCGACCATAACATTTTTTAGATATCATGCATTATATCATTTTTGATGTTATTGCTCAAAGGTGAAAAATCACTTCAAAATATTCTCAGATCCAGAACTTCACCAAAATCGAATAAATTCATCCTTGTTACAAACTCAACCTGCCCAAGAAGTTTCGGCCGAATCCGACCATAACTTTAAGAGATATCATGTATTATATCCTTTTTGACGCTATTGCTCAAAGGTGAAAAATCACTTTGAAATATTCTCAGATCTAGATCTTCACCAAAATCGAATAAATTCATCCTTGTTACAAACTCAACCTGCCGAAGAAGTTTCGTCCGAATCCGACCATAACCTTATGAGATATCATGCATTATATCATTTTTGATGTTATTGCTCAAAGGTGAAAAATCACTTTAAAATATTCTCAGATCCAGATCTTCACCAAAATCGAATAAATTCATCCTTTTTACAAACTCAACATGCCCACGAAGTTTCGTCCGAATCCGACCATAACTTTTTGAGATATCATGCATTATATCATTTTTGATGTTATTGCTCAAAGGTGAAAAATCACTTTAAAATATTCTCAGATCCAGATCTTCACCAAAATCGAATAAATTCATCCTTGTTACAAACTCAACCTGCCCACGAAGTTTTGTCCGAATCCAACCAGAACTTTTTAAAGATATCATGCATTATATCATTTTTGATGTTATTGCTCAAAGGTGAAAAATTACTTCAAAATATTATCAGATCCAGAACTTCACCAAAATCGAATAAATTCATCCTTGTTACAAACTCAACCTGCCCACGAAGTGTCGTCCGAATCCATAACTTTTTGAGATATGCCATACTGTGTATCGTTTTTGGCACCATCACTCAGTGGTGACGAATCAATTACATTTTTGTATCAGATCCAGATCTTCACCAAAATCGAATAAATTCATCCTTGTTATCCGAATAAATTCATCCTTGAAACTCAACCTGCCCAAGAAGTTTCGTCCGAATCCGACCATAACTTTTTTTAGATATCATGCATTATATCATTTTTTATGTTATTGCTCAAAGGTGAAAAATTACTTGATTATCAGATCAAGAACTTCACCAAAATCGAATAAATTCATCCTTGGAATAAGAAAAACGAAAAAGAATAAAGAAGGAAATATTTTTTTGTTTTTTTTGTTTTTGAGTTGAGATTTTAAACAAGGACGTATGGGGTGAAAAGACTGGGGAAAATAGAGAACGAAAGTAGTTGGAGCACAATAGATGGACCGCTGAGAGAAAAACAAAGCCTGAAGGTCGGACACGGTACAAGGCCTCAAAAGACACGACAAGAATTAACCGACGATATTTTATACAGGTATGAAAGATTAACACCGAGAATCTTCCTAGAAACTTCGAGATTCTTCTTCTTCGAGAAAATCTTCGAGAAACACAATAAAATAAAGTTTTGACGAAAATACAAATGGAAACAATTACTTAACTTCGATAGCGTGGAGAGCATTGACAGCTTCGAAAAAACGGAAACTCGCCGGTCTTTACAAACTCAACCTGCCAAAGAAGTTTCGACTGAATCCGACCATAACTTTTTTAGATATCATGCAATATATCATTTTTGATGTTATTGCTCAAAGGTGAAAAATCACTTTAAAATATTCTCAGATCCAGAACTTCACCAAAATCGAATAAATTCATCCTTGTTACAAACTCAACCTGCCCACGAAGTTTCGCCGAATCCAACCATAACTTTTTTTAGATATCATGCATTATATCGTTTTTGATGTTATTGCCCAAAGGTTTAAAATTACTTGAAAATATTATCAGATCCAGATCTTCACCAAAATCGAATAAATTCATCCTTGTTACAAACTCAACCTGCCCAAGAAGTTTCGTCCGAATCCGACCATAACTTTTTGAGATATCATGCATTATATCATTTTTGATGTTATTGCTCAAAGGTGAAAAATTACTTGAAAATATTATCAGATCCAGATCTTCACCAAAATCGAATAAGTTCATCCTTGTTACAAACTCAACCTGCCCAAGAAGTTTCGTCCGAATCCGACCATAACTTTTTTAGATATCATGCATTATATCATTTTTGATGTTATTGCTCAAAGGTGAAAAATTACTTGAAAATATTATCAGATCCAGATCTTCACCAAAATCGAATAAATTCATCCTTGTTACAAACTCAACCTGCCCAAGAAGTTTCGTCCGAATCCGACCATAACTTTTTGAGATATCATGCATTATATCATTTTTGACGCTATTGCTCAAAGGTGAAAAATTACTTTAAAATATTATCAGATCCAGATCTTCACTAAAATCGAATAAATTCATCCTTGTTACAAACGCAACCTGCCCAAGAAGTTTCGTCCGAATCCGACCATAACTTTTTGAGATATCATGCATTATATCATTTTTGACGCTATTGCTCAAAGGTGAAAAATTACTTGAAAATATTATCAGATCCAGATCTTCACCAAAATCGAATAAATTCATCCTTGTTACAAACTCAACCTGCCCACGAAGTTTCGCCGAATCCAACCATAACTTTTTTTAGATATCATGCATTATATCATTTTTGATGTTATTGCTCAAAGGTTTAAAATTACTTGAAAATATTCTCAGATCCAGATCTTCACCAAAATCGAATAAATTCATCCTTGTTACAAACTGAACCTGCCCAAGAATTTTCGTCAGAATCCGACCATAACTTTTTTTAGATATGCATTATATCATTTTTCATGTTACTGCTCAAAGGTGAAAAATTACTTCAAAATATTATTAGATCCGGTTCTTCAGCAAAATCGAATAAATTCATCCTTGTTACAAACTGAACCTGCCCAAGAATTTTCGTCAGAATCCGACCATAACTTTTTTTAGATATGCATTATATCATTTTTCATGTTACTGCTCAAAGGTGAAAAATTACTTCAAAATATTATCAGATCCGGTTCTTCAGCAAAATCGAATAAATTCATCCTTGTTACAAACTCAACCTGCCCACGACGTGTCGTCCGAATCCATAACTTTTTGAGATATCCTGCTCACAGATAGACAGCTCACAGATAGCTCACTCCATGTTTGGTAGCTAAGATAAATTAGTCATTAAGAACACATGCCAATGACACTTATCAACTGCCATGCCATGCCATGCCAACTGACATGCCATGCCATGCCATCAACATGCCAATGACACTTATGAACAAGAAAAGAAAAAAAATCACACTTATCGCAGCATAAAATATGAGCGACAACAACAAGCTCGTCAGAACATGTATGTTATGTGCTTTAAGTACAATGGGCGAAGTGGAGTTTGTGCGTGAAGGTTTCAAAAGCCATGAAATAGTTGTTGTTGTGTGTGTTTTGTACGTTGATGCAGCGGCGCCATCTGCAGTCACAATACAGTCTGTGACCTCAAATTTCTGACATATCAAACTTGATCGTGTCTGTGTCTTGTTCGCCTTTCATTTACCTTCTTCACCAGCAAAACACCCCCGTGTTCCAATCATGGCAAAGCCACCTCGAATTAGGAACGAGTTGCCGGATGTCATTCTTATTTCCCATTTAAAGATCAGATCTGGTTCAGTTGCATTTGGCTTCTTCATTGTGCAAAGTATAAAAACAACGTTACCTTTCTTTTAGCATTCCATGGACAACAGTTTTTTACATGGACAACAATAAGGAATATCCAATATCCATGTATAACATCAGCAATGCAATATCAAGCGAACATTATGGCGAATGATTCCACATGTACTGTCGATACTCATCGGGTATAAACATCAGAGTGAGTCACATTTCAAGAAGAGACATTTTGGGAGAAAAGCAAGAAAAGTCTAACTCTCAAAATCTACGATATGTTTGGTGAGCAAATAAAGGTGCACATCAGAGACAGGTATTTGTCATTAAAAAGGTGAGACCAGATTCTGAGGCCACTTTCCAGTCGTGTTTGCTCGATCGAATTTAATTTTGTTCCGTGCAGACTTGTGATCCTTTTTGTCCACATGAGGAATTCTTCTATCTATCTATCTATTTATCTATGTGACTGTGTGTGTGTCTCTCTATCTTATCTATCTATCTGTCTGTGTCTATCTATCTGTCTGTCTGACAGTCTGTCTATTGGAAGAATGCCCTTGTGTAATGTCTGTGTAATGCAATTTTGTATTGTCTGTCTGTCTGTCTATATATCTGATGTATGAATGCGATTTTCCTTTTATGAGGAGTATACAGGAGGTTGGGGTATAGGAAGGGGAGGGAGAGCAAAGATGGCACAGAGTTGGGAGAGAGAAGTTTAGACTTTGGAAAGGGGGGGGGGGGGTTGGACTTTTGGTGGGGTGGAGGTATGTTGAGTTGTTGTGAGGGTGGGTGGGTGTGGAGGAGTTGAGGAGTTGTGGTGGGGAGGGGGGGGGGGATTGATGACTTAGGGTTTGGGAGTGGGGCTTGATGACTTGGGGTTCGGGAGAGGGGCTTGATGACTTAGGGTTGAGGACTTGGGGTTTGGGAGTGGGGCTTGATGACTTGGGGTTTGGGAGTGCGGCTTGATGACTTGGGGTTCGGGAGAGGGGCTTGATGACTTGGGGTTCGGGAGTGGGGCTTGATGACTTGGGGTTTGGGAGTGGGGCTTTATGACTTGGGGTTCGGGAGTGGGGCTTGATAACTTGGGGTTCGGGAGTGGGGCTTGATGACTTGGGGTTTGGGAATGGGGCTTGATGACTTGGGGTTCGGGAGTGGGGCTTGATGACTTGGGGTTCGGGAGTGGGGCTTGATGACTTAGGGTTGAGGACTTGAGGTTCGGGAGTGGGGCTTGATGACTTGGGGTTCGGGAGTGGGGCTTGATGACTTGGGGTTCGGGAGTGGGGCTTGATGACTTGGGGTTCGGGAGTGGGGCTTGATGACTTGGGGTTCGGGAGTGGGGCTTGATGACTTGGGGTTCGGGAGTGGGGCTTGATGACTTAGGGTTCGGGAGTGGGGCTTGATGACTTGGGGTTGAGGACTTGAGGAAGAAAGGGATTAAGGAATTGTGTCATATTTTACATTACGAGGAATTTCCACAGGTCTCCCCCATAATGTTGTCAAAGGATATTCCTAACAATCTCCATGACTACACAACCTTTTGAGATATTCTCCCACCTCCTGTCCCAACCCCACCCCCATTACCCCCATCTCCTGACTCACAGGGCTCAAACTCCCCATGAAGACTGTTCACTCCCAAGCATATTAATCTCTACAGTACCCCCCCCCCCAACCACCCATCCCCAATGCCACCCCCACCTCTTCCCCCTCTGCACCCCGTCTCGCCCACCTAAATATATGTAGACTATATAAATCTACATAAACTAAATAAATCTATTTTGTCCACATAAATATACATAGACTAGCAGAAACATTCCATATTTTCACATCATTCAGGCTTGACTAACCCTGCATTCATTTCAGGAGCATGAGTGAGCCCCATTGCGATGAGATGTGGGCAAGGCTGGTAGCCAGAGGGGGGGGGGGGGGGGGTATGTGGCAATTGTGGCATATTCATGTGCAGGCCCACACCCTGTTGGTGGCGACTCCATTGTTATCGAGTGTTGTCTGACCCCACACATTCCAATATAATCTGTACCAACACTGACTGAAACTTTGGAATGACGAAATGTCACGAGATTGTGAATTAAATGTTTCTTAAATTTACTTCAACATTGTTTTTAACGAATGGGACCAGGAACATTGTTAGGAACGGGAAGGACGAGGAAGGGAGGAAAAGAGAGTTGGGGGTGGGGGGCAGATAGTTGGGCGAATGAAATTAAGGCATTGGGAGGGGGGTTGAGGTCTTGGGGTTGCGAGGAGTTTGAGGAGTTTGGGTGAGCAGGTGTTTTCATGACTTGAAGTGTGGAGGGCATGTGAAGTCAGGGTCAGGGTGGGAGGGTTTGAAGACTTCGGATTGGTGGGGAGGGGTTGGTAACTCAGGGTTGGGTGGGGGCTGAGAACTTGAATTCATATTTTACATTACGCGGAATTCTACAGTGCGTGCGAATTACCTCCACCACCGAAGGTGGACAGAAGTTGTGTTTTCACTGTCACTCTCAATGTCAATGTCCCAACTTTCAATGTCTCAACTTTCAATGTCTCAACTTTCAATGTCCCCACTTTCAATGTCCCCACTTTCAATGTCCCCACTTTCAATGTCTCAACTTTCAATGTCTCAACTTTCAATGTCCCAACTTTCAATGTCTCAACTTTCAATGACTCAACTTTCAATGTCTCAACTTTCAATGTCTCAACTTCAATGTCTCAACTTTCAATGTCTCAACTTTCAATGTCTCAACTTTCAATGTCTCAACTTTCAATGTCTCAACTTTCAATGTCTCAACTTTCAATGTCTCAACTTTCAATGTCTCAACTTTCAATGTCTCAACTTTCAATGTCTCAACTTTCAATGTCTCAACTTTCAATGTCTCAACTTTCAATGTCTCAACTTTCAATGTCTCAACTCTCAATGTCCCAACTTTCAATGTCCCAACTTTCAATGTCTCAACTTTCAATGTCTCAACTTTCAATGTCTCAACTTTCAATGTCTCAGCTTTCAATGTCTCAACTTTTAATGTCTCAACTTTCAATGTCAATGTCTGTCTGTCTGTTTGTGAGTAGAATATCTCAAAAGGTTGTCGACGGATGTGGCCGAAATTTGGTGGAGAGGTTGTGTGTGTGACAAGGAAGAACTGTTTCGATTTTGGTGAAGATCCGGATACTATAATTTTTATGCCTCCGCGGATGAAGGAATTATTTTTTCGGGTTGTCCGTACGTCCTTCCGTTAGTACGGACTAAACCTCGTTTTTCTCAGCAACCATGAGTCCAATTGAGACGAAACTTTCAGGGTAGGACTGACACCCATGCAGAATGTTTTTATGATAATTGTGATGTCATAGGTCATGTGATGTGGCAGCCATCTTGGATTAAAAGCAAATAATTTAAAACAAATTCTCAGAAACCGCTGAATGGAAAAATTTGAAACTTGGTACATTGTCAAGTACTCCCAATGGGGAACAAAAGCATGATAATGATGACATCATAGGTGAAGTGGTATACCAAACAAAAATGTTTAAATCGAATTCCTTATCCTAAAAATCTCAAAATTGCATGCACATGATCTATGACCCATTTGTATTGAAATACTAAATTTATGACATCATAGGTCACATGGTTTGGCAGCCATATAGGATTGAAGGAATATATTAAAATTTTTACAAATATCATCGAACAGACAGCACTGTTGTATATAGTTTGAAAATGATGGTGTCGTAGGTCACGTCGGTTGGCAGCCATCTTGGATATAAAAACGAACCTTATCCGATCAACACGAAACTTCACAAACGTGATCCCTGACCGATACATATGCAGAGTGTACATTTTTAAAGGTCATATGTCACGTGGTGTGGCAGCCATCTTAGCTTGAAAGCCGATATTTAAAAAAATCCTTCTCTGAAACTGCTTCACAGATCGATGTGGAACCTGTTATGTCTGGTAAAAATGTTATACTTGAAAACAGCTGAAGGGATTTAAATCAAATCCACTCTCTGCCGCTCCATTCCTCATCCCTCAGATCGGCAGGTAACAGCCTCCTCATTCTCTCCAGACATGGATAACATCACAAACTGGTCAAACAAGTGGAACATGTCTTTCAATCCTGACAAATCTCACACTCTTACTATGTCTCTCTGAAAAGACTGACTGGACAACCCTCCCATCCACTTTCTGAATAATCCTCTCCAAGAAGTTCTGTCACTCAAGCTTTTGGGTCTCACTATCTGCCATGATCTTTCCTGGGAAAACCACATTTCAAATCTGGCCTCCAAAGCCAGTCGCCGACTGGGCATCCTCCGTCGCGCGAAGTCCTTTCTGGCACTTCTGAGCTCCTCACCACACCACATACGTTTCATCCGCAGCTCAATGGAATACTGCTCTCCCCTCTGGGCCGGTGCTCCTGCCTCACACCTAGCTCGTCTTCATGCTGTAGAAACCAAAGCATTCAGAATCATTGGAATCTCCCGCGATTAAGCTGATTCTGAGGGCTTTTCTCTCGCTCACCGCAGGCAGGTAGGTGGTCTTTCTGTGTTCTACCAACTCCTCTCCGGCCTTGCTCCCCCTGCTCTGTCTGTGCTCTGTCCCCCAAATTTTCCTGCAGGACGCACAAGATCTGCCAGTGACCCTCTTCTGGTGAAACTGGCAAGATCAGGACTGTCTGCTCACCTTCAATCCTTCATTCCTCCTTTCTCCCGCCTCTGGAACAAACTCCCTCACTCTCTTCAATCCCACTCCACCCTCCAGGTATTTATAACAGCTGTTCACCACCATCTCTTATCTTCCCCCATCCAAAACCTTGATCTTTTCTACCCCCGTTAAAACACCCCAAATCCACCTCTTTCAATCCCCAACTTCTTTCCTGAAATTCCTAATTGTGTCAATTTGTTTTATACCGTGTACCCCTCCTCCTCCCCCCCCCCCCCCACCCACCCCCCACTCCCGCCACGGCTCTCTCACTTCCACAGATCTACCGACGTCCCTGTTCTCTACTGTTGTGCTTGAATGCTTTCCTCCCTCTCCCCCTCTTGTCTCCCGCTCCCTTTATTTATTGTATGTTTTATGGGTCTCTGCCTGATCTCGTGTGTAATGTGTTCGGTCTTACACGAGCCTTGACTCAGTATACAAAAAAAGAAAAAAAAATTGTAGATGGATTATGACAAAACATGGGGGGGGGGGGGTGAGTTGGTTTGGTGACAAGAACAAGCCGATTCGATTTTGGTTCAGGTCTGAATCCAGATCCGGCCTATCAGTGGCATAGAAAACGTAAACCGTTCACCTGGCGGAGGTATGGCTTTGCAGTGAATAGTTTAGTGGATTCGTTTTAATTTAGCAACTGCACTGCCCCTGCTCTTTGTCCTGGTATATATATGCCGGCAGCCCAGAGCATTTTGGTCAAACGAACAAGGTACCAATATCCGAGTACAGAAACATTTATTGTGTAACCTAACATATTCAGATATGGATGTCTGCCGGGGACCCCCTGCTGCGTGGGGCCCCTGGGGCCCAAAGAGGGGGGGGGGGGATGACGACAAATAATGGGCTGGATCAAACATTGGGGGTACCACATGAAACCAAGTGTAAATCAACAGGCACATCGCACAGAGCACAGAGTGACCACCGCCAGACAAATTTGCCTCTGCATAGGCCCCCCCAGACCCCACTCAAAGGGTCCCAAAATTTGGGCTGGATTAAACATAGGAGGTACCACATGAAACCAAGTTATAATGAACAATTACACTCTACGAAGTATAAAAACCCATCGCCAGACAGATTGTCTGCTGCATAAGGCCCGCCAGACACACCCCAAAAGTTACCCCTGGGGGCACTGTGGTAGAATTGGCCTAGAACATATATCAAAAGTACCACATGAAACCAAGTGGAAATCAACAGGTATATCTCACAGAGCACAGAGTGACCACCGCCAGACAAATTTGCCTCTGCATAGGCCCCCCCAGACCCCCCTCAAAGGGTCCCAAAATTTGGGCTGGATTAAACATGGGAGGTACCACATAAAACCAAGTTAGAATGAACAATTACACTCTACTAAGTATAAAAAACCATTGCCAGACAGATTGTCTGCTGCATAAGGCCCGCCAGACACCCCCAAAAGTTGACCCCGTGGGCACTATGGTATGGTATAATTGCAAGTAAGTTTAAATCAACAGGTACATCTCACAGAGTACAGAATGACCACTACCAGAAAAATTTTCCTCTGCATAGAGAGTACCAGACAATCTGAGTCTGCACTTCCAAAGAGGGCGCCACAGCATGTGTAATGAAACATAGGTGGCAGCAGAGCTTTTAACGTCTGCTTTGAGAGTCAACAATGGTCAAGGCAATGTCTTGTTGTTAAAGATAGAAGGATCTTCTTCGAGATTAATGTAAGTAAATTGAGGCTTATGAGCTTACATGTAAAATAGAATAATGGCATAATAGATTAGGCCTACTGTTAAAAAGTCATGGAAATGGCATGAACTGTTTCTTGTGACTAAATGTATCTGATCAGATAATGAAAGCAGGTCTACTATATAATATAGGCCGAGGCTAGGCTATGCTCAGCTAGGCATGTGCACTTTTGCACAATTAGGCTACCTGATCGACATAGGTTGTTTAACCAGTCTTGGACAAAATATACCAGGAACACAACACTCTTTTATTCTGCTTGTGACTGAAACTCAACAGCAGCCATTTTGTAACAAACAACAAGACTAAACAATATGAATCAATACAGGGCGGTATTATCAGCTTTGCAAGTTGCACTGTACTACAGGTTTTCTCATAGGTTCATGATAATTTGGAGAGTGGATGGAGGTCCCAATACCATTTATGTGTCATCAAGTCTCATAGGTTAGCAATACATGAAACTCCCATTAGCCAAAAATTCTGAATTCTAAACACCACTTTTTGGAGGTGTCTGGCAGGCCTTATGCAGACTCAGATTGTCTGGTACTCTCTATGCAGAGGAAAAATTTTCTGGTAGTGGTCATTCTGTACTCTGTGAGATGTACCTGTTTATTTAAACTTACTTGCAATTATACCATACCATAGTGTCCATGGGATCAACTTTTGGGGGTGTCTGGCGGGCCTTATGCAGCAGACAATCTGTCTGGCGATGGGTTTTTTATACTTAGTAGAGTGCAATTGTTCATCCTAACTTGGTTTTATGTGGTACCTCCCATGTTTAATCCAGCCCAAATTTTGGGACCCTTTAAGGGGGGTCTGGGGGGGCCTATGCAGAGGCAAGTTTGTCTGGCGGTGGTCACTCTGTGCTCTGTGAGATGTACCTGTTGATTTCCACTTGGTTGCATGTAGGTACTTTTGATATATGTTATAGGCCAATTCTACCACTGTGCCCCCAGGGTCAACTTTTGGGGGTGTCTGGCGGGCCTTATATAACCACCTTTAGAGGCCATTTTTCCCCGCAAAGCGGGGGTTGGCCTTTTTCGGGAACCGTGGTTGTTGTTGTTTTTCGTTCCCCTTTTTGAAGCAATGTTTTACGGCCGGATGCCCTTACTGACGCCAACCCTTTTTGCTGCCTTTAACGACAAACAGGGAATTACCAGTGAACTGGTACTCAATTAGCCGACCTCGGAAGGATGACAGGCTGAGTCAACCCCCCTGGCGTTAATTCAGCAATCGACCGGGATTCGAACCCAGGATCCTTGGATCCTAAGCCGGCACCCTAGCCACTAGCCCAACACCAGGGTTAACACTAGCCTTATGCAGCAAACAATCTGTCTGGCAATGGTTTTTTATACTTAGTAGAGTGTAATTGTTCATTTTAACTTGGTTTCATGTGGTACCTCCTATGTTTAATCCAGCCCAAATTTTGGGACCCTTTGAGGGGGGTCTGGGGGGGCCTATGAGAGGCAAATTTGTCTGGCGGTGGTCACTCTGTGCTCTGTGAGATGTACCTATTGATTTCCACTTGGTTTCATGTGGTACCCCCAATGTTTGATCCAGCCCATTATTTGGCCCCCTTCTTTGGGCCCCAGGGGCCCCACGCAGCAGGGGGTCCCCGGCAGACATCCATATCTGAATATGTTAGGTTACACAATAAATGTTTCTGTACTCGGATATTGGTACCTTGTTCGTTTGACCAAAATGCTCTGGGCTGCCGGCCTAATAGGGTTAACAGCGAGGGATACATTTAACAACCACAGCTCAAAGTGGGCTAATATCCTCGGCCATTTTTGTGATTGCATCGGACTAAGTGCGACACCAAGACCATGTCGGTCGGTGACCATGACACACCCTTCCCTAAGATCAACATTTAGACCCCTGGGGCAGTGCTCCATCGCCCATCTATCACTGAGGGTTATATATTTCAAACTACAATTATAGTTACAAGTTTATAAATGTGTTAACAGCTCAATTTTTTTTAATGTTATGTTAAACAGTGATTATTATTGTCAAAGTGTATTATATATTTTTTTTTAATATTTTTGTATACAGGATCGAGGCTCGTGAAAGAGCTAACATTTATCACACAAAACAATCAAACAGACACACAAAACATATAATAAAGGTAGTGGTAGACAAGATGGGGAGAGAAGGGGAAGCACACAAACACAACATTTGAGAGCAGGGACATCGGGAGATCTGTGGGAGGGTGGAGGGCTTGGGGGGAGGAGGCGTTGGAAGGGGGGGGGGGGAGGTGGGAGAGGTATAAAACATATGGACACTGCAAGGACTTCCAGGATCTGGGGTGAATTAACGGGGGTAGAAAAGATCAAGGTTTTGGATGGGGGAAGATAAGAGATGGTGGTGAACAGTTGTTTTAAAGACCTGGAGGGAGGAGTGGGATTGAAGGGAGTGAGGGAGTTCGTTCCAGAGGCGGGAGAAAAGAGGAATGAAGGAGTGAAGGTGAGCAGAGAGTCAGAGAGAAAAGAGCAGAGCAGAGAGTTATTGAAAAAATATTTCCACTGGCTGAGGAATTAAGGATGAGACATCTGTTACGTGCTCCTCCCCAACCCCCTGGTCACGGTGTACCTCCGAGCCCCGAGAGGAGTCACGACAGAAAAATGTGGTATTCTGTATGTCAAAGATCAATGGTGAAGCCACACCAATTGTTACCAACAAACAAATATTGTATTAAGATCACACAAGAATAACAGTACAACAATAATATTAATCAAAAGTACAATCAATATACAGTGGTACCTCGGCTTACGAGTGCCCCAACGTACGAGTTTTTCGGGATACGAGCCGTCGCTCGGGCGGTTTGTTGCTTTGGGATACGAGCCGAGATCCGATGTACGAGCTCAAAAAATTTATTTTTTTGAATTTTCCGGTTGTGGCTTCCGGTTCCGGTCACGCGGTTATCTTGCCGTGAAAGCATCTCTGCTTGGATATAAAACACGCAATCGTCGAAATACATGAGCGAGGAATCTCCTTGCTCCAGCCGGTGACGTCATCGGCGGGGATCCCCGCCTCCAGAGTGGCTGGTCACGTGACCGCCAAAGCGTGTCGCGCGTGCGGGTATAATGAGCTACACCTGTGGATCACGTGACCACGGAAGCACGCCTCGCTTGAGAGGCATGGCTTTCGGTTTGGGTTTTGCTTTATAAGGCGCGATAAATGGGCTTTTGAGTGTTAGCGGTTCATGGCGTTGACGGTTCATGGCGGTTCATGGCGGTTGACGGTTCATGACGGTTCATGACGGTTCATGACGGTTCATGACGGTTCATGACGGTTCATGGCGTTGACGGTCAAAAACCCATTACATCAATTTTACCAGGCACTGTACAGTAAGTACAGTGGACACCAAATGCACGGTGGAAGGCTAGAAGTAGAAGATCGTCCAAGACAAGTGAGAATAAGCCATACTTTGGAGGAGATGACGTCATTCGCTGGTCCGATAACCAAAGATGTGGTATAAAAAACCAGGTGAGCTAACAATGCAGCAATGAAGGAATTCGGCCAAGGCACCGGCACACAACGACCTACCTACATCGAAAGACTCAATGCCAATGGTGACAGAAGCCAAGACGGCCGGCTTAAACACCGCCGAAAGACCACGGTGTACCAACTTACGATGCAGAACATCTTGCACTTAATATGATGACAACAGGTGCCATCCTCTGACGTACCATTACAGGTACAGGTACAGTACACGTGAGCACAGAGCAAAAGTTCACTGAAACCGAGATTAAGAAAAAAGAAAAAACACCTCGTGGTCCGTGCTCGATATCCGAGTTTCAATCTTTTCAAACACATGATGCTCTCGGTCACGGTATCTCCTGCGAGCTGCTTCTCCTTCAACCACACAAACAACAACTTCTCCATATCTTCATGGATAGAGGTCCGGAGCTTTGAAATAATCGTAACACCCTTGGCTGGCGTTATAGCCTTTATGGACTCCTTCTGCTTCAAAATCGTACATATCGTAGAAGGAGTACGATCGTACTGCCTCGCCAAGTCGACAACACGCACACCTCACCTGGCATGCTCTTCTCCTCTGCTTAATAAAACCAGTTTATTTCTTTACATTCTCTTGTATTATGTACAGTATATACGAGGTCGTGCTTGTTTATACATTATTTGTTATTTATAAAGTACATTTTTGTTATTTAAAAGCACCTAACAAAAAAAATTGGTGTTTTTTTTTTGAGGCTGGAACGGATTAATAGCATTTCAATGCATTTGAATGGGAAAATTTGCTTTGACTTACGAGCGATTTGGCTTACGAGCTCCGTCACGGAACGGATTAAACTCGTAAGCCGAGGTACCACTGTATATCCTATGATGGTACCATCAGTTTCGTAATATATAACTCACTGTGCTCCAAGTGAGTGAAACAAGAACATTCCCAATGTCTCTTTCCTGTCTTCAAACCAAAGTTGATTCCGGTTTCAAGCCAAAGTCGATCCGCTCCAGCGGTCGTCAGAACGATGTCTAATCGAGACCAGAATCCCGTTCGGATGACAGTCACAGTCACGCGGCCAAAGCTGCGCAAAGGCGCCCTCAAGGTGACTGGGAAATCCAAAGGCGCCCTCCAGGCGACTGGGAAATCACACCCTCGGGTATGGACGTTTCACGGCTCCAAATCGGCGAACCGCCGATTTATCTTCAAAGTACACGTTACACACACCCACACCAGATAAACGTCTGAATGCGGTGAAAACGGTTGAAGTGAAGCAAAGACCTTGCGTGATGTGCAAAGCGCGCGAGTCAAAATGGCCGACAGCCCGTTCTCGAGGCGTAACGGCACGACGATGATTCTCCTCGGACTCAACCGCCAAAACCTGACACGCAGGTTGATCTGCCACAATGATAACAACTCTGTTGCAGGAATCCCTTTCCGGGGAAACCCAAAGTTCACTAGCGACTCTCGTTCGACAACGTTCGCTCAGGACCTTGAAGCAACAAGGCTTCTTGTCTGACGACTCGCCCGCCTTCTTTTTCTTCTTCTTCTCCCTCGTCGTCCGGTTCCGGTTTCATTTAAAACATTAACCTTTTTACCTTTTGAAAATAGTAATATCTATTTCCCTTAAACGACAACAATAATAGTACATGGAATCAAAAATGTTTACAGTGGATGAAAACCACAACAACGGAAGTGACGAATCCGTAACACATCAGGGTTGAAGTAAAATGTAAGCCTTTGTTTTCTGTTTATTTAGGAGTAGTATGTGTGGCCTGACGTTGCCCAATGGGTAAGTGACGTTTCCAGTGGATACCCGGCATTGCCCGGTGGGTACCCGACATTGCCTGGTGGGTACCCGACATTGCCCGGGCGGTAGCCGGCATTGCCCGGTGGGTGCCTGGAATTGCCCAGTGGGTGCCCGGCGGGTGCCTGGCATTGCCCGGTGGATATCCGGCATTGCCCGGTGGGTATCTGACATTGCCCAATGGGTGCCCGGCATTGGCTAGTGGGTACCCGACATTGCCTGGTGGGTACCCGACATTGCCCGGTGGGTACCTGACGTTGCCTGATGGGTGCCCAGAATTGCCTAGTGGGTATCTGACATTGCCTGGTGGGTACCCGACGTTGCCCGGCATTGCCTAGTGGGTACCCAACATTGCCCGGTGGGTGCCTGGCATTGCCCAGTGGGTACCCGGTGTTGCCCGGTGGGTGCCTGTCATTGCCCAGTGGGTACCCAGGGTTGCCCGGTGATGCACGGCGTTGCCTGGTGCTATTCTAATCCTACTGTCATTTTAAAGAAATCCAATTTTGTTTTCTATTTTCTCGTGAGGGCAAAAATACTTCCCTACACCCACTAAGGAATGGGTCAAGGATAATTTAATATTACGTTTTCACATAGCTGCAGAGACTTAGGCACTATAGAGCTATTAAAAAAAAAAAATCCAATAGTATGTTTTTTTTCGCTAAAACACCCACTTGCACTCATTGATGAACCTCTGAAAGTTTGACGAAGATCCGTTTGGTCATCTCTGAGAAAATTGGCGATACTCCAGACACAGATACACAAACGGCTCTCTTATCGTATAGATTTTGGGGAATCAAATCCAAATCTCACATCCAGCTTCGTCACCAATCTACATATACGCTACACTCACCTTTGCTCAACTTTTGGTACTGGAGCCATGTGTGCCGTTGTATCCTCTTGCTCGAGAAGTGCAGTGTGCACTTTGTTTCATATCCATAAAGAGCTTCAGCTGAAAACCATCGACCAAAGGTACCCAGCAGAGCTAAAAACTCCTGCCGGGAGCTCTCCGAACTGAGAGAGCTAGCAGCACGCAGGAAGCCTGTAACACACGAGGACAGATTACACAGGGAATGTGTTCATAACAGACTATGATCAGAGTTGCTTTCATCCCATTTGTATATTTTGAGAATGAGAAAGTGAAGACATGTGGTGAAAAAAATAAACAAAATATAATTGTTCATAATATTATCAATGGCTTTTTCAAGAATAAAAATTAAAATGACAATAACAGTTCTTACTGTTGTCATCGTTATCATGAGGCTGGGTTCACATTTGAACTTTATATTTGTATAACTTGGAAAGAGTAATCTATCTAGATTAATATTTTTGGGGGAAATTAGTCTTTATAATGTTCGGAAACAAGACCCATCATCACGTGTTTCTGCTTTAAAGGATTTCAGAAAAAGTTTGGAGCAAGATTCATATCATGATAATTTAATAACAAATAATTTTGCAATTTCTGGTCAATGAAAACACAGAGGCTGTTGAACCTCACTGACAAACGTATGTACAATATGGCGATGATAACCTGTCAAATACATCGGTATGAAACAGCATCTTGGGAGCAATAAGTGTCAACCTATTAAGAATGATATCCTGCACTGGTTATGGGTGTCATAAGAAATTCTGCACTCAAGGTGTACAAAAGCCTTCAACCAAATGAATCTAATCGTTGCCTGAAGCAGCGTGAGCAGTAAAGTACTACCCTACTTTGATGCCCAAAAGTAAAGTACTACAACCGAACATCACACATCTCATTCCAAAATCATGGGCATGAATATGGAGTTGGTTCCCTCATTGCTGCTATAACAGCCTCCACTCTTCTGTGAAGGTTTTCCACTGGATGTTTTCCACATTGCTGTGGGGATTTGCTTACATTCAGCCACAAAGCATTAGTGAGGTGGGGCACTGATGTTGGGCGATTCGGACTGGCTCGCAGTCGCCGTTCCAAATTCATCCCAAAGGTGTTTGATGGGGTTGAGGTCAGGGCTCTTTGCAGGCCAGTCAAGTTTTTCCACACCGATCTCGACAAACCATTTCTGTATGGACCTTGCTTTGTGCACGGGGGCATTTTCATGCTGAAACAGGAAAGGGCCTTCCCCAAACTGTTGCCACAAAGTTGGAAGCACACAATTGTTCCTTGTATGCTGCAGCATTAAGATTTCCCTTCACTGGAACTAAGGGGCCGAGCCCGAACCATGAAAAACAGCCCCAGAACATTATTCTTCCTCCACCAAACTTTACAGTTGGCACTATGCATTCGGGCAGGTAGCGTTCTCCAGGCATCCACCAAACCCAGATTCGTCCGTCAGGCTGCCAGATGGTGAAGCGTGATTCATCACTCCAGAGCACGCGTTTCCACTGCTCCAGAGTCCAATGGCGGCGAGTTTTACACCACTCCAGCCGACACTTGGCATTGTGCATGGTGATCTTAGGCTTGTGTGCAGCTGCTCGGCCATGGAAACCCATTTTATGAAGCTCCCGACGAACAGATGTTGTGCTGACGTTGCTTCCAGAGGCAGTTTGGAACTCGGTAATGAGTGTTGCAACTGAGGACAGACGATTTTTACGTGCTACGTGCTTCAGCACTGGGCGGTCCCGTTCTGTGAGCTTGTATGTCCTACCACTTCACGGCTGAGCTGTTGTTGCTCCTCGACATTTCCACTTCACAATAACAGCATTACAGTTGATCAGGGCAGCTCTAGCAGGGCAGAAATTTGACGAACTGACTTGTTGGATGGAAAGGTGGCGTCCGATGACTGTGCCACGTTGAAAGTCACTGAGCTCTTCAGTACGGCCCATTCTACTGACAATGTTTGTCTATGGAGATTGCATGGTTGTGTGCTTGATTATATATATACCTGTCAGCAATCCACTAATTATAACGGGTGTCCGCATACTTTTGGTCATGTAGAGTGTGTGTATATATATATATATATATATATATATATATATATATATATATATATATATATATATATATATATATATATATATACATACATACATACATACATACATACATACATACATATTGTTACATTTATGGGGGGAGAGTTGGAGATTACCTCAGAAGAGATAGAATTGTATAGAATAGTATGGACCGCGTGCAAGTAGGAAGCAAATTTCGATATAAGGATGTAAGGGAACAGAATACAGAGGAGCTATCAGTTCAGTGAGGGGAATCAGGAGTGGAAGGAGATAGAATCGAGAGTGGGCAGAGAAGCTTGTGTTTGTGACATGAGCTGTGGGGTAATGAGGAGAATTGGAAGGAGAGCTTTAAGGAGGTCGTCCTTCCAACCTGCCTTTGACCCTGGTGCTGTTTTCATTCTCCACCATTGCCTGTTGATTTTCCTGTTTGTCTCATCACCTTTCCCATTTCATCGCCTGCTCCGTGCCCATCTTCACGCTCTCTTGCTGCCACACAAGAGATAAGTTGCCCAGTTTTGTACCTCTTCCTTTGCCGTTTTCCCTTTCATGAAATGGCTTCTTGTGTTGCTTGTTTCTTAAAGTTTTATTTTTTCGTTTCTTTCTTCTGAAAATTGCTCATTACTTGCAAAATCGAAGATTTTGTTATTACTTGGCAATTTTTTTTCCTTTTGATAAGTAAGTTGATCACTCCGGTCGGTGTGTGTGTGTGTATGCGTGTGTGTGTTTGTTTGTCTGTCCGCTCACTTATACTTGCCTACAGGTCGCAATTTTAAAACGATCTTCACGAAACTTCACCAAATTGGAGAGATCGTGGTCCGACAAAATCCTATTTATTTTTTAGGTCAAAAGGTCAACACAGGCCAAAGGTCACTCACTTTTCTTCCAATTTCTAAAATCCTCAATTTTCATCCGATTGACTTGAAATTTGAATAGGATTTACATATCAGTTTCGACCGCTTCCTCCCACTCGCCCTTGAACCGGACCGGTCGCCTTGCCCGACAAGGCCCGGACTCGACCGTGCGGGGCGGAGCCCGGCCCGAATCGGCCACGACGCTTCGAAGAGAAGACATCGAATTCAACCACCAACTATTTTTGAGATCAGTACAGGCAAAAAGGTCAACATAGGCCAAATGGTCAACAACCTTTACAAATCCCTAAAATCCTCAGTTTTCATCGGATTGACTTGAAATTTGAATAGGATTTTCATATCAGTTAACTGAATTCAACCACCAACTATTTTTGAGATCAGCAGAGGCCAAAAGGTCAACATAGGCCAAAAGGTCAACCACTTCTTTCAAATTTCTAAAATCCTCAATTTTCATTTGATTGACTTGAAAACTGAATAGGAATTGCATATCAGATTACTGAAAACAACCACCAACTATTTTTGAGGTTAAAAGGATGCTCTACTGAGTGCCATTCTACTTGTTCTCTTTTTCCAAGTGTCGTTCTGAGTCGTGTCGTGTCGTTTCTGTCTTGAAGATTTTTCAAGTATCTTGGTCAGTTGCGGGATTTTTTTTTTCTTTTGTATACAACATCGAGCCTCATGCAAGAGCTAACATTGATCACACAAAAAAAAAAAAGGTACACAAAACATACAATAAAGGGAGTGGGAGAAAAGATTGGGAGAGAGAGGGAAGCACACAAGTACAACAGCAGAGAACAGGGACATCGGGAGATCTGTGGGAGGGAGAGGGCTTGGGGAGGAGGGATGGGAAGGGGAAGGGGGAGGTGGGAGAGGTATATAGGGGTGGAAAAGATCAAAGTTTTGGATGGGGGAAGATAAGAGATGGTGGTGAACAGCTGTTTTGAAGACCTAAAGGGAGGAGTGGGAATGAAGAGAGTGAGGGAGTTTATTCCAGAGGCGGGAGAAAAAAGGAAGGAAGGAGTGAAGGTGAGCAGAGAGTCTTGATTTTGGCGGTTTCACCAGAAGAGGGTTGCTGGCAGATCTTGTGCGACCTGTAGGAATATTTGCGGGACAGAGCCCAGAGAGAGCTAGGGGGGGGGGGGGGGGGAGGCCAGAGAGGAGTCGGTAGAAGACGGAAAGACCACCAACCTGCCTGTGATGAGAGAGTGGAAAGGCCTTCGGAGTTAGCTTCATCGCAGGAGATTCCAATGATTCTGAAAGCTTTGGTTTCAACAGCGTGAAGACGAGCTAGATGTGAGGCAGGAGCAGCAGACCAGAGGGGAGAGCAGTATTCCATTGAGCTGCGGATGAAAGCCTTGTATGTGGTGAGGAGCTCAGGTGTGCCAAGGAAGGACTTCGCACGACGGAGGATGCCCAGTCGGCGACTGGCTTTTGAGGCCAGCTTGGAAATGTGGTTTTCCCAGGAAATATCATGGCCGATAGTGAGACCCAAAAGCTTGAGTGACAGAACTTCTTGGAGAGGATTGTTGAGAAAGTAGATGAGAGGGTTTTCCAGACGGTCTTTTCGGAGAGACATCGTAAGAGTGTGAGATTTGTCAGGATTGAAAGACATGTTCCACTTGTTTGACCAGTCTGTGATTTTGTCCAGGTCTGCAGAGAGTGAGGAGGCTGCAGACTGCCGATCTGAGGGATGACGTATGGAGCGGCAGAGAGTGGAGTCATCAGCAAAGAGATAGAGAGGATTTTCCAGAGAGTCGGAGAGATCATTGATGAAGATTAGAAATAGCACAGGGCCCAGGACACTGCCTTAGGGAACTCCAGCCTGAACAGGAAGGGGAGATGAGAGAAATCCAGTCAGGGTCACACGTTGACTCTGACCAGAGAGGAAGTCCGGAAACCATGAGTGGAGGTTTCCATGGATACCACAGGAGGAGAGTTTGGTGAGCAGAGCGGGGTGCCAGACCGTATCGAAGGCACGTGATATGTCAAGGGAGACAGCTCTAATTTCCTGTTTGGCATTGAGGACCTCCATCCATTGTTGATACAGCAGAAGCAGCATGTCCAGTGTGGAGTGACCTGGTCTAAATCCAAATTGATGATCAGAGATCAAGCCATTGGAGAAGAGGAAGGATTTGATATCCGAAGCAATGATGGATTCCATGATGTATGAATGGATGAATGATGGTTTGTTGTTCTTTCTGTCTGTTTGTCTGTTTGTCTGTCTTTCTGTTTCTTTGTTTGTTTGTCACCGACCTACAGGTCACAATTCTAAACCGATCGTCATGAAAGTTCACTAAGTTGTAGAGGTCGTCACAATTGAGAAGCCTATTGCTATTGAGGTCAAAGGTCATCTGGAGGTCAAATCTCTAAAATCGCCATTTTTCATCTGATTGACTTGAAAATAGAACAGGTTTTGCATATTGAGTTACTAAATTGTGAAACCAACTATTTTTGAGGTAAAACGGTCAAAGGTCAACTCAATGTGAAACTTCTAATATCAATTTTCATCTGAAAATTCATCAATTTTAATCCGATTGACCCGAGCTTTGATTAAGATCGTCAATTTTATTCTTAATGAAATTGACAATTTGATGTATGAATGGCATCCTTTTGGGGAGAGGAGAGGGGTGGATTTTGCAACTATCGTGCTCTGCATGACGTCTTCTTGTTATTATTTTTGGTTGGTTACTCATATTATGCTTCAGCAGTGTTCCGTTTCCTCCTTCAGCAGATTTCTCCTAATGACTCCATCTTTGCTTTCTATTTCCTCTGGTTCCTCCTGATGACTCCATATTTGCTCTTTACTTCTTCTGGCTCCTGCCGATGACTCCAATGCAGTGTTTGGTTTTCCATTACATTACGATTGTACCATATCCTGATGCTGTTTGGATTCTGCTTCCCCACTGATGGACCTCTGGTAGCTTGTAACTGTTGCTGCATGTTTGCCTGAGGAATAACTGCTTAAATATATCTCATCTGGGTTCTTCGCAACATCTTTGTTCCTTTCACATTTCTTTCTACTTTTTCATGTCTCTCTATTCATTCTAATTATTGCTTCTTCTTTATTTCTTTCTTTCTTTATCTATCTGTCTTGGGAGAAGTGAATTCTTGCAGAAAATTTTCTGGAAGATTCACTTGGCTGTGCCTGGATGGGTTTGAGGGTAGAGAGAGGAGTAGCGGCTGAAACCCGAATCATATCCAGGTTCGTCCTGATGACTCCATCTTTGCTTTATATTTCTTCTGGTTCCTCCTGATGACTCCATCTTTGCTCTTTACTTCTTCTGGTTCCTTCTGGTGACTCTAATGCACTATTTGATTTTCCATTACAGAGAGAGAAAGAGAGAGAAAGAGAGAGAGACGGAGGCAGAGACGAGACGAGACGAGACGAGAGGAGAGGAGATAGAGAGATAGAGAGATAGAGAGATAGAGAGAGATAGAGAGATAGAGAGATAGGGAGATAGAGAGATAGAGAGATAGAGAGAAAGAGAGATAGGGAGATAGAGAGATAGAGAGATAGAGAGATAGAGAGATAGAGAGATAGAGAGATAGAGAGATAGAGAGAAAGAGAGAGAGACGGAGGCAGAGACGAGACGAGACGAGAGGAGAGGAGATAGAGAGATAGAGAGATAGGGAGATAGAGAGATAGAGAGATAGAGAGATAGGGAGATAGAGAGATAGAGAGATAGAGAGAAAGAGAGATAGGGAGATAGAGAGATAGAGAGATAGAGAGAAAGAGAGATAGGGAGATAGAGAGATAGAGAGATAGAGAGATAGAGAGATAGAGAGAAAGAGAGAGAGACGGAGGCAGAGACGAGACGAGACGAGACGAGAGGAGAGGAGATAGAGAGATAGAGAGATAGGGAGATAGAGAGAGAGAGAGAGAGAAAGAGAAAGAGAAAGAGAAAGAGAAAGAAAAAGAAAAAGAAAAAGAAAAAGAAAAAGAAAAAGAAAAAGAAAAGAAAAAGAAAAAGAAAAAGAAAAAGAAAAAGAAAAGAAAAAGAAAAAGAAAAAGAAAAAGAAAAAGAGAAAAAGAGAAAAAGACAGAGAGAGAGACAGATCTGAATAATTTATTAAACTTATTGAGTGTGCTGCTGGCAGGATAGCCTCGAGGTTTGTTCACTCAACTCTGAGTTGTCTCGCCTGAGGTCAAATGTCTGCCCAGACACAAAGTGTGCCTGTAGTGTTACTCAGGCAGGGCAATGCATCAATGTGTGCATCATCTCTCTGACGGACATTAAAGTGATTGTTAGCTTTCGTTTGTGGATGATAATTATTCCCTGGTCTCCTCCGCAAAGATTAGGTGAGTTATCACTGGCACCCTGGGTAAATACCAAATTCCTGCACCTTTTGCCGAGTATCCTGCATAAGAGTGTAACAGTGGTCAACCAGGCTTGGTGAACCATCCAGGATTGTAACCCAGGCCCAGAAACTGCATCAACAGAACCAACACTCTGTATTGAGCATGATGAATAGCAACAACAACAACAACAACAACAACAATAATATCTACCGTAGATATCTGAGATCACAAAGCGATCACGAAGGGTAAGCCTCCCCCAGCTTACCTTTGGTGATCGTTCGTGATTTACCCTTGGCGCAGGATCCAATATGATGGCTTATTTGGTTTGGACTGCCATATGTCCTTGAACTTCAACATTTAGGGATAGACTTAGAAATTAAGGCAATGTGTCCCCATCTACAATCTGTCCAAAAAACTCAACATCATGAAAATTGGAAGATGATTCTTCAAGTTATGATCAAAAAGGTATTTTTTGTTAACTAGGTCACAATCCGAAAAAGGTAGGTCAAGGACACTAATCATATATCAGGTGCACAGCATTAGTGCAAGTACATCTATCTATAATTCCAGTAATCTCTGTGTGTCTGTGTGTTTGTGTGTTTGTGTGTTTGTCTGTGACCGCTGTTTCTCGACAACCACGGGTCCGATATACTTGAAACTTGCCAGGTATATTGCTGGGGACCCGAGGATGTGCCTTTTCAAGGTTTCATATTAATCGGACAAGTAGTTACCGAGCTATGGCGATTTCTTTACCAAACTCCGCAAGCCGTTCGCTTTGGACCAAACCATTTCATGTAAATAGAGGGGGGGGATTGTCACCGTACTCGCTAGCCGTTCGCTTTGGACCAAACCATTCCATGTAAATAGAGGGGGGGGATTGTCACCGTACTCGCAAGCCGTTCGCTTTGGCTTTGCGAATGGACCAAACCATTTCATGTAAATAGAGGGGGGGGGATATAATTTTAGATATATATATAGTACGGGCATGCCCTAGTTATTATGATGTGAGAACATCATCTTGGAAGGCCGAGTTGTTTTTGAGATTCCGCATTCGCAAAATTGAGCTATGACAATAAATGCTTCTTTTTTTTTCAGACCGCCATCTGAACTTGACCTTTAACTCGGGATGGTATGAATATATAAATCGAGTGTAAATGCGGCTTACTCTTAAGTTATATAGAGAACGCAATTTTGTTTTGATCGGACAAAGCTTCGTCGCGTTATGGTGCAAAATGTTAAAATGTCTAATTGGCTCATGACCTTAAAAAATATGTCAAGGTCAAAATAATTATGTCCCGTAAATGTCCCGTAAAAAGTATGTCAAGGTCAAAATAATTATGTCAGTCCCACATACTGTTTATTCCCTTTATTGATGCAAAACTTCATCCTCGTGCATTGGCAGAAAAAAAAGGGAGCAAAACCTAATTGGTGATGTAGTACGACTCGGGGTGTAAGACCTTGAACCTTAACCCGGAGGGGTACGATGTGAATCAGGTGGGAATGTGGCTTGCTCTCGGCTATCTAGAGAGGGCAATTTTAGTCTGATCAGACAAACCTTTGTTAAGGTATGGTGAAAAATGTTTAAATGTTTATAATGATGTCATGACCTTAAAATTAGGTCAACTTCCAAAAAAGAATGTCTATCCTACTTACGTTCTAGTCATTATTGATGCAAAATGTCACTTTGGAAATCCCAGACAGCTGGGAGATACAGCTCAGTAATTCGCAGAAAAAAAGGAAGAAAAAAAAAGTTTATATATTTTTTCTAAGTCGTTCATTTTATTTTTTATTTCTTTTTGGATACAAGATCGAGGCTCGTGTAAGAGCTAACATTAATGACAAAAAACGGACACATAAGGCATAATAAAGGGAGCGGGAGACAAGATGGGGAAGCACACAAGTACAACATTTGAGAGCAGGGACAGCGAGAGATCTGTGGGAGGGAGAGGGCTTGGGGGGAGGAGGTGTGGGAATGGGGGGGGGGGGGGAGGTAAAAAAAACACATGGACACAGCTAGGACTTCCAGGAAAGAAGTCGGTATTTCAGAAAAGTGGATCTGGGGTGAATGAACGGGGGTAGAAAAGATCAAGGTTTTGGATGGGGGAAGATAAGAGATGGTGGTGAACAGGTGTTTTAAAGACCTGGAGGGAGGAGTGGGATTGCCTTTAGTAATCATATGGGTGTAAGAAACTCTGTGGTACCCTTAAGAATACCTTCAACTGACTACCTGATGTAGGTCACCATCTGGGAACTGTCGGTCGTTACAGTTTGATCCTTCAACCTTGTTGTCGAGCGCCATGACAGGCACTTGCACTATGAGCATGCGGTCTTTGAAAATGGACATTTTCCGAGCCATTTATTCTGCTGTGATGATGACGACATTAATTTGCACTTTGAAGGACGACATGCTCAATGGGGCAGTGACATTCCACAGGGTGACGTGTTCAGTCGGATCTGATTTGATGAGATCCTAAAACATGTGGCTCACGATGACTTGTTATAGTAATAAAAAATATTAAATTGTTTTCTTGTTGGATTCAAATTTGCAGATGTTTCACTCAAGATCTGGAGACATCAAACAGAAATATATTCATTAGTTGAGCACACAACGAGACGAGGCAGGGAATTCAAGGATCGAGCGCAGAATCTTCCCTTGTGGCACCTCAAATGCTCCACTTTGGATCCCGTGCTGCTCCACAATTGAAAGAAAAAAACGGAAAATATTAAATGATCAAAAATAACATCATTAATAAAAATCTATTGTCCATCAATAACCTAAATGAAGAAGATGTTGACGAATCTTAAGGCACCGATTCCATCGACATTTCCAGTTATGGATATTTGACAATAAAACTTCAATTTGTATCAACAGCAAAAGTAAGTTTTCCTCAAACAAAACAACCGTAAATACATTCATAACAGAAATCCCATATAATGAGCTTATGACCTTGGGATCTCATTGGGCAACTTACCAACCCGACACACCTGTTTATAATATCTGCTTCTTTTTGTGATTTCTAATTGCGATGTTGCTCTCCACCTGAACTCATTTCCTCATTGTAATGAATTCAAATCCAATTATCCCACAAGCAATTGGTACAAAGCAATGATTAAGAAAGCCCATGTTTCTAGTTACTAGGTGTGAACTTAACATCTTACACAAGCAATCAGAGCAACAGAATGAAGCAGATAACCTCGTGAGACAGCAGGTGTCGATGTCCATATCTGCAACACTGCACGTGGCACACTATTGGGCAATGCTTCCATAAACAGAGGTTTCTGCCAGCGTGGAATTTTGTGCAAAATTCCATCGAGCAATTCCTTAGTGGAATTGGTATTCAGAGAAAGAATGTCCAACACTGCATCACTTGGCGAACAGTGGCACACACTCCGAGGCAAACATATGGCCGTGGCCCAAATCCCTCTGTCTCCTAAGTGTCGAATGTGTATTCCGTCCACAGAAGTCTTTCACAAAAAGTCTTTCACAGGATTCTACAGTTTAAATGAAAATCTTCAGCAGAGCACGTCTCCATCCTCATCCTCCACCAGCATAACATGTCTCCATCCTCATCCTCCACCAGCATAACATGTCTCCATCCTCATCCTCCACCAGCATAACATGTCTCCATCCTCATCCTCCACCAGCATAACATGTCTCCATCCTCATCCTCCACCAGCATAACATGTCTCCATCCTCATCCTCCACCAGCATAACACGTCTCCATCCTCATCCTCCACCAGCATAACACGTCTCCATCCTCATCCTCCACCAGCATAACACGTCTCCATCCTCATCCTCCACCCACATAACATGTCTCCATCCTCATCCTCCACCAGCATAACACGTCTCCATCCTCATCCTCCACCCACATAACATGTCTCCATCCTCATCCTCCACCAGCATAACACGTCTCCATCCTCATCCTCCACCAACATAACATGTCTCCATCCTCATCCTCCACCAGCATAACATGTCTCCATCCTCATCCTCCACCAACATAACATGTCTCCATCCTCATCCTCCACCAGCATAACATGTCTCCATCCTCATCCTCCACCAGCATAACATGTCTCCATCCTCATCCTCCACCAGCATAACATGTCTCCATCCTCATCCTCCACCAGCATAACATGTCTCCATCCTCATCCTCCACCAGCATAACATGTCTCCATCCTCATCCTCCACCAGCATAACATGTCTCCATCCTCATCCTCCACCAGCATAACATGTCTCCATCCTCATCCTCCACCAGCATAACATGTCTCCATCCTCATCCTCCACCAGCATAACATGTCTCCATCCTCATCCTCCACCAGCATAACATGTCTCCATCCTCATCCTCCACCAGCATAACACGTCTCCATCCTCATCCTCCACCAGCATAACACGTCTCCATCCTCATCCTCCACCCACATAACATGTCTCCATCCTCATCCTCCACCAGCATAACACGTCTCCATCCTCATCCTCCACCAGCATAACATGTCTCCATCCTCATCCTCCACCCACATAACATGTCTCCATCCTCATCCTCCACCAGCATAACACGTCTCCATCCTCATCCTCCACCAGCATAACACGTCTCCATCCTCATCCTCCACCAGCATAACACGTCTCCATCCTCATCCTCCACCCACATAACATGTCTCCATCCTCATCCTCCACCAGCATAACACGTCTCCATCCTCATCCTCCACCCACATAACATGTCTCCATCCTCATCCTCCACCAGCATAACACGTCTCCATCCTCATCCTCCACCAGCATAACATGTCTCCATCCTCATCCTCCACCAGCATAACATGTCTCCATCCTCATCCTCCACCAGCATAACACGTCTCCATCCTCATCCTCCACCAGCATAACACGTCTCCATCCTCATCCTCCACCAGCATAACACGTCTCCATCCTCATCCTCCACCAGCATAACACGTCTCCATCCTCATCCTCCACCAGCATAACACGTCTCCATCCTCATCCTCCACCAGCATAACATGTCTCCATCCTCATCCTCCACAAGCATAACACGTCTCCATCCTCATCCTCCACCAGCATAACATGTCTCCATCCTCATCCTCCACCAGCATAACACGTCTCCATCCTCATCCTCCACCCACATAACATGTCTCCATCCTCATCCTCCACCCACATAACACGTCTCCATCCTCATCCTCCACCAGCATAACATGTCTCCATCCTCATCCTCCACCAGCATAACACGTCTCCATCCTCATCCTCCACCAGCATAACATGTCTCCATCCTCATCCTCCACCAGCATAACATGTCTCCATCCTCATCCTCCACCAGCATAACACGTCTCCATCCTCATCCTCCACCAGCATAACATGTCTCCATCCTCATCCTCCACCAGCATAACACGTCTCCATCCTCATCCTCCACCAGCATAACACGTCTCCATCCTCATCCTCCACCAAAATAACATCTCTCCATGCTCATTATGACATTTCTTTCTTGCTAGCTGGGCGTGCATTAATTCCCCACATTTCTCCAAAGCGTAACCTTTCGTAACCCTCTTTCCCACACAATGCAAAACACAAAGTAAAGGGTGAAATCATTCAGCCGCATACAAATAGTGCGGAAACCCTAAAGCAGTAAATCATGCTACTACACAAATACAGGAAATGGTGTTTTCCTGGATTGGCGTGGCAAGCTGTTCACATCATACCAGGAATGCATTTGTCTATGTAGATTGATGTCGACACATCTTTGGCTCCTGATCTGACAATGAAGGCAATGGTGTGTGAAGCCAGATGTCGGACAACCAGTAGCATTGCCGTGACTTTAATTATGTGATCATATCTGCCATCAATTCATTACAAAAGGATCTTTCACAGTTTGTGCAAAAGGCAAGAGCAAGATTCAAGGTGCTGTGTTGATAGGACAACATAACTTATGCAACACAATCAACTTTAACTTCTTTTTCTTTTTTATTGCATATTGCATTCACAAAGAAATACAAGGAAGGTGATGTCGGGTAAAATGAATGAATACATTTGAGGAAAAGAAGGGAACGGAGAGAGTAAGGGGAAAAGGTTGCAGCAGGAGTTGGGAAAGAGAAAAGGAAAAATAAGTTGGGAGTAATTGGAGTGAGTGTACGTGTAATTGGTGTAATTGGAGTTTGTGTGTGTTGGTGGTTGTTGTTATCTTAATATAATTCACCAAATGTCTGTCTGTCTGTTTCCAGGTACCGCAAAAACGGCTGAACCGATCACAACGAAATTTTGGGTGGGTAATCCTGGGACCCCTGGAGTAAAATAGGCTTTATTGTTTTTCCATTTTTTCCCCCAATTTTCCAATTTTTCCAATTTATTTTTCCAATTTTAAATTTTTCCAATTTTCCAATTTTTCCAATTTTCAATTTTTCCAATTTTCAATTTTTCCAATTTTCAAGTTTTTCCAAACATGATGGAATAATATTTACCGATATGAACAGTGATGTGGCTTTTATTGAAATTCTACAAATACTGTTTAGATTTTGATGATTTGCGTGTGATATGATTTAACGAATGTTTATATAAATCGTTTAAAATATATAAAAAAAAGCCTTCAATTTCTGATATTTTACCTTTTCATTTGGGCCTCCCAATTGAAGCCCCGCCCGTAGGGCAGGTACCGTTGCTAGTCTCCATAATTTGGGTTTTAGAAGGTGGAACGGACTCCTCCCAGGACTCGAAGTAGGCCTATCCACCCCTGCTTCGGTGAAGGATTGCGATTCATGGGCGAAGTTGTGAAGTTTTGTTATTCTCAGAGTTTTGTCCCGAAGACTCTTTTCAGGATCATCACTGAGCCCCGTACAGCCTCCAACTGTAGTTTGTTTGTGTTAATGTTCCCAGGGATGGTTTATAAAATCTCTGAAAGGTTCTTCTTCATCATTCCTGTTGACCCAATTGTCACTGGTACAATTCCAGAGCTCTTCAGCTTCCATGATGTTTTGACTTCATTCATGAGGTCTTGGTATTTGGTCATTTTCTTGATTTCTGTGTTATTTAGGCCAAAATCACCATGTACTGATATCTTAATCATCAATGCTTTATTTTCCCTTTTGTTCCTGAGTAATATGTCCGGTCATAATGCTTTGTTTTCTATGTTCACACTGGATGGGATCATCAGGTCATACATAAGCATTATGTCCTTGTTTTCCATGATTGCTTTTGGTTCATGGTCCCATGCGTTTTGTGGAACAGGGATATTGAAATTTCTGTATTTATGCCAATTTCTCCAGACTCGACATACCTTGTTGGGCCTTTGGGTGTGCAGCTGTTCTGGCATGAGTTTTTTACATCCTGATAGGAGGTGACTCGTGCTTTCTATTTCTACCTTGCAGAACCTACACGTCTCTGATTGATTCAGTCCTGCCATCTTTCGTTGCTCTGTGCACTTGATTGAGTCCTCTCAGTCTGACACCTCCTTCTTTCCTCAGCAGGTACATTATTGGGATGCATTGATTTTTGTAGAACATTTTGTGGATTGTGAGCAGTTTCCTTGTTTTGATATCTACATTTTTGATATCCACTTGTGGCCAGTTTGCTATTGTGTGTGTGTGTCTGTCTGTCTGTGTGTCGGTCTGTGTGTGTGTATCTGTGTGTTTGTCTGTGTGTCGGTCTGTGAGTGTGTGTGTGTGTGTGTGTGTGTGTGTTATAAATGACGTTTGTGTTATAAATGTTATAAAACCGTTATAAATGACAGTTTGAACATTCGAAGTGCAGTTTGATAGAAAGGTAGGTGGTGTGGTCATGCTGGTTGGTAGATTGATGTATTTAAGGGTAAGATGTGAATGATTTAATGATATTTTCATATTATCAAGTGTGTAAGGAAAGTTATAAATATATGATAATGTAGCGGTTCCCGCTGAATGTACACAATCGCCTTGCACCTGCCAGGACGCGGCCAGGGCGCGATCGCCATGCCGGGCTCGTCCGGACGGGCCCAGACGCGCCTCTCCTGGGCATGCCCGGACTCGCTGTTCCCGGGCACGCCCGAACCTCCCGGGCACGCCCGGACTCGCTGTTCCCTGGCACGCCCGAACCTCCCGGGCACGCCCGGTCTCGTCTTTCCCAGGCATGCCCGCTCTCGCCTTTCCAGGGCTCGCCCAGAGCGCCCGGGCACGCCCAGCCTCGACTTGCCAGGCCGCGTCCAGGACGCCCGGGCATGTCCAGACTCACCTTTCCAGGGCTCGCCCAGAGCGTCCGGGCATGCCCGCTCTCGCCTTTCCAGGGCTCGCCCAGAGCGCTCGGGCACGCCCAGCCTCGACTTGCCAGGCCGCGTCCAGGACGCCCGGGCATGTCCAGACTCGCCTTTCCAGGACTCGCCCTTGACACCCGGGCATGCCCGGTCTCGGTTTTCCCGGGCAAACGCCCCGGCATAAATGTGTATATATATTGCTGCCCGATAAACGGGCTTGTCAGAATACCTGAGCTGTTTTGTTTCAATAAAGCAACTCGGACGAATTCCGTCTTTGGTCGCGTCAATTATTTCGACTCGTGTTGGAGCGCAGCTCCTTCACTGGTGACCTACCGACATGGACACGGCAGTGACTCTTAAACTGCCTACCTTCTGGGAGGCTCACGCGGCTGTTTGGTTCGCCTAGGCGGACTCCCAGTTCGCCCTGCGAGGCATCACCGTGGACGACACCCGCTTCCACCACGTCGTGGCAGCGCTCGGTTCCGCCACCGCGGCCCGCGCCCTGAGCCTCCTCGAGCACCCGCCGGCTGCTGACAAGTATGATGCGCTGAAGACGCTCCTCCTCGACGCTTTCGCCCTCTCACCGGCGGCACGCGCACGGCGCCTGCTCGACCTGCCCGAGCTCGGCGACACGCGCCCATCCGAGCGCATGGACTATATGCTCTCGCTGCTCGGTGAGCACTCTCCGGATTTTCTGTTCCGCGAGCTGTTCCTTCGCCAGCTGCCTCACCCGGTACGCCTCGCCCTGGCTGGCACGTCGATCACCGATCCCCGCGCCCTCGCCAGGGAAGCCGATAAGATCTCCTCGGCGGGCCAACAGATCGGCGCGGCTACCTGGAGCCTGCCGCCGTCCGAGGCGACGCCCACGACGCCCGAGCGCCCTGCGCGGTTGGAGGCCGAACTGCCGGTGCAACTGGCGGCCGCCACGCCGCGCCGACCGCTTCCGACACGACGGCCGGGGCCTCCACCTGACCAGGTGTGGTGTTATTACCACGCCAGGTTCGGACACAAGGCTCGGATGTGCCGACCACCGTGCACTTTCGGCAAGTCGGGAAACGGCCGGGCCGACGTTCATTCCCAGCCATGAGCGCCGGCCACTCGGGCAACTTGCTTTTTATTCGGGACAAAGCGTCCGGGCGGCGTTTCCTTTGTGACACCGGCGCCCAACTGAGCGTCATACCCGCCTCCGAGCAGGACAGGCGGGATGCCATTTGCGGCCCCTCTTTGGTCGCTGCTAATGGCTCGGCCATACGCACTTTCGGCCCGCCCGATGTCACCCTCTGCTTCGGCAGCCAGCGCTTTCAGTGGACCTTTGTGACCGCCTGCGTCCCCATGGCTTGGCTGGGCGCCGACTTCCTCTGCGCGCACGGGCTGGCTGCTGGTCGACATCAAACGACGTCGCCTTGTCAACGCCGAGACCTTCAGCTCCCTGGCGTGCACGATGAGCAGCTCCGCGCCGATCGAACTGGCGTGCGCCCTCCCGACGGCGAACGAGTTCGCTCGCCTGCTCGCGGAATTCCCGGCCCTCACGCGGCCAACGTTTTCGGCCGTCGCAGTGCGGCATGGGATCGAGCACCACATACCCACTACGGGCCCGCTGGTCTACGCCAGGGCCCGCCGCCTCGACCCGGCCAAGCTCGCCGTGGCAAAGGCCGAGTTCGACGCGTTGGAGCACCTCGGCATCGTGCGGCGCTCCAATAGCGCGTAGGCCTCACCACTGCACATCATGCCAAAGCCGGGGGGCGGATGGCGCCCGTGTGGCGACTACCGCCGCCTCAACGACGCTACCACCCCCGACAGGTACCTGATCCCGCACATCCAGGACTTTTCCGCCCGTTTGGTGGGACGGTTCATATTTTCCAAAATTGACCTGATACGGGGATACCGCCAGGTACCTGTCTGGGCGGCCGACGTCCCGAAGACGGCCGTCATCACGCCGTTCGGCCTGTTCGAATTTTTGAGGATGCCTTTTGGCCTCAAGAACGCGGCCCAGGCGTTCCAGCGCTTAATGGACGGCGTGCTGCGCGACCTGCCATTTCTTTTCGTCTATCTGGACGACATCCTCATCGCCAGCACGTCCCGTGCCGAGCACCTCCTCCACCTCCGAACACTGTTCGGTCGCCTCAGCGAGCACGGCTTAATTGTCAACCCGGCCAAATGCCACTTCGGCAAGACGACCGTTGACTTTTTGGGCCACCGCATCACCAAGACCGGGGCCGTGCCGCTGCCGACCAAGGTCGAGGCCATCACCACGTTCCCGCGTCCCCGTTCCATCAAGGCCCTACAAGAGTTCCTCGGCATGGTGAATTTTTATCACCGATTCGTGCCCCGCGCTGCTCAGCTCATGCGGCCCCTTTACGAGGCCCTCCGGGGCAAGCCGGCCAAGCATGACATTGTTTGGTCCGCGGCCATGGACGCGGCCTTCGCGAGTGCAAAACGGGCCCTCGCCGACGCAACGCTGCTGGCTCACCAGGTGCTCAACACGCCCATCGCCCTCACTACGGACGCCTCCAACTACGCGGTGGGCGCCGTCCATGAACAATGGGTGGACGGGGTTTGGCAGCCACTCGCTTTTTTCAGCCGGCAACTCCAGCCGAACGAGTTAAAATACAGCACGTTCGACCGCGAGCTGCTCGGTCTATACCCGACCAGACCACCGACACCTCGGTGCAGGCCCTCCGGGCGGCGGACACGGGCCTCCGCCTGGCCGACATCCCCTTCGCGGGCACCGTCCTGCTCTGCGACGTCTCCCAGGGCCAGCCTCGCCCCATCGTGTCCGTTTCCTGGCAGCGCCGCATCTTCGCCTTGTCAGGGAATAAAATATTCATATTGACCATATTGTTAATATAACTACCGAATGTGATCTGGTGTAAATATGCTCTGTGGTGCAGTTTGGAAAAACTTTGAATCCTCTTGAAATATTTAGCTTCTGTTAAAGAGCTAACAGGTGGTCAGGAGAGAGAGTTAATTTAAGGAAACAGAATGTGTAACGCTCTTGGACTGCCATCGGTGTCTATCAATATTTAGCCTGTGTTCCATAGATGGAACACAGGCTGCAAATTCCCCCTCAGCAGGTCAGAGCATTTGACCTCTTGAACAGAAATAATGTAGTGCTCTCAGTCTCCCAACATAGAAAGCTGGCCAAAGGAGCCAAATAAGGCTTTTGAGTAAAGGAGTCTGGGCCTTTATAAGAAAGAGAAAGTTGCGATTGGAGAGAGAGAACTGGGAGAGTGACGGAAGAGCAGTGGACTGGGAGAGTGACTGAAGAGGAGTGAACAACTGGAGACTGGTCAACAACTGAACGAGGTTCAACAAAGACCTACAGAAGGAGCTACAGCCACGACCGGCAGAACAACGTTGTTAATATCTAATTAGTACATTTAGTAGAATACAGCAAAACTCTCAAAAGTGAATAAAACATTGATTTTGCTAAAACGAGTTTCTTGAAGTTTTAATAGTGAATACAGTAGAAATTATTCTTCTACAGCCTCCATCCACGGCCTTTCTCACCCGGGCCGGAAAGCTTCTCAGAAGCTGGTGTCGGCGCGTTTCGTCTGGCACGGCCTTCGACGGAACGTCCGCGACTGGGCCAACGCCTGCACGGCCTGCCAGCGGGCCAAGGTCCACCGCCACACCCAGGCCCCGCTAGCACCTTTCACCATGCCTGCACGGCGTTTCGACCACGTCTACGTGGACCTGGTGGGTCCCCTGCCCCCATCGCGGGGGTTCACCCACCTGCTCACCATGGTGGACAGGACCACCAGGTGGCCGGAGGCCGTGCTCCTCACCTCCACCACCACCGCCGACGTGGCGCAGGCGTTCATCGCCACCTGGGTCGCGCGCTTCGGCGCACCGGCGGACATCTCGTCCGACCGCGGCCCACAGTTCACGTCCGAACTTTGGGGCGCGGTCGCCCGCTCGTTGGGGGTCACGCTGCACCGCAACACGGCCTACCACCCCCAAGCCAACGGGTTGTGCGAGCGGTTTCACCGCTCCATGAAGGCCGCACTCATGGCCGGCCTTCAGGACGACGGTTGGACCGACCGGCTGCCGTGGGTCCTTTTGGGCCTCCGCACGGCCCCCAAGAAGGACCTCCGGGCGTCCGCCGCCGAGCTCGTCTATGGCCAGCCGCTCCGCGTCCCGGGCGAGTTCGTGCCCGACGCTACCAGTCCCTGGTCCACCGCACACCAGCGCTCGGACCTCCAGGAGGCCGCCTGACGGTTTGCCCCCGTGCCAACGTCCCGCCACGGTGGCCCCCAGTCCTACATCCCCCCAGCGCTTCGCACAGCGGAGTACGTCTTTGTGCGTCATGACGCGCACCGGCGGCCACTCCGGCCGCCGTACGACGGGCCCTTCCGGGTCCTGCGACGGGGCGACAAGTCCTTCGTCGTCGACGTCGGCGGCCGGTCGGACCGGATCTCTGTGGACCGCCTCAAACCGGCGCACGTGGACGTCGACCGACCACCACGGTTGGCCCTTCCTCTGCTGCGAGGCCGCCCCCCGTCCACAGTTCCCCCCGCTCGACCACCCACCACCAGATCGGACCCCCCCCCCCCCACGACCCTCCAGGGGTCGCTTCGGCCGGGTCATCCGGACCCCCCTTAAATTGACCTTGCCGGTGCAGGTCGATTCTGGAGGGGCGTGTGTAGCAGTTCCCGCTGAATGTACACAATCGCCTTGCACCTGCCAGGACGCGGCCAGGGCGCGATCGCCATGCCGGGCTCGTCCGGACGGGCCCAGACGCGCCTCTCCTGGGTATGCCCGGACTCGCTGTTCCCTGGCACGCCCGAACCTCCCGGGCACGCCCGGTCTCGTCTTTCCCAGGCATGCCCGCTCTCGCCTTTCCAGGGCTCGCCCAGAGCGCCCGGGCACGCCCAGCCTCGACTTGCCAGGCCGCGTCCAGGACGCCCGGGCATGTCCAGACTCACCTTTCCAGGGCTCGCCCTTGACACCCGGGCATGCCCGGTCTCGGTTTTCCCGGGCAAACGCCCCGGCATAAATGTGTATATATATTGCTGCCCGATAAACGGGCTTGTCAGAATACCTGAGCTGTTTTGTTTCAATAAAGCAACTCGGACGAATTCCGTCTTTGGTCGCGTCAATTCTTTCGACTCGCGTTGGAGCGCAGCTCCTTCAATAACACATTAAATCCTATTGCGAGTAAAGTTGGAATATGTGATGTTGCATTGATGGGTTGACTGACTGCCTGGACGCAACTGAGGTTGTGGATCTACTGATGTATCATCTATTGATGTGGATCCATGATCGAGGTTGTGGATCCGCCGTTTGGAGAGGTCCTGGGCTGAAAGGATTGAAACCTCGAGGAAGAACGGTGCCCAGCTGATGATCCATGCAGTCGGGAAACTAGTCAGTTGCTTACGGGTTAAGGTTCTTGCTTTAGGTGGAGAAACTATGTTTGAGGTTTACAATTTAAATAAAGTTGAATATGGGATGTTGTAAAATTAACATCATTTACAACAATCCTTTCAATTATTTTAGTTTAGGAACAACCGATACTGTACAATTGTGTGTGTGTGTGTGTGTGTGTGTGTGTGTGTGTGTGTGTGTGTGTCTGTGAATAAAAGAGAGAGATAGAATTGTGAGGAACAGAAATGACAAAACGAGATGTGTGTGTGTGTGTGTGTGTGTGTGTGTGTGTGTGTGTGTGTGTGTGTGTGTGTGTGTGTGTGTGTGTGTGTGTGTGTGTGTGTGTGCGTGCGTCTGTGAATAAAAGAGAGAGATAGAATTTTGAGGAACAGAAATGAAAAAACGAGGTGTGTGTGTGTGTGTGTGTGTGTGTGTGTGTGTGTGTGTGTGTGTGTGTGTGTGTGCGTCTGTGAATAAAAGAGAGAGATAGAATTTTGAGGAACAGAAATGAAAAAACGAGGTGTGTGTGTGTGTGTGTGTGTGTGTGTGTGTGTGTGTGTGTGTGTGTGTGTGTGTGTGTGTATGTGTGTGTGTGTGTGTGTGATTCTTGGATACGGGTGGGATTGACAGTTGTAGGGGATTAGGAGACGGTGTGGAAGATGGGTCAAAATCCCAGCAATGTTTGCTCAGATTACATATAAATTCCCCCTTTGAGAAATTGTTGTACCTGGTGAGAGGTTTCTGGCACCGAGAGAAACATGGTGGAGGTTGCTCCGCAGGGTCCATTGCTGAACAATAGGGTAACCGAGTACCTCGCTGTAGTTAACTTGACCTAAAGGATGGGTGAAGGATGATGTAGGAGAGGAGGAGAGGGGACATAGAAGTGTGAAATCAACTTTGTAATAATTGTAAAGACAGTTTGTATTTGAATTTTGGGACTTATAACCTAAAACATGAATGATGAATTGCGTCATAATTTAACAGGTGCGTATTCAAATTAAATAATATCCGAGGTACTCATAAATTGATTGTTCCAAAGAAAACTCAATGTAATACACATATAATCAGCCTGAAATACAACCAATGCTCACTTTGCAGGGGTTTCGATAAAGAACACCGGGTAAACATAGCAAGGTGAGACAAGGTGATGCTCTGCCCACCCCCCCCCCCCCCTAGCCCCTCTCTCTATATAACGTGTTCTGTCCTGGTTATGTATTCCATATCCTGAATGTTTAACCAGAGGGTAATCTGTTTGAGAGTGTAGGAGACAATTTAAAATGTTTCATATACTGAAGGACTGAGTAGAGTGTGTGTGATTATGCAGTATGGAAGGGATTTACAACAATTAAATAGACCTGGCCAGGTATTAGCTGATATGGATTTTATTCAGCAATTGCAGATCAAACAAAATAATGGGGAAAACTGGACAACAAACAAAGTTTAAAAACCACCATAGGTACAAATGATCATCAATGCTCTTCATCAATCTGAAATGACACAATGAGGTAACATCACCTGGTTGTCACCTGGATGACAAATACACTGCCTTGGTCAGGTATTGATTATCCCCACATCCACACATTCCTCTAAATATCATAAACTTCCTTTGTGTAACGTATTTAATGCACTTTTAATTTTCTTTGCTCAATATTAATCTCGTCTCCAGCTCTTGAATTCAATAGGGAAAAACAACATCCTGGTTTTAAAGATTCTTCAAACAGATTAATTATTTAAGCCACCAAACTTCCAATCCAAGTTTGGAAGAGGAGTTGTTGTTCTCCTCCTTTTCCCTTGATAATAAGCGGTGAGGTCCGATGGTACTAAGCTCCTGTCCTGCCTTGATCACGATACTTCTCCACTCTCCTCTGTCCTCAGCCAACTCCCTCCACTCTCCAACCACCCTGAACCCCACACACTTCCTCTTTGTCTTCCTCCCTCCACCTCTCTTGCTCCCATTCCATATGTCCTGCTCTACCCGCTCTCCTTAATACATTTAATTCGTGCTTATTCAGCTTACAACAATAAATGCTTTTCACAAAAATCACTCAATTCTTTCACGAAAAATCAAAGTTCAAAAGTCACTCAGTTCAACCCTCAACACGTGCGCACAAACGCTCCTCAACTCCCACGCTCAGACCTCGTCGACTCCCACGCTCGGACATCCTCGACTCCAACGCTCAGACATCCTTGACTCCGATGCTCGGACATCCTCGACTCCCACGCTCGGACCTCCTTGACTCCCACGCTCGGACCTCCTTGACTCCCACGCTCGGACATCCTCGACTCCCACGCTCGGACATCCACGACTCCAACGCCCGGACATCCTCGACTCCCACACTCGGACATCCTCGACTTCCACCCTCGGACATCCTCGACTCCCACGCTCGGACATCCTCAACTCCCATGCTCGGACCTCCATGACTCCCATGCTCGGACCCCATTGACTCCCACGCTAGGACATCAACTCCCACGCCTGGAACTCCTCGACTCCCACGCTCGGACATCGAGTAGAAGGGATGTATCGGGTTTCAGAGCAATCGGATGGTAAATAAGGGACAAGTAGAGATCAGAAGTTTGGGGATCGACCGGATGGAGGGACAGACAGACATCAGGACATCAAGTCCCATTTTACAAGTTCATCTTCGAGAATCGAGATGAGGTGACCTAATAAAGAACAAAACAAATGATAACATAACAAAGCATATATTAATCAATACAAATACAATAATATAAACAACAACAATAATAATAGTACTGCTTTTTAATTTGGCAACAATAATGACGAACGTATAATCGCCGCCCTAGCCCATGTATATTGTCGCGTCCCCGGGAATTAACACCCCTGGGTGACAGATGGCCAATCGAGCTTTAACTCCGAGGCATACCCAAACTATGGCGGCGCCTTTTACACACGAGGGGGTGGAGGGTCCAAAGGCTTACTTGCATGGGTTTCACTTGGGCATCCTCAAACCCATGACAATTAAACAAGACAGACGAGAAATTAAAATTCAACAAACAATGGGTTTAATCAAATAAATGCCAGGATAACAGAACTGTCCGGTAACTAAAATTCCTGAATTGAGACATTTCCATACGGACTCATGAGACAGACACAGGGACATACAAATGAAAGTTAAAATGTGTGTGGTGTGTTGCGGCTGCTTAGTACTCAGCTCTGAGCGGCCCTCGAACCCTATCGGCCCTCGAACTGGTCCCCGAGTCCTTGTGCAGGAAAACACGCCTTGTCGCGTTCCATCAGCCGCCACCGTGAAGCAAACAGGCCCAAGCTCCTTCCTCGTCCCACGCTCCACAAAGCACTGAGGTCTCTCAGGTGCACACGCCACGGAACACAGCCATCACGAAGCCAGCACCACCGGTATCAGAGAGAAGGATGCGTCTGCCTTTCCCCGCAGCCAGGAACAGAGAGAGAATGTGACCAGTTCATAATAAAAACCCAGCGCAAGGGAGAGAGTGCAAAACGCGACTGTTTGTGATCAAAGTCAGGACCAAGAGAGCGAAAATGGCGGTCCTCTCCCTTTTTGTCCCTCGTGCTGTAACCTTCTTTCTTATTGTCATGCGCGCGCCAATCAAAGAGCACCACCCACTCACCTCATCCAATCGTCCTTTGGGGCATGGCCTCACGGTCACTCTCTGCGCCCATCGAGATGATTCGCTGGGTGGTGTCATAGTGGTCGAATGTCCGGATCCGGTTGGAGGTTATTTGGTTTATTTAGTGTAGGTGCGGAATGCATGGTTGGTGTTGCATGTGTCATAAGGAACAAAGGGAAAACCACAGAGGCAATTTACATACAGGGAATTATTCCTTATACCCTAACTAATAAGCATAGCTCCCTCTTATGGAGACACATATACAATCTTACCGGACATGCGGGCTGACCTATTTACATCAAGGTGTTCTTACACGACATTCGGAGCACACTACCCTTTACAATCCTACCTGGCCTAAGATATTCCATTGTCTACCTCCTATAAACATAACAATATCTTGGCTTGGTGAAAGACAAGCTAATGCTCAGGCACTTCAGTACATGACAAGGTTGTGAAGACCAATGAAATTTTGGTCCAATGGACCAACTAGCTTGACGAAAAGGAGTATGGAATATCCTGGTTGCGAAATAAAATTTGACATCAACATTATTGATGCCTGTTCTCCCGTCACTTCCAAAGTAAATGTTGAGCTTTTCAAATGCAGCATGGGAAGTGGTCGCCATAAGCAGAAGTGGGAAAACTGGAGACATACGAATGCACGGACAGACACCGTGGGGTTTGGGAGTTTGCAGTATATAATAGACTATCAGGAGTACCTGGCATTGCCGTGGGGGGGGGGGGGCGAGGGGGAGGGAGAGAGGGCGGTGCGTGGATTTGACAGGGCCCTCCGTTTTGGGGGGAGGGAGGGAAGAGAAGGAGGAAAAATTTTCCCATGCAAAGAGTGCTTCGTAAGCTCAGTGTTGTACAGGTAAAAAAGGAAATTGTAATACCCTCTGCCACCATCACCAGGTGGCACGGTACACATTTGCATAAATAATTTACACCCCTCTCCAGGTCCCCCACATCCCCGAATGAGGCCACGGCCACATAGCCTATGTTACCCCCCAGACTAAGTTGTATTTGTATTTGTACCCCAAGTAAAGTAGAAAAGCGTTTATAGCTGGAGTACCTGGCGTTGCTCAAGCGAAAAAGAAACATTAACATATTTGAAATGAGGGCAAATACAATGGAAAAGCAATTACATCCAAATCAGAATCCATCACTGATATCAAATCATCATTTCACCATTTTGTTGAACATATTTGTGCCACTTCCTCACACAGCTTCCTCCTCACACTAACATGTACCCGGACTTGAAAAATAAGCGCGTTAAAAGGATTTACCAATATATCCTACATGCACCCCATCCCAAATGGGTACATGGAATGTGCCATCCTTAATCTCTGCACAAATCCTGAAACTCACTCGACCGTTACCCTTTCTTCTCATAATAATAATAATAAAGGAGTCTTATATAGCCCCATCAAGCAGAGTAAACTACCCTCATGGCGCTTTACATTATCATGCGAACGCACACACACCGCACACCTTCACTCTTGCCCTATTCTCCACCCTCTCATTCATTCATGTACCTTCTCCACATTCTTCTTCAACGGTACTAAAATTATTCTAATATCACTTGCCTTGTGAATGAGACCAGGTGATGATGTTTCGTCACAACAAAAGTCCAATGCAGGCCTTCTCCGCCAACACCTATTGCGCCTTTTGATTGGTCGTTACCTCCCGATCAACATTCACCCTTCCTTCTTCATACCTCCTCCTCGTATAGCATGGCATTCCACACCAACTTCACTGCACAACTTCCCCCTCCTCTTTCTATTTCCCTCCACTTCTTCTCCATGACCTTTTCCACACCATCTCTCCCACCGCTGACACAGCAGCCGATCATGACATCATGGACACCTCCTAATTGCGAATGCTCCTGTGCATGCATGATTGTATGCTGCAGTGTCCCTTGACCTCTAAACAAATATCCCACCCAAACTGAAGTCAACCAAACTCAACGAAAAACCCAAACTTCAAACTCCACTTCCTCAAGTTTAACTGCAACAGGAAGCCGAGAAGCACTTCAGAAACCATCTGTCAGATTCGTCATATCCTTGCCTCCGCACCCAGACACCTCGTCTAGAAGAGCTGTTGCATCCTTCCAAACACTTTCAACAACCCTTCCTCTCCTCTCTCGCTCATGCATCCCTTTCGCCCTGCAAAGCTCCAATCCGACAGGTTATTGTTCGCTCGAAAATTGAACCGCTCCATCACCTTGTTTAAACGCAGACACCTCGGCTCACAGGTAAGTGTGCTACTTCTGAACCATCCTGTCAAATCAGTCTGTATATAACTTCAGACAATTTTGCACGAACCTCCATTTCCTGTGAAATAGTGAATTTAAAAGCAGTAACTTAGCTGTTAGTCTGTGGACAGCAAAGACAATAACAACATCAATTAGAGATGCAAGGCATTAAAGTTGAAAGCAAATCCGAATGATTAAGTCAATCCAAGTACATACGTAGTATATCTGAAAATGTCGTCATTTTGTACAACACGTCTTCATCATGACACAATTCAGTCAAAGAAGAAGAAGAACATACACAAAGGTCACTCATTTTAGAGTTGATCTCCACATAAAAGTAGGCAGTTTGTGGATAACGAAGTGAGGTCTTCAGTTCATGTAAGACATAAAGTTGCAGAAAATCGGAATTACAAGAAAATGAAAACAGGCAACACGTGATGTATATTTTATTGAAGAAGCCAAACCATCATATTTTCCTTTTGAAACAGAAGTCGTGTCGTATTGGAAGCTCATGGCGTTATTACATTGCCCTCCACATGGAGGCAGCCTGCGGCTGCCCGTGCCGATCCTCTGCCTGGGCATTTAAAGTCATCAAATAACCTTCTACGACATTCGCAGAGATACCATAACCATTTATCCCTCGGCGGAAGTACAAGCAACCACAGTTTCAGATAAAATCTTGAAAATAAGGAATATGAAAGAAAAAGAAATAATACTTTCAATTTCATATTGCTCCAGGTTAGAAAGTGAGTCTTTTACGGGATTACAAAAAAAACAAACAACAAATAAGGAAATCGAGCCATCACCCCTTCGAGCCACTTCAATCCCTTCCAAGCCCCCCAAACCCCGCCAAAGCCCTTCTAAGCACCTCCAAGCCCCCCAAACCCCGCCAAAGCCCTTCTAAGCACCTCCAAGCCCCTCCAAGCACCTCAAACCCCCCCCCCCCAAGCACCTCCAAAGCTCCTCTAATCACCTCCAAGCCTCCAACAAAACCTCCCCAAGCACCTCAAATCCCTCCGAGTCCCCCAAGCCCCTCCAAATCCCTTCTAAGCCCCTCCAAGCACCTCCAAGTCCCCAAACCTCTCAAATCCTCTCAAAGCCCCTCCAAGCACCTGCAAGCACCTCAAAGCCTGCCAAGCCTCTCCAAGCACCTCCCAACACCTCTAAGCTCCGATAAGGCACCCAAGCCCTTCTAAGCACCTCCAAGCACCCCAAACGCCTCTGAGCCCCCAAAACCCCTCCAAGTCTATCCAAGGCAGCCCCCCCCCCCTCCAGCCCCAAGCACCTCGAAACCCCTCCAAATACCTCCAAGCCCCTCTGAGGCCCCCAAACCCCTCCAACCCCCTCAAAGCCCCTCCCCTCACATTTCACCACCACCTCCTATGCCTCCTCACTAACACATTGTCAAATAGACTCCCTTTCAGACCTTAACATCCACAGGTGAGATTCGAGGAGATGTGAATAAGTTGTTAATACCAACAGGTTCAGAAATCTCTTTAGGGAGTGAATCGTTCGTGTATTCCATGAACAACAACAATGCGATCAACAACCACTGACAAATAAAATGGTGGCACAAAAACAAGAATCTACTGCACTACACCTGCACCACCAATTATTTTAAACTGTGACAAACATAAACCGGACGTTCGATTTTCGCGAAACTTTAAAACTCAACTTATATAACTACCATATTCAACCAAAGGCCTGCGATAGCAGAAGAACCAAACAATACACGGTATGTATGTCACCCCGCCAGGTAAGTGTGTGTACATCAGGTGTAGATGAAAAATACACTGAGTGTCTTTCTCACCATTTACTCAGAAATTTATACAATTACAAGTGAACAATGAATTTTTATCAAAATCATGGAGGACCTTACAGTAAAGTTATATGAGATGTTTTACTTTACTTTGTCTTTACTTTACTTTGTCTTAAGTCTTTACTTTGTAAAGGACCCAGATACATCTTAGTATATCTTAAATCCTCAATTCCAAAATCCTCAATTTTCATCCAATTAACTTGAAATTTGAAGAGGATTTGCATATATGGTCACTGAATTCAACCAGCAACTGTTTTTGAGGTCAACATAGGCCAAAAGGTAAACATAGGCCAAAAGGTAAACATAGGCCAGTTTTCTAAAATCCTCAATTTTCATCCAACTAACTTGAAATTTGAAGAGGATTTGCATATATGGTCACTGAATTCAACCAGCAACTGTTTTTGAGGTCAACATAGGCCAAAAGGTAAACATAGGCCAAAAGGTAAACATAGGCCAGTTTTCTAAAATCCTCAATTTTCATCCAATTAACTTGAAATTTGAAGAGGATTTGCATATCTCGTCACTGAATTAAACCACCAACTGCTTTTGAGGTCAACATAGGCCAAAAGGTAAACATAGGCCAAAAGGTAAACAGAGGCCAAGTTTCTAAAATCCTCAATTTTCATCCAACTAACTTGAAATTTGAAGAGGATTTGCATATCTCGTCACTGAATTCAACCAGCAACTGTTTTTGAGGTCAACATAGGCCAAAAGGTAAACATAGGCCAAAAGGTAAACATAGGCCAGTTTTCTAAAATCCTCAATTTTCATCCAATTAACTTGAAATTTGAAGAGGATTTGCATATCTCGTCACTGAATTCAACCACCAACTGCTTTTGAGGTCAACATAGGCCAAAAGGTAAACATAGGCCAAGTTTCTAAAATCCTCAATTTTCATCCAACTAACTTGAAATTTGAAGAGGATTTGCATATCTCGTCACTGAATTTAACCCCCAACTAATTTTGAGGTCAGCATAGGCCAAAAGGTCCACATAGGCCAAATTTCTAAAATCCTCAATTTTCATCCAACTAACTTGAAATTTGAAGAGGATTTGCATATCTGGTCACTGAATTTAACCCCCAACTAATTTTGAGGTCAGCATAGGCCAAAAGGTCCACATAGGCCAGATTTTTTAAAATCCTCAATTTTCACCTGATTGACTTGAATTTTAAGATGATTTGCATATCTGGTCACTAAATTCAACCACCAAGTATTTTTTTTGAGGTCATCATAGGCCAACAACTTATATTACGGATTTCGCAAGTATCATGCTATGGACGACATTTTTCATGTTTGTCTATCTGTCCGTTTGTTTGTTTGTTTGTCCGCACAGAATAATTACGATTTTTTTCTGCAACCGTTGGTCCGATTAACAGAAAATTTTCACCATAGGTGCAACTCCACCTGTATAATTTTTGAATGACAATTTTGACGTCATATGTCACGTGGTATGGGCGGCATCTTGGAAAAACCGAAAAATTTTGCAGCTCTATATATCTGAAAGCGCTTCATAGAAAAAATTGAGACATAGCTCATTGTAAAGAACTCTCCATGTGGAATAAAATATGTTAATGATGATTTCATAGGTGCCTCCATTATGACGTCATAATGCGACAAGTAGAAAACTTCATCGATTAAGATGAAAATGTATTGAGCATCATCTCGTGATAAATTAATGGAGAAAAAAAACAAACAATGATCAGGTCATCGGTCACGTGGTTCGGCCGCCATATTTGTTTTAACACAAACGCCTTAAAACCACTGATAGCACAACCTGGTGAGGGTCTGCAATCTCTGATTGCTCTTTCTAGTTTATACTATAAAACTGAATTCCTCACCTGCTTGCATTAGTGTCTGTACGTTAAATGCTGCGCGATGAATTTCATAAAAAGGAGCCAAGTTATTGCCAGCACCCTGAACAAATTCCAAATTCTAACCCGAATGCCCAGACACAGCCTCAATAAATAAGGCAACTAGCGGGATGAATTCAGAATTGAATCCCAATCCAATGCATATTTGTTCTCCAACAACAAGGTATTCCCAGCCAAGCATGAGTGGCATCATAAACTGCTCCTTTACAAATAATCGCTGCTTCCAAACTCAAACCTTGTGCCATTCCATGTCAAATTCAGTTCATTTTAAATCGACACACTCCCATCTCCGGCTACCCATCCATTTTATTCATCAATCTTATAGAAGAAACGAGTGAGACAAATGTGCAAGTGCTGTAGTTAAGGCTATCCTCCAGGGCCTAGGCTCTGTTGTCTATCCTCTAGGCTCTGTTGTCTATCCTCTAGGCTATGTTGTCTATTCTCTAGGCTCCGTTGTCTATCCTCCAGGCTACGTTGTCTATCCTCCGGGCTATGTTTTCTATCCTACAGGCTACGTTGTCTATCCTACAGGCGATGTTGTCTATCCTCTAGGCTACGTTGTCTATCCTCTAGACTACGTTGTCTATCCTCCAGGCTACGTTGTCTATCCTCCAGGCTACGTTGTCTATGCTCCAGGCTATGTTGTCTATCCTCCAGGCTACGTTGTCTATCCTCCAGGTTACGTTGTCTATCCTCCAGGTTACGTTATCTATCATACAGGCTACGTTGTCTATCCTCCAGGCTATGTTGTCTATCATACAGGCTACGTTGTCAATCATACAGGTTACGTTGTCTATCCTCCAGGCTACGTTGCTTATCCTCTAGGCTACGTTGTCTATCCTCTAGGCTACGTTGTCTATCCTCTAGGCTACGTTGTCTATCCTCCAGGCTACGTTGTCTATCCTCCAGGCTATGTTGTCTATCATACAGGCTACGTTGTCTATCATACAGGTTACGTTGTCTATCCTCCATGCTACGTTGTTTATCCTCCAGGCTACGTTGTCTATCCTACAGGCGATGTTGTCTGTCCTCCAGGCTACGTTGTCTATCCTACAGGCGATGTTGTCTGTCCTCTAGGCTACGTTGTCTATCCTCCACGCTACGTTGTTTATCCTCCAGGCTACGTTGTCTATCCTACAGGCGATGTTGTCTGTCCTCCAGGCTACGTTGTCTATCCTCTAGGCTACATTGTCTATCCTCCAGGCTACGTTGTCTATCCTCTAGGGCGTAATGTAAAACTTCATGGAGGATAAACAACGTAGCGTGGAGGACAGATTACATAATGTAACGCTTGATTACATAACGTAACGTTTGATTATGTAACGTAATGCTTCATTACGTAGTGTAACGCTTGATTACATAATGTGACACTTGATTACGTAATGTGACACTTGATTACATAACGTAACACTTGATTACATAACGTAACGTTTGATTATGTAATGTAACGCTTCATTACGTAGTGTAACGCTTGATTACATAATGTGACACTTGATTACGTAATGTGACACTTGATTACATAACGTAACACTTGATTACATAACGTAACATTTGATTATGTAAAGCAACCCTTCATTACGTAGTGTAACGCTTGATTACGAAACTTATTGCTTGATTACGTAACATAACGCTTGATTACACAACGTAACGCTTGATTACACAACGTAACACTTGATTACATAACGTAACGCTTGATTACATAACGTAAGGCTTGATTACATAATGTAACGCTTGATTACATAATGTAACGCTTGATTAAGTAATGAAACACTTGATTACACAACGTAACACTTGATTACATAACGTAATGTTTGATTATGTAAAGTAACGCTTCATTACGTAGTGTAACGCTTCATTACATAGTGTAACGCTTGATTACGTAATGTAACACTTGATTACATAATGTGGCACTTGATTACATAACGTAACGTTTGATTATGTAAAGTAACGTTTGATTATGTAATGTAATGCTTGATTACGAAAAGTAATGCTTGATTATGTAACGTAACGCTTGATTACATAACGTAACGCTTGATTACATAACATAACGCTTGATTACATAACGTAATGCTTGATTACATAACATAACGCTTGATTACATAACGTAACGCTTGATTACATAACGTAATGCTTGATTACATAACGTAATGCTTGATTACATAACGTAATGCTTGATTACATAACGTAAGGCTTGATTACATAATGTAACGCTTGATTACATAACGTAAGGCTTGATTACATAATGTAACGCTTGATTACATAATGTAACGCTTGATTACATAACGTAATGCTTGATTACATAACGTAAGGCTTGATTACATAATGTAACGCTTGATTACATAACGTAAGGCTTGATTACATAACGTAATGCTTGATTACATAACGTAACGCTTGATTACATAACGTAAGGCTTGATTACATAATGTAACGCTTGATTACATAATGTAACGCTTGATTAAGTAATGAAACACTTGATTACACAACGTAACACTTGATTACATAACGTAATGTTTGATTATGTAAAGTAACGCTTCATTACGTAGTGTAACGCTTCATTACATAGTGTAACGCTTGATTGCGTAATGTAACACTTGATTACATAATGTGGCACTTGATTACATAACGTAACGTTTGATTATGTAAAGTAACGTTTGATTATGTAATGTAATGCTTGATTACGAAAAGTAATGCTTGATTATGTAACGTAACGCTTGATTACATAACGTAACGCTTGATTACATAACATAACGCTTGATTACATAACGTAATGCTTGATTACATAACATAACGCTTGATTACATAACATAACGCTTGATTACATAACGTAATGCTTGATTACATAACATAACGCTTGATTACATAACGTAACGCTTGATTACATAACGTAATGCTTGATTACATAACGTAATGCTTGATTACATAACGTAATGCTTGATTACATAACATAACGCTTGATTACATAACATAATGCTTGATTACATAACATAATGCTTGATTACATAACGTAATGCTTGATTACATAACGTAATGCTTGATTACATAACGTAATGCTTGATTACATAACGTAATGCTTGATTACATAACGTAATGCTTGATTACATAACGTAATGTTTGATTACATAACGTAATGCTTGATTACATAACGTAACGCTTGATTACATAACATAATGCTTGATTACATAACGTAATGCTTGATTACATAACGTAATGCTTGATTACATAACGTAATGCTTGATTACATAACGTAATGCTTGATTACATAACGTAATGCTTGATTACATAACGTAATGCTTGATTACATAACGTAATGCTTGATTACATAACGTAATGCTTGATTACATAACGTAATGCTTGATTACATAACGTAATGCTTGATTACATAACGTAACGCTTGATTACATAACGTAACGCTTGATTACATAACGTAACGCTTGATTACATAACATAATGCTTGATTACATAACGTAATGCTTGATTACATAACGTAATGCTTGATTACATAACGTAATGCTTGATTACATAACGTAATGCTTGATTACATAACGTAATGCTTGATTACATAACATAACGCTTGATTACATAACATAACGCTTGATTACATAACGTAATGCTTGATTACATAACGTAATGCTTGATTACATAACGTAATGCTTGATTACATAACGTAATGCTTGATTACATAACGTAATGCTTGATTACATAACATAATGCTTGATTACATAACGTAATGCTTGATTACATAACGTAACGCTTGATTACATAACGTAACGCTTGATTACATAACGTAATGCTTGATTACATAACGTAATGCTTGATTACATAACATAATGCTTGATTACATAACGTAATGCTTGATTACATAACGTAACGCTTGATTACATAACATAACGCTTGATTACATAACATAATGCTTGATTACATAACTTAATGCTTGATTACATGACGTAACGCTTGATTACATAACATAATGCTTGATTACATAACGTAATGCTTGATTACATAACGTAATGCTTGATTACATAACGTAATGCTTGATTACATAACGTAACGCTTGATTACATAACATAACGCTTGATTACGTAACATAACGCTTCATTACATAACGTAACGCTTGATTACATAACGTAACGCTTGATTACATAACGTAACGTTTTATTATGTAAAGTAACGCTTCATTACGTAGTGTAACACTTGATTACGTAGTGTAACACTTGATTATGTAGTGTAACGCTTGATTATGTAATGTAACACTTGATTACATAACATAATGCTTAATTACATAACGTAACGTTTGATTACATAACATAACGCTTGATTACATAACGTAACGTTTTATTATGTAAAGTAACGCTTCATTACGTAGTGTAACACTTGATTACGTAGTGTAACACTTGATTACGTAGTGTAACACTTGATTACATAACCTAACCTTTGATTACATAACGTAACGTTTGATTATGTGAATTAACGTTTGATTATGTAATGTAATGTTTGATTACGTAACGTAATGCTTGATTACGTAACATAACGTTTGATTATGTAACGTGACAATTATGTAACGTAACGCTTGATTACCATACACTCTGACGTGCCGATTGGGAAACTCGCATTTAATGCAGAATTAAAAAATTAGCTTGACACCTGTTATCACCTGTGTATCCTGTAAACACACATAATTGAGTCATACATGAACAGAAAGTTGAATGGTGCCACCACTCTGTATCTGCCACTGGAATGCATCCCATCTCACAGCAAATAACTTGTCATGGAAAATCCAAAGGAGGAGGAGGTGGGGGTGGGGGGCGGTAGGGGCGGGGGGGTGCACCGCTTCTCCGCCTCCTCCACTCTCTCCCCCACTCCCCCGTCCTGGATTTGCCTCTGAACGGATTAACAGATTCCATGAAACCAATGACAGTGGATTCAGGGAACTCCCAGGAAGGTTTGTAAAGCGGAAAAAGGAAGGAAGTTTTGTGTGTGGGAACATGGACACACGTGGCGAAACTGAAAACGCCAACTTGCGACGCTGGTTTTCCCTGCAGGGAGGGCAGGATCTGCCAGGAATCCTTTTTTTGTTCAGCAAAGCAATGGGTCTTACATTACCGGTCAAAAGTTTTAGAATACCTCAATTTTCCCAGTTTTTATTGAAATTTACGCAGTTTAATGTTCAGTGAATAAACGTAAATGGTACATAGGTAAGCAGTAAACTGCTCGAGGTTCAAAAAAAAGTTTAGGTTCGCAAAAACGGGAAAACAATGTAAATTACAGTTATATTGTAAAAAAAAGGCCTTCAGGGAACAAGTAATGGGTTAACAACTTACAGCTGTTCTGCAGCAATGTAAGTAAATTAAGCCTTGAAAGTTGATGCAAACAATCCCTGCAGGTGTCCCAACCTCTGCTGATTACTTGATTACAAACCCCCTGTCTGTATAAAAGCAGTATTTGGAACAGACTGTTATTACACCCTCTGAAGCATTATTTGGACAATATTGCACTGCAGGAAGTAGTATATTGGAAACTGGAGGAAACTCTGACAGGAAGAGGTCTGGCAGACCCAAAGCCACAACAGAATCAGAAGACAAGTTTCTGAGAGTCAACAGTTTGCGTGATAGGCGGCTCACAGGACAACAGCTTCAAGCACAGCTTAACACTGGTCGAAGTAAGCAAGTCTCAGTTTCAACTGTGAAGAGAAGACTTCAAGCTGTAGGTTTGACAGGTCGTGTGGCAGTAAGAAAGCCATTGCTAAGATGGCAAAATAAGAAAAAGAGGCTTGCCTGGGCCATGAAGCACCGCCAGAGGACGACTGAAGACTGAAAGAAGGTCTTATGGACCGATGAATCAAAATTTGAAATCTTTGGTTCATCACGCAGGGTTTTTGTATGCCGTCGAGAAGGCGAAAGGATGGTTCCTCAGTGTGTGACAACAACTGTCAAACATTGAGGAGGAAGCGTGATGGTCTGGGGCTCTTTTGCTGGATCCAGAGTCGGCGACTTGCACAGAGTGACTGGCACCCTGAACCAAAAGGGCTACCACAGCATTTTGCAGCGCCATGCAATACCCTCTGGTATACGCCTAGTTGGTCAGGGGTTCATCCTACAGCAAGATAATGACCCTAAACACACCTCACGGATATGTCAAAACTACCTACGAGGAAAAGAACAAGACGGTGGGCTTCAAATCATGGAATGGCCGGCACAGTCTCCAGACTTAAACCCCATCGAGCTGGTTTGGGATGAATTGGGCAGAAGGGTGAAAGCAAAGCAACCCACAAGTGCAACACATTCGTGGGAACTTCTGCAACAGTGTTGGGAAGAACCTCCCGAACAATATTTGATTTCCATTGCGGAAAGAATGCCACGAGTGTGTTCGGTGGTTATATCTGCAAAAGGTGGCTAATTTGCTGAGTAAAAAATTTAAATTAAATTTTGTTAAACAAAATGATTCTATGATTTCTTTTTTTTATCTCCAATTGTTTATTTGTTCTATGCTTAATTTTAGAGTACATTGAGACATTAAACTGCGTAAATTTCAATAAAAACTGGAAAAATTGAGGTGTTCCAAAACTTTTGATCGGTAGTGTATATGTGAGTACACATGAAGTCAGTTATATATTAGTATTCTGTTTAGTAATTAAGGTAAATTGTATACTTGAGATAAATATCATAGTGAGTGTGAGTTAGTATAAGATTGTGCTTCTTTTCACCCTCTCTACTTTTTCTATCCTCTACATCTCTCAACCAAAGCTCTCGATTATTTCGCACTTCCTTACTTTGCATAATAGCAACAAGTGAAAGTCCAGGCCTGTCGCGGAGCAGCGAATGCGGATCTGAAATAAATAAAGGCAAGCTTCGAAGCTTCTATGGATCTCTCGAAGCTTCCCTCACCTTGATCTGACTTGGCATGATGCCACAGGGACATGGCTACACCAATCAGAGAGAGAGAGAGAGAGAGAGAGAGAGATTGTGGGATTTCTCAGGATTGAAGGATATGTTCCAAGTGTCTGACCAGTTTGTGATTTTATCAAGGTCTGGAGAGAGGGAAGAGGTCGCTGTCTGTCTGTCATAGGAATGATGGCAGAGAGTGGCATCATCAGCAAAGGATTTTCCAGAGAGTTAGTGAGATCATTGATGGAGATTAGGAATAAGATGGGACCTGCAACACTGCATTGTAGTACTCCAGACTTGACAGGAACAGGGGAAGAAAGGATTCCATTGAGAGCCACACGTTGGATAAGAGAGTGAAGGAAGTCAGTAAATCCAAGAGTATAGTTGACCTTGGATTCCATATGCAGACAGTTCACAGAGTAAGGTGGGATGCCAGACCCTATCGAAAGCTCGAGATATGTCCAGAGCGACGGCTCTGATCTCATGTCTGACATTGAGGGCCTCCATCCATTGTTGGGAATTGTTGGTAGAAGGAGCACGTCCAAGGTGGAGTGACCAGGTCTGAATCCGAATTGATGACCTGAGATGAGGCTGTTGGGGAAAAGGAATGATTTTATGATGACTGATGATGGATTTCATGATGATTTTATGATGACTGATGATGGATTTCATGACCTTGAGGATAATTGGAAGAAAGCTAATTGGCCTGTAGTTAATGGGATTTGTTTTTACACCATTTATATAATTTGATGTTTGCTGACTTCCGAGCAGAATGGAAGATGACCTTGGGTAAAGGACTCTCTGCCTGCTCTGCTCTTCCATGAACTTTGGAAATCGTGTTAAAAAAAACAAAAACATTTGGAGTCTCATAAAAACATAGTGGATACAATTTATTATTATATTTATATATTTATACATAAATTTATACATAAACAATTTACAATTTATTTATACATAAACATAAACATATATACATAAACATAAAAATATACAATTTATACATAAACACATAAACATTAACTGGTATGTTATTTAATTTCTGAAGAGTTGTAATTTAAGACTAAATATTCATGTGGTATTACAATTGTTGGCATCCTTGTGGTGTATTTGAGTACATCTCTACTTCAAACCATTGATTGCATGTTTAAATAACTAGAACACTCGCTCACTATGGGAGCGGAAAAAGGGTCACTCCTCTTTGGGGTATATAGATTAGAGTCGATCTATGGGCGGGTCTCAAGAACATTGGGTGTGTTCATTCACTAAGTTTATTGTGAAGAGATCGCCAAGTGGTTTAAGCATTTGAGCAAGCACTCCATTCAAAACCGTTAAGGAACGGCTGGCTTGGCAAGCGCTAGCTAGCTGCTTGGTAAGTGAACACAACCCGAACTTCTCCCTTTCAGTTTCGTATCAAACAGCAGGAGCGAGTTTCAAAGGTTCGCTATGAAAAATGCCACGGTCGTGGCAGAAAGGGCCATGTTATTAACCCAACATTTGTGGGTTATATAGAGTACAGTAGATCTTCGCTGAATTCTGTAAATAAACCTGACTTCACGGATGTCGGGATTCCTCCAAATTTCTTCATTTAGTGTTATAAACAGCATTAGCGACTGTTTAAAAAGCTAAGCATACGTGTTTGTGTTTTATAATATTTTTACTTCCTGTAGAAGCCGTTGCTCCCATGGAAACGCCACTATAACTATCAGCTATTTATACACGTTATCATTGCAGGAAAAACGCCTTGGGGAAGTGGGACATTATTAGTATTAATATTGTTTTGTAATATAACATCAATAATATGCGATTATCATTAATTTTGTTATTCAAAGCGTCTTTGGAAAAACGCCACGATAAATCTTCTTCTTTGGACAAACGCCACGATAAAGCTAATTTAACATTGATATACACCTCAACATGTAACCCATTGACGGCAATGGTGGGGAAAACCCGCTCGGGGGAGAAAACCCCCTTGGGGGGAGGGGGGGCAAATGAATGTGTTTGGTTGAGATTGGATAAGTAAGGACGGAATGTATTGGCATAAAAAATTCATCAGACAGACAGACAGACAGACAGACAGACAGACACGAAATGGCGTATTTTAGTATGATAGATAACCCTTGGAGTCGTTCATGGTAAAACGTATTGATGTAGTCCTTCCCATCGGACATCTTCAGCAACACCCTGCGGCAGAGGGGGCCAAGTCCGGTGTTAATTCTCACTCCATGAAACATCCATGGCCACCCTTGCTCCGTGTACGGGAATTTGATGATGATTAAGTCATTTGTCATATGCCTCTTATTTTCTAAACTCGTTCAGAATGATCATCTGCTCGATATAATTGTGCTTGCATGAACCATTCAAATTATTGCCAAGCACAAGGGTCGGGTGGGAATGGAGGGTGAGCGCAGACGTTATGAGTTAATGTGTTAATGGTAATGGTGATCAAGAGTGATAAATTAGCTAATAGTGACTAATCATTTCACGACCTGTGAACGTTTATCTTAACTTAACATCATTTATTATTTAAAAAAATATATATATATATATATTCATAGATATATATTTATTTATTACAGCTTTTAAAATCATTGTTTACTTTTGAGAAAGCAACATAACCTTATATTTCAATGAGATGATGTTTATTTAGACTTTAGAGTATGGGTTCTCCAAGTGGTCCCTACCGCCCCCCAGTGGGCACTGGGAACTTTCAGCGGGGCGCTCGAGAGTCCACGGGCGGTAGGGGGCGCTGGCAATGATTTGGGGGGCACTGGCGATATAGAGGAGCAGCGGCGATTTGGAGCGCTCATTGAGCTTCCTGCAGTCTGAACAGGTTACCCGGCGCCATTCGGCAAATTGGCCATCCAATCAACGACCACATTCTTTCCCCCTTCGCATGGTTTTTATGATCACATATTCGCTGATGTCATGTAGGTATTTTCTTGTCCATACATGTTCACGCAACAAACATGATAGTGTAGCGGTTACCGCTGGATGCACACAATCGCCTTGCACCGGCCAGAACACGGCCAGACGCGCCTCTCCCGGGCATGCCCGGACTCACTGTTCCCGGGCACGCCCGAACCTCCCGGGCACGCCCGAACCTCCCGGGCACGCCCGGTATCGTCTTTCCCGGGCATGCCCGCTCTCGCCTTTCCAGGGCTCACCCAGAGCGTCCGGGCATGCCCGCTATCGCCTTTCCAGTGCTCGTCCAGAGCGCCCGGGCACGCCCAGCCTCGACTTGCCAGGCCGCAGCCAAACACGCCCGGGCAGGTCCAGACTCGCCTTTCCAAGGCTCGCCCTTGATACCCGGGCATGCCCGGTATAGCTTTTGCCGGGCAAACTTCCCGACATAAATGTGTATATATATTGCTGCCCGATAAACGGGCTGGTCAGAATACCTGAGCTGTTTTGTTTCAATAAAGCAACTCGGACGAATTCCGTCTTTGGTCGCGTCAATTCTTTCGACTCGCGTTGGAGCGCAGTTCCTTCAATAGTGTATGACACCAGCGAAATACTATTGGCCGCCAATGCGGCCAATAGTACAACACTAATTTTTGTCACGTGGTGCCATTTCAACCAATCGGCTTGCAAGAATCTTTTTATGTGGGATATAATACACTCTATTCGTGCTGGACTATTCAACGTGCCCGGTTCAACTTTACAGCCTGGCCTTGCCAGCACAGACATTGGGCAAGGTATGAACAGTCAGTGTTAGCGCTGGTGTTAGTCTTTCGACATTTTGGCGTGTTGATTTCGTTATTCAAAAAAGCTTCACGTCCGGTCGGCTTCAAGATGTCGGCCTCAAAGAAAAGTGTCGTCAGTATTCCGTTGAATACATCAAGTATGGATTCATTCCATCTCCGACGAACAAACAGTTACCGATGTGTTTGTTGTGTGGTATCACGCTGTCCAATGAAGCAATGAAACCATCTCGACTGAGCGAGCACCTGAGTAAAAAGCACAGTGATGAGGCTCGCGCAGAGGTCCGCCATTTCCAATCGCTGAAAGAGAAATTTGAGAAGCGATCCACGGTAACGACGATGTTCAAAGCCAGCCAAAAGCTCGTGGATAAAGGACTGGAAGCGTCGTATAAGCTGTCATTGCTCATCGCCAGATCAGGAAAACCGTATTCAATCGGCGAACAGTTGATCAAACCAGCTGTTGGGGAAGTGATAAAAACCGTTATGGGCCAGGATCCGAATCCAGTTCTCTCGTCGATTGCGCTCAGCAATGATCCCGTGGCCAGGCGGATTGATGAAATGTCATCAGATGTAGAAGATAAGCTGTGTGGTGAGCTGAGAAGCACACACTTCGCCATCCAGCTGGATGAGTCCACTTTGCGTGACAGTGAAGCTCTGTTACTCTGCTACGTTCACTTCATCCGTGATCTGGAAATGGTGGAAGAAATGTTGTTTGCCCGCTCTCTCCAGACCGATACGAAGGGTTCTTCCATCTTCCAAACGTTGGAGAAGTAGGCTACTTTACTGATGAGAACATACCGATGGAGAACATTCTCGCTTGCGCGACGGACGGGGGACCAGCGATGGTTGGCCGCCAGCGTGGTTTTATTGCGCTTCTGAAGAACCAGGTACAGTCCGTGTTCGCCATTCACTGTGTCGTGCACCGCCAGCATCTTGTAGCAAAAGCTCTCAGCACCAGACTTCATACATCACTCCAAACAGTAATCAAAGCAGTGAATAAAATCAAGGTGTCGTCTCTGCATGATCGGCTGTTTCGTCAGCTTTGCCAGGAGAACGATGAGGCATTCGAGCGGCTCCTGTTGCACACCGAAGTTCGATGGTTGTCCAAAGGCGCTTGTTTGACCCGTTTCCTCAACAGTGGTCGAGTTTCTGTCGGAAATTGATACGGAGCTATCGGAGAAAGTGAATGCGATTGAGCATGATGTGGCTTACCTCACGGACATATTCAGTGTACTGAATGATGTCAACAAACAACTCCAGGGTGACCATATGACGCTGATGAAAGCAAAGAAAGTGATCGGCGCGTTCGTAACCAAGGCGACTCTGCACAGGGAAACCCTCGGCCGCAGAGATGTGTACCACTTTCCCCGGTTGGCAAAGGAAACTGCTGTTTCTGATGAAGAGCTGCTCGTTTATCGCAATCACCTTGAGAAGATTCGTGGAGATGTGGAGCAGCGTTTCAGAGACATGCTAGAACTGTCGGTGCCAGCATGGGTGATCAACCCATTCAAATGTGACATTCAAGATGTGAAGCGCGAATTACAGGACGAAATTACCAACCTCCACAATGATGATGAGGCGAAGGCAAGATTCTCATAGCATGAATACAGCAAATTCTGGATTCTGGAGCGGGGCAAATACCCCGCAATGTGTACAGAGGCAGAACTGCTGCTGATGGCGTTCCCCACATCATACCTCGTTGAAAGAGGATTCAGCGCCATGATGGTGCTGCTGACCAAGTACCGAAACCGCCTTGACATTACCGAGAGGGGCGATCTGCGTCTCTACCTCACTGAGATGGAGCCAGACGTTCGTAATCTCGCAGCGAGTCACCAGGCCCACCCTTCACACTAACGGTATTTGGGCCTGTGATAACAGATTCCCAGTTTGCCTCACCTGGGCCTGTTCTGCTGAAACATTGTAGGTCGTGCAACATAAAATAAAAAGTAAAGTAAAATAAAGTAAAATATTATTCAGAAAATATTTGGCTTCTGTTATTTTTGCTTCCTATCTACATAAATTCTGGGTGTCCGACCACGAACAATAGGACAAGGGGGGCATTGGGCCGGTCCAAGAGGGCAGAAGGGGGCGGTAGTCCAAAAAAGTTTGAGAACCACTGATTTAGAGCCAAATATAAATGATCAACCTTTTGTAAGTTACAACCTCTCTTTTCTATTTTGATGACGAACAATCTGTTTTCCTGCAGGAAACATGAACATTCTGAAATAAAAAATCGGACATACCGCACAGCGTCAATCAGCATCGTACAGAGCAATAATATTGGTGGCATCTTCCTCACCCAGGTACCCATGGCGCACCCTCCTACGCTGTATATCGATACACAGCATGTTTCTTGGCGGTACTATGAAGGCGATTTGTGTTCTACACTCTTCAATTGTATAATTCAATTCAACCATAGTCCCCTTTCGCTCCGCGGTGCGACGGGGGACAATACACGTTTGGAGATGTTTAAAGGGATATAAATAAATAAATTCAGAGTTTTACCACTGTTTTACTCAGCTGCTATTACATCACCCTATCTTACACGTTGTATTCGTTATTTGTGCCTGTTGTTTGTGTCCTTTATAACATCCTTAAAAACAGTAAATTTCCTGTTTGGAATGATTTTTTTATTTTTCCTTAAAAACAGTAAGTTTCCTGTTTGGAATTATTTTCAAATTTTCCTTAAACACATTAAGCGAGGCAAGGCAGAGTAAAAATGTTATCTCACTCCTCTCTGAGCATGAGTGATCGGGATGAATTCTGAGCCAAGGAACAGTAAAACGACTGAGCCAAGGAAGTCTTCCGATTCTGGTGCCAATTTGTCTTCAAAATATAGCATTTGATACAAGTTGTTCTTCGATCATAAACCGACGATCATAAACTGATCGGACGGACAGACAAACATTAACCAATTGTTTAACCCTGGTTTTCGCTTCATGTGTGTGGGATAATTGCTCACTGAATGTATCCGTATGTGTTCCATCAATCCGTGAGTTGGTGTTGCCACATACCACGGTGGTGGGGGATTAGGTGGGGGAGATGTGAGAAATTTAGCAAGGGGTGACTAGCAGGACACCCTGCACTAACTAAATGGTTTTGTTGAATAGTAAATTCATGAGAAACAATTTTCTTTTTGAGTTTAATTAAACTATTACATTTTGTTTGATAAAGTTTCCGTCACATGGTGGTAAAGAATGAAATTTCCCGATTGCTTTATAACATTGCGTATGTAGCGGTGGCTGACAAGTGAATGGAAGTTACTCCTTGAAATCTGGGTGGATGCAAAATCCTTGGTTGGCCATAATTGGCATTTCATTAACCTCTCACCCTCAAACAACAAGAAACACGTCTCATCATTTTATCTATCTATAATTCCAGTAATCTCTGTACGTTTGTACGTTTGTACGTTTGTCTGTCTGTGACCGCTGTTTCTCGACAACCACGGGTCCGATATACTTTTAACTTGCCAGGTATATTGCTGGGGACCCGAGGATGTGCCTTTTCAAGGTTTCATATTAATCGGACAATTACTTACCGAGCTATGTCCAAAAAACGATTCAACCAATCAGAGAGCAGCGAACGATCGCGTGTGCCGGCGTTGCGAATGGACCAAACCATTCCATGTAAATAGAGGGGGGGGGGGGGTTCTGTGGTCGTTGCGAATGGACGAAACCATTTCATGTAAATAGAGGGGGGGGGATTGTCACTGTACTCGCAAGCCGTTCGCCGTTCGCTTTGGCGTTGCGAATGGACCAAACCATTTCATGTAAATAGAGGGGGGGGATATAATTTTAGATAGATATATAGTACGGGCATATATATAGTACGGGCATGCCCTAGTATTACAAAAAGGAGCAGCATCTGTCCATATGTGCATCTTTATTATAAAGCACTCATGTTGTCGTCGAGTAATAAAAATGGTACCGTTGGAAAACCAATAATCTGAACACCTGATTCTGAGGACCTTTCACTTACTCACCGCAGGCAGGTAGGTGGTCTTTCTGTCTACCGACTTCTCTCCGGCCTTGCTCCCCCAGCTCTGTCTGTGCTCTGTCCCCCAAATATTCCTGCAGGACGCAGAAGATCTGCCAGCAACCCTCTTATGGTGAAACTGACAAAATCATGACTCTCTGCTCACCTTCACTCTTTCATTCCTCTTTTCTCCCGCCTCTGGAACAAAATCCCTCACTCTCTTCAATCCCACTCCACCCACCAGGTCTTTAAAACAACTGTTCACCACCATCACTTATCTTCCCCCATCCAAAACATTGATCTTTTCTACCCCCGTTAAAACACCCCGAATCCACCTCTTTAAATCCCCAATTACCTTCCGAGAAATTCCTAGACGACGTGTTCATTTGCTTTATACAGTGTACCCACTACCCCTCCCTCCTCCCCAGCCCTCCCCCTGCCACAGATCTACTGACATCCTTGTTCTCTACTGTTGTTGTGCTTATGTGTTTCCCTCTCACTCCCCCTCTTGTCTCCCGCTCCCTTCATTGTACGTTTTATGTGTCTGTGCATGTTTTTATGTTCAATGTGTTAGCTCTTATACGAGCCTCGACTCTGTATACAAAAATAAATAAATAATAGATTTACTTGTAAAACATCGTTTTCATTTTTTCACGATAAAAATTCCTTATAGCAGGTGTGTGTTCCGTTAGCAAGCAGCTTGCTATCGCTTTCCAAGCCAGCCGTTCCGTATTACCCGCTTTGCAAGGCGCTCGGCAAGAGGAGCAAGTGATAAAGAGAGACACTTCGGTATGTTCGTAAAAATGGCCGTCGCAGTCAACTTCAAAATGATACTACGACCAATGAAATGTACCTTGTTATGTATACTCATGATATCATTGAAACGCGCATTTCATACCTTTATTTTTTACTTCTTCCACAAGCCATGTGTGAATCTTGAAAATAACATTTTACAACCATTTGATTGGGGGTGGTGTCTTTTCCCGTGTTGTCATTATTGATGGTTGTAAAGCGCGGCGTTACGCGCGCTGCTTGTGAGCAAGGACGAAGCGGACAAGCGGTAACATATAAACGTCTTTATTGTAAGAGCACACTGTAACACTGAACTGCTCCGGGCTGGTCGCCCGGTGTATATCATGAGGCCACGCCTACCCCTCGGGCGTGGCCACCGCCCACTTGGTGCGTGGAATGATGTCACCACGCCAGTGGGCTTTTGTGTCCGCCACACGCGCCCCCCCAGAATTCCCGCGCACCTGGAGGGCCAGTTTGCGGGGCAGACGAATGACCCGGCTGAAGCGCCCCCTGGCGATTGGCGGCGTCCGGGGTGCAGGGATGCCAGGTGGGATGCCCCTGGCTGCCCCTGGGATGGGTGCAGGACCGGGGGGCGGCGTGGCGGCGGGGCTGGGCGGTGCCGGGGGTCCGCCCGCAGGAGGGCGGCCCCGACGTGGGGGTCGGGCCACTGGCGGTGGATGGTCCACATCGAGGTGGGCCGGCTTGAGGGGGTCTACCGAAACGCGGTCAGGAGTACCGCCGATGTCCAGGGTGAAGTGCTTCGCCCCGGTCTCCAGCACGCGGAAAGGCCCGTCGTACGGGGGCCGCAGTGGTGTCCGATGGGCATCGTGGCGGACGAAGACGTACTCCGCCGTGCGAAGCTCCGGGGCGACGTGCGTCGGTGGGTGCCCGTGGCATGCCGTTGGCACCGGGGCGAACCTCTGGGCGGTCTCTTGCAGAGCGGAGCGCTGCTGTGCCGCGGACCATGGTGCCGTGGTGTCGGGGAGGAACTCGCCCGGCACCCGCAGCGGTTGCCCGAAGACCAACTCCGCCGTGGATGCGCGCAGGTCCTCCTTGGGCGCCGTCCGGAGGCCCAGCAGGACCCAGGGGAGCCTGTCGACCCAGCCGCCGTCGCGGAGGGTGGCCCGGAGCGCGGCCTTCAATGAGCGGTGAAATCGCTCACACAGGCCGTTAGCCTGGGGGTGGTAGGCCGTGGTTCGGTGCAGCCAGACCCCGAGCCCCTGCGCAACCGCCCCCCAGAGCTCCGAGGTGAACTGGGGGCCGCGGTCGGATGAGATGTCTGAGGGGGCGCCGAACCGGGCGACCCAGGTGGCGATGAAAGCCTGCGCGACATCGGCCGCCGTTGTCGACGCCAAGGGCATGGCCTCCGGCCACCGGGTGGTGCGGTCCACCATGGTGAGGACGTAGGTGAAACCCCGCGAGGGGGGCAGAGGTCCCACCAGGTCCACGTGGACGTGGTCAAACCGGCGTTCCGGCACTGTGAACGGGGCCAACGGGGCCTGGGTGTGCCGGTGCACCTTGGCGCGCTGGCACGCGAGGCACGTCCTGGCCCAGCCGCGGACGGCCTTCCGGAGGCCATGCCAGACGAACTTGTCGGCGATCAGCCTTTGGGAGGCCCTCGCGCCCGGGTGGGACAGGCCGTGGATGGCGTCAAACACCTGGCGCTGCCAGCCCGCGGGCACGGTGGGGCGAGGACGCCCGAGGGAGACGTCGCACAAGAGGGCCGCGCCCGCGCCGTCGAACGGCACCTCGGTGACGCGGAGGCCCGTGACGGCGGTCCGCAAGGCCTGGACGTCGGGGTCAGCGGCCTGGTCCGCTGCCATCCGGGCATAGTCGATGCCGAGGTGGACTGCATGGGCGACGGCCCGGGAAAGGCAATCCGCCACCGGGTTGTCCTTCCCCGCGACGTGCTGGATGTCCGTCGTGTACTCGGACACGGCCGAGAGGTGACGCTGCTGCCGGGCCGACCACGGCTCGGTGACCTTGCCCATCGCGAAGATCAGCGGCTTGTGGTCGACGAAGGCAGTGAACGCCCGGCCCTCGAGCAGATGGCGGAAGTGCCTGACCGCCAAGTGAAGTCCGAGCAACTCGCGGTCGAAGGTACTGTAACGGCGTTCGGGCGGGCGAAGCTGCCGGCTAAAGATCGCCAGCGGTTGCCAAGCTCCACGCACCCATTGCTCGTGCACCGCGCCCACCGCGTAGTCCGAGGCATCGGTGGTGAGGGCGATCGGTGCATCGGGCGCCGGGTGCGCGAGCATGGTGGCGTTAGCCAAGGCGAGCTTCGCGCCCGTGAACGCCGTGTCCATCTGCTCGGTCCAGGTAACGTCGCCTTTGCCCGGCTTACCTCGGAGAGCTTCGTGCAGGGGGCGCAGGAGCTGGGCGATACGGGGCAGGAACCGATGGTAAAAGTTCACCATGCCCAGGAACTCCTGCAGCCCTCTGATCGTGCGGGGGCGCGGAAACCCCTTCACCGCCTCCACCTTGGCCGGCAGGGGGACGGCTCCGTGCCTGGTGACACGGTGCCCCAGAAAATCGATTGTGGCGGCGCCGAACCGGCACTTTGCGGGGTTCACAATCAGGCCATGCTGGCCCAGGCGTTCGAAGAGCGTGCGGAGGTGGCGTAGGTGCTCTTCGCGGGACGCGCTGGCGACGAGGATATCGTCCAGGTAGACGTAGACAAAATCCAAGTTGCGCAGGACGCTGTCCATCAGTCGCTGGAACGCCTGAGCCGCATTCTTCAGACCGAAGGGCATGCGCAGGAACTCGAAGAGTCCGAATGGCGTGATGACCGCCGTCTTCGGGACGTCCTCCGGCCTGACGGGGACCTGATGGTAGCCGCGTATGAGGTCCACCTTCGAGAAGAAGGACCTGCCCGCCAAACGGGCGGAAAAGTCCTGAATGTGGGGGACGGGGTAGCGGTCGGGAGTCGTGGCGTCATTGAGACGGCGATAGTCCCCGCACGGTCGCCATCCCCCGCCGGGCTTCGGCACGATGTGCAGCGGCGACGCCCAAGCGCTCTCTGAGCGCCGAACGATGCCGAGTCGCTCCAGGGTAGCGAACGCCGCTTTTGCCACCGCCAGCTTCGTCGGCTCGAGGCGGCGTGCCCGGGCGTAGACCGGTGGCCCGACGGTGGGGATGTGATGGGCCACCCCGTGCTTGACGGCCCCCGCCGAGAAGGTGGGCCGCGTGAGGGCCGGGAAGCCGGCGAGGAGGCGGGTGAATGCGTCCGCTGCCGGAAGCGTACAGACCAACGTGGCCGGAACCGAATCGTTCGGCAAGCCGCTTGGCAAGCCGCTCGTTGAGCTGGGCAACGCACAAGCGAGCGAGCTGAACGTCTCGGCCTGGACAAGCCGTCTGCGCTTGACGTCGACCAGGAGCCCATTAGCGCACAGGAAGTCCGCGCCAAGCAGTGCCATGGGCACGTCGGCGGTGACGAACGTCCATCGGAAAACCTGCCCTCCAAACCGCAGAGAGAGGCAGCGTTTTCCGTACGTACGGATGGGCGTCCCGTTCGCGGCAAGCAGCGCGGGGCCCCCACCCGCGGCGTGCTTGTCTGACGTGCCGGCGGGAATGACACTCACCTGCGCTCCCGTGTCGCACAGGTAACGGCGCCCGGAGAAGGTGTCCGTTATGAATAGCAGGCTGCTCGAATGGCCGGCGCTCATCGCCACTATTGAGCGCCGGCCCGGGCGTTTCCCGACCCGTTGAAGGAGCACGGCGGATGACACCGCTGAGCTTCGTGGCCGAACTTGGCGTGCAACCAGCACCAGGTGGTGGAGCTGGAGGAGCGCGGCTGGCTCCGCCAGGCCGGTGGAGTTGGCGGGTTTCCCCGCGGTGGCGGTTTTCGCCGCGGCGGTGGGCGGGGCGTGGCGGCGTTCACGAGGTGCGTATCAGCATGCTGCTGAACATCAGCGTGCTGTAGAAGCTGATGCTGTGGAACATGCTGCTGAACATCAGCGTCGAGGGCCGTGACGGCCACGCCGACGCTCGCCCGCGTGTCCGAAGCGGCGAAGTACCTGTCCGCCTCGGCTGCCAATGCTCGGGGTTCCGTTAGCTCGGTCCCGGCCAACGCGAGGCGAACCTGCGCTGAAAGTTGGCGCCGGAAAAGCGCCCGGAATAGCGAACCGGGGGCTTCGTCGCCCAACAGTGACAGCATATGGTCCATTCGGACCGACGGGCGCGTCTCACCGAGCTCGGGGAGATCCAGGAGGCGGTCGGCCCGTGCGTCGTCCGTGAGGCCGAACGTGGCTAGGAGTAGCCGCTTGAGTGCCTCGTACTTGTGGCCGTCCGGTGGGTGGCGAAGGACAGACACAACTCGAGCGGCCGTGCCGGGCCCGAGGGAGGCGACGACATGGCAGTAGCGCAGGTCGTCGTTGGTGAGGCGCCGAAGCTGAAATTGGGCTTCGGCTTGAACGAACCAGACTTCGGCCTGGGCCTCCCAAAATTCGGGAAGTTTAATCGCCATTGCCTTGTCGTTGGCCATTGCAATGGCGTCGTGTTCGGAAGGATCGCTACGGCAGATCCAACGTCGAGGGTCACCAGTAAAGCGCGGCGTTACGCGCGCTGCTTGTGAGCAAGGAGGAAGCGGACAAGCGGTAACATATAAACGTCTTTATTGTAAGAGCACACTGTAACACTGAACTGCTCCGGGCTGGTTGCCCGGTGTATATCATGAGGCCACGCCTACCCCTCGGGCGTGGCCACCGCCCACTTGGTGCGTGGAATGATGTCACCACGCCAGTGGGCTTTTGTGTCCGCCACAGTTGCTCCATTACATAGAAACACCATTGTTAGTTACACTCTAAACAAGGACAACGAAACACGACAACGTCCATCTACAACATCAAATACACCTGATACTTGAATGATGGGTCCGATGAAGCTTGGAGCATGCGATGATCTTAATATAATTCACCAAATGTCTGTCTGTCTGTTCCCAGGTATCGCAAAAAAGGCTGAACCGATCGCAACGAAATTTTGGGTGGGTAATCCTGGGACCCCTGGAGTAAAATGGCTATATTGTTTTTCCAATTATTTACCTATTTTTCCAAACACGATGGAATAATATTTACCGATATGAACAGTGATGTGGATTTTATTGAAATTCTACAAATACTGTTTAGATTTTGATGATTTGCGTGTGATATGATTTAACGGATGTTTATATAAATCGTTTAAACTTAAAAAACCTTCAATTTCTGATATTTTGCCTTTTCATTTGGGCCTCCCAACTGAAGCCCCGCCCGTAGGGCGGGTACTGTTGCTAGTTATTATAATCAAAGAAAAGAGATGATAATGATAAACTAAAATGAAAACCGAAAACTAAATGGTAGTTTCTACATAAACATTAGCATGGCTCTCAAGGTGCTGAAGGAGACCATCTGAAAGTGAAAACCGGCCAGGAAGGATCTTCCAGATTGTAATTACTCCATCAACAAAACCAACAATAGAGACACACAGGAAAAGGCAATGGCATTTTCCACCTCGCCGTGTCATATTTTCACTTCTCTCACTCAAAAGCAAGTCAAGCGAGGGATGAAACTGGGGCCCGGAGGATGCCGAGTCAGCCGCCTTGGGTCGGCGTGCTTGTTCATGGTAACAAAGTCTTGGATCATTAGCACAAGGTTTGTGGAACTTGAAACTTCTGTAATTACCAAAGAGTGCTTTATGTGCATGGAGAATGCAAAGTGCAAGAAAAGGTGAAATGAAATTTTAATCTGCACATAAAAGCTCAAGTTTATCACAATTTGGCCGCAGAGTTGATGTGAAAGTAATGGAAAAAAATTACATGCTGCATCTCTTGGCTTTTATAGAGCAATTCAGCCTCGATAAATCAGAGAAGATATATTGAAACTATCAAAGCCATGCGTAACAAGCCCAATTTTTGCTGCGTTTTTGTTGCTAAAAAATTTTTTTTTGGGGGGGGGGGGGTAAGGGATGGGGGATTTAAAGAAGGGTGTATTGACATCAAATAGGCCAGGTCAGGAATACAAATATCCACCTGCTCCCGGTAACATGTATCAGGTACTGCCTCATCATGGTCACGTCGGCAGCGACTAATCCGGCAACCCACCTGAGTCGGTATCCTCTAGTGCATTGCGGAGGACGGTGCCTAGACACCCATTATGACTAAATAAAACATACTACCTAAAGGTGGCTCTTGGGAAGAAAAAAGCAGCCATATTGGTTGTTTTAGAATAGTAGGACGTCGGCAGCAACCACCCAGGATGGTACGACCATCCTGACTTAGGGGTGTTAAAGTGTGCCGAGAACAATCGTGCATTCAACCGCCCTCCACTACCCACTACCCACATGTATCAGGAATTCTTACTTTGTCTCACACAAAATACGCTACCAAGCTACATTTAACTTCTCTTCCTCATCTGCACCTTAAAATTTGTCTCCAAACTATCACTATTTTTCTCTGTTTCACCAACTGCTCGCCTAATATGACAAACCTCATAGTCCGTGAGATAGGTGTCGAATTTTGAGGTTTGACGAGCAAAAAGCGTCGCAAGACACCACTTTGATTTTCAGTTAGCCCAGTACCTGGAATGTCTATGCTGCAAAATGTCCAGGTCAGAGATGATCATGTCAAGAATCCTCTTACATGATTCGTTTGTCAAAGCAGCATCATGTGTTGCATGACTTATGTTGTGAAGTAGCTTGTACACAACATCAATATTGTGTCATACAGGTTCGGGAGATCTTCTGCATGATTGGTTTGGAGCTATTCTCCCAGCCTATCCAGGCTAACCTCACCAGAGCTTCATAAGTCACATTATGAAGACGGACAGGTTGTACTGCTTTCCATCCAGAACTTTGCTGATGGACCCTTCGATATTGACTCCTGAGTGAATTTATCTGGGTATCTCCATGCACTTTCTGTTGCAAACAATTAAGTAATAACAACACTCTGTCAAGCATACCCCACTCCATCTATCTTAATCTCCATAACTATTGCTCATAAGCCAATAGCTTTTTTTTATTGTATTTTGCCATATTGTAATGATTGTGCCATTTTGCTTTAAATATATACAATACTGCGGATCGAGAATACTAAAAACGAAAAAGAGCAGACCAATAAACATAAAACCTCTTGTATCCAATTTGTTGAAGCTCGACAAACTGTGCTCCTCGCACGATGCTCACAGACTCACAATCTGCATGTACAGCCTTGGAACACATAGTATTCTCACATGGGTTGACATAATAATAATCCTCTTTTGAGAGTGACATCAGCAGTTTAAGCAGCAGGTCGCTCCTAACTATTTCTGGTGGTACAAAACATACTGGACATAAGATCTGTCTGCCCCTTCTGCCTTGTTGATCCCAAGCTTGCTCTTACACTCCACCTGATGTTGACTTTCTGGAGGCTTTTCACTTTCCTTAACAAAAACAATATCTTTTTTTTTGTTAAGGATTCGACAGAAGAGAAGATTCTAAGCTAATTCTACCGAAGAGTTACACATACAGTCACGTGAAAAAGTAAGTACACCCCATGTAAAGTTTTGAGTTTTTCAACATATTTCAACATACAGCTATTTGATCATCATTTCAACAATATTTATAGATAAAGGTGATATAATATAACAAATATCATGAAACATTTACATTTTGTAGTCCATTGTAGACCTGGATTCGAACCCTGGTGTTGGTTTAGCGGTTAGGGTGCCGGCTTTGGATCCTAGGATCCTGGGTTCGAATCCCGGTCGATTGCTGAATTAACGCCAGGGGGGTTGACTCAGCCTGTCATCCTTCCGAGGTCGGCAAATTGAGTACCAGCTTGCTGGGATGAATGATCCCGGTGTGTACCCCGGTTTAGAATAGGTACACTGTATCTCTGCACATCGTAAGAGGTGACTAAGGGTTGGCGTCAGGAAGGGCATCCGGCCATAAAAATATTGCCTCAAACAGGGAACCATGATTGTCATGGGGCCCGCAAGGCTAACCCCTGCTCCAGCGGGGGAAATGGCCTTAAAACGGACATTCATATTCATTCATTCATTCATTCAGTCCATTGTACAATTTAAATAAACATGAATGCAAATTTCGCATGTGGAAAAAGTAAGTACACCCCTACATTTATCACTACTTCAAATACCTAAAATTAGAATCAGGTGCACCAGCTCAGGTGCAAATAATTAGAACATCGTTAGAGAGGACCATGGAGGAACCTGTCTTATTTAAACCTCAGACATTTCGTTTGGTTTGCTCTTTGTTGTTGAAGTGTGCGGCGTCACCATGCCTAGATCAAAAGAGCTTTCTGAGGCCTTCAGAAAGAAGGTTATAGATGCCTACGAATCTGGGAAGGGATTTAAAAGGATCTCCAAACAATTTGAAATCAATCATTCTACTGTCCGGAAGATCATCTACAAGTGGAGAAGATTCCAAACAACTGCCAACTTGTTCAGGCCAGGCCGCCCCAGCAAGTTCAGCCTGAGAGCAGACCGCAAGATGCTGAAAGAAGTCTCTAAGAACTCCAGAATGTCATCACGGGACCTACAGGTAGCTCTTGCCACTGTTGATGTCAAAGTGCACGAGTCTACCATTAGAAAGAGGCTGCACAAATTTGATCTACATGGGAGGTGTGCCAGGAGGAAACCTTTGCTGTCCAGAAAGAACATCAGGGCAAGACTAAAGTTTACCAATGAACACCTAGGCAAAGACCAGCACTTCTGAAACAATGTGCTCTAGACAGATGAGTCAAAGGTAGAGCTATTTGGCCACAGTACCAGAAGATATGTTTGGCGAAAACCAAAGACAGCATTTGACCACAAGAACCTGATACCAACTGTAAAGCATGGTGGTGGAAATATTATGGTTTGGGGCAGCTTTGCTGCATCAGGGCAAAGCTTTGGTTTGGGGCAGCTTTGCTTTTGCCCCACATCTCCCATATATATATATCACACTAAAATACGCAATTTGTGTCTGTGTTTGTCTGATGATTTTTGACCACGATACATTTGGTCGTCACTTATCCAGTCTCAACCAAACTTCACAGGAGACCAAGGGTCATACAATGGAGGTTGTAGCGAATTACACCCCCTCTCACCCCACTCTAAGGGGTATTTTTGAGGTGTATTTTTGAGGTGTAGATATGTTAAGATACTTTATCGTGGCGTTTTTCCAAAACCGCTTCTCATTACAAAAGTAATAACAATGCAAAATGATAATAGCATAAATGTTACTAGCAGTGTACCCACCCTATGGGCGTTCTCCTTCCAAGCCTACAACACATTTTCTGCCATCTCTTATTGGAGGATATTTTCTGCTGATACAACTGATTTGACTTGGATTTCTTGATTTTTTTCCTTGGGTAATATTGCTGGTTCTCTGTTCCACTTAGGTGGCCTTGGCTTTTGAGGTATCTAAATTTTCCAGAAAAAACAAACATCAACCGTCACCCTAGGTAACAACACCCATGACCAAACCACATTTACCTCCTCCCCCCTCCTCCCCCTTCCACCATCTCCTCAAAATCCCTCGTCAACCGTCACCCGAGCTAACAATACTCATGACAACTCCACACCTCCTCACCCCCTACCATCTCCTCAACATCCACCTTCAACCGTCACCCTAGCTAACAATACCCATGACAACCCCACATCTCCCACCCACCTTCCCCTCCACCATCTCCTCAAAATCCCCCTTCAACCGTCACCGGAGCTAGCAATACCCACGACAACCCCACACTTCCCCCGCACCCTCCCTTCAAAATCCCCTTTCAACCGTCACCCGAGCACACAATACCCACGACAACCCCACACCTCCCCCCACCCTCCCTTCAAAATCCCCCTTCAACCGTCACCCTAGCTAACAATACCCACGACAACTCCACATCTCCAACCCACACTCCCCTCTACCAACTCCTCCACCATCTCCTCAAAATCCCCCTTCAACCATCACCCGAGCACACAATACCCACGACAACCCCACACCTCCCCCACCACCCTCCCTTCAAAATCCCCCTTCAACCGTCACCCGAGCACACAATACCCACAACAACCCCACATCTCCCACCCACCCCCCCTCCACCATCTCCTCCACCATCTCCTCAAAACCCCCCTTTAATTGTCACCTGAGCTAGCAATACCAATGACAACCCCACACCTCCACCACCACCCCCCCCACCCTCCCCTCCACCATCTCCTCAAAATCCCCCTTCAACTATCACGCGAGCTAACAATACCCATGACAACCCCACACCTCCCCCCTCCCTCCCCTCCACCATCTCCTCAAAATCCCCTTCAACCGTCACCCCTAGCTAACAATACCCACGACAACCCCACACCACCACTACACAATCCTCCATCAACTATCACCGTAACTAACAATACTCACGACCACCCCACACCATCGCCCAACAACCATCACCCGAGCTAACAATACCTATGACCAACCCACACACCCAACCCCCTCCAACATCCCCAATCATTATCGGAATCCGAGCAGCTCGGAATGCACTGTCTCTATGTACTGTCGCCAGCAGGATCACAGTGAGTTCACAATGTGATGTCACTGGAAAACTCGAAAATCGACACTCTAGGGCTTTTTCAGCACTTTGTGATTCACAAATAAAATAAAATCCCCTTCAAAATAGACTGTGATTGATTGTCAATGGTTTTCAGAAGAAAACAAATTTGCATTTGGGTTCCCCTTTAACCCTTTGAGTACGGATGACGTTCAGTGCCGCAATTCGCGAAAATGTTTTGTGTACGGATGACATTACAACACGTCATCAACTATACCTATAAATAGATCGTCAGTACGTGGTTGCATTCCCATACCAAAATGCCAAATTAATCCCGTACCGGGGGTATTTTTATCCAAAAAAAATCCCGTACTCAAAGGGTTAAGGGTATTTTCGGTCTTCGGTGTCTTTTCAGTCTTTTGGTTATTTTTGGTCTTTTGGGTCTTCAGGGTGTTTTTGGTCTTTTTAGTCTTTGGTGACTTTTCAGTCTTCTGGGTCTTTTTGGTCTTTTGGGTGTTTTGGTCTTCAGGGTATTTAAGGGTTTTGGGGTATTTTGGGTCTTTGGGGTCCATTGGGTCTCTGGGGTCTTTTTGGTGTTTGGGGTTTTTTGGGGTCTTCAGGATATTTTGTGGGTCGGGGTCTTTTCAATATGTTAGGTCTTCGGGGTCTTTTGGGTCTTCGGGGTCTTTTCTGTGTTAGTGGTTTTTGGGGTATTTTGGGTCTTCGTGTCTTCAGGGTCTTTTTGGTCTTCAGGGTCTTTTAGGTGTTTGGAGTCTTCGGGGTCTTTTCGGTGTTTGGGGTTTTTTGGGGTCCATTCAATATTTTGGGTCTTTGGGGTCTTATTGGTGTTCAGGTCTTTTGGGTCTTTGGGGTATTTGGGGTATTTTCAGTCTTTGGGATCTTTTGGGTCTTTTGAGTCTTTGGGGTCTTTTAGGTCTTTGGGGCCTTTTGGGTCTTCAGGCCCTTTTGCATCTTCGGTGTCTTTTCAGTCTTTGGGGTCTTTTGAGTCTCGGAGGTCTTTTAGGTCTCCGGGGCCTTTTGGGTTTTTTTGGGGGTATTTGGGGTCTTTTCAGTCTTTGAGGTATTTAAGATATTCGGGGTCTTTAGCATCTTCAGGCTGTTTTGGGTCTTTTCAGTCTTTGGGGGCTTTTGGGGTATTTTGGGTCCTCGGGGTCTTCTCGGTCTTGTGGGTGTCTTGTGGTATCTGCCAGCAACCCTCTTCGGGTGAAACTACCAAAATCAAGACTCTCTGCTCATCTTCACACTTTCATTCCTCTTTTCTCCCGCCTCCGGAATAAACTCCCTCACTCTCTTCAATGCCACTCCTCCCTCCAGGTTTTTAAAACAGCTGTTCACCACCATCTCCTATCTTCCCCCATCCAAAACCTTGATCTTTTCCACCCCCGTTAATTCACCCCAGATCCACTTTTTTTTAAATAACGACATCTTTCCTGGAAGTTCTAGCAGTGCCCATGTGTTTTATAGCTCTCCCACCCTTGCCGCCCCCCTTCCCATGCCCCCCCCACTCAAGCCCTCTCCCTCCCACATCTCCCAAGTATTGTTTTACTTGTGTGCTTCCCTCTCTCTCCCCATCTTGTCTCCCACTCTCTATATTATATGTTTTATGTGTCCGTTTATGTTTTTTGTTCTTAATGTTACCTCTTACACGAGCCTCGACCTTGTATATAAAAATATCTGTTGATATGTCTATTGGATGGAGGTTCTCAATGGATCATGAGGCAAATACAAGGTTACGAATGCAAAGGAAGCCATCTCTGGCATTGTCAAGTGGTTTTGTTATGCCATACTCTGTCATTTATTATTAAATCCTTCAAAGCTAAAACAGAACCGTATAGTCCAATTTTGACATGAATACAAGATGGAATTCAGCATTTAAAATTTTCACACCCACACACGTTACAAGGACTTAGCCAGTATTTGAAGATTTTTTTTTGGTGCGAGCCTCTGTTGTCTGCATGTGGCAGGCACCCAGCAGAGATGCCAAAGATTATGCCGTGGAGGGGATGATTGAATGAAATATCTATAACATATGTACAAGCTTTCATGCTTCCGCTGCCAAAGGTATTATGTTTTCAGGTTGCCATCCGCTCGTGTGCCCCTGCACGATTTTTTTTTTTTTTTTTGTATACAAGATCGAGGCTCGTGAAAGAGCTAACATTAATCACACAAAAAGACAAACCGACACACAAAACACAAAAAACAAGGGGAGCGGCAGACAAGATGGGGAGAGAGGGGGAAGGACACAAAAGAGAGGGGGAAGAGGGGGAAGGACGATGATTTTGTTACCGCGATACCTTGTGAACAACTGAATTTTTTACGACGTAGCCAGTAGGCCAATGCTGCCTGGAACAACGTTTGTCTGTCCATCCGGTGTATGTATGTATGTCCCTCGCAGACATCCGCCAATCAGAGCTGAGGATCTGGTCACATGACAGGGGGACAGCAGATCCTCCACTCAGCAGATCGAAGCCCCCACTACGCTTTTTGGTCTTGTTTATTTGTTTTTCTACCAAACTTGGTACAAAGGTGTGTTATGATGCAAATATGAACCGATTCGATTTTGGAGTCAAAGGTCATTCGACCTTTATCTGAAAATATGAGTTTTTTTTACTGCGATAACTTTAACCACCAGTGAAATTTTACCAAACAAGCCAAAACTATGGACTTTGATACGAATATGAACTGATTACATTTTGCGTTCAAAATGTCAAAGGCCTAAGGTCAAGTCCCCTCTAATTTAAAATCTGTTTTACTGAAAAAACTTATGAACTACTTAAGAGGTTTAACCACACTTGACATACATCTGGAATGTAATACAAAGATGAACTGATTCAATTATATATCTAACAGGTACAGAGGTCAAAAGTTATATATCCTTTGCAAAATCATTTTGCAGACGATAACTCACAGCATCATGAGGTAAATACAAAGTTACGAATGCAAAGGAAGCAATCCCTAGCATTCTTAAGTAGATATGTTCAAGAATAAAAGGTATGTTCAAATAGTCAGCAATTAATAGAGGTAATTAATATACATTTTCAAGGTTGAATAATAAGTAATTAATAGACGTATTCACAGTCCAACTCACATTCAAATAGTACATAATTAATAGACGTACTCACATGGGTCGACCAAGACTTTACCTCGATGAGGGTTCACTGTCCACCCATGTTTTTCAGTCTCATATATTCAGTATATATATATAGAGTCGTGGCCAAAAATATTGGCACCCTTGCACTTTTTTCAAATAATGCAACATTTCTTCAAGAAAATTGTTCAAATTTTAAAATGTTCTGGTATCCATATTTGCATTTCTCGGGTTTGCGGTGAAACAAAACAAAAAAAGGTGAAAAATTACTAAATCTTTGCTTATTCTACACAGAAATCCTAAAATGGCCCGGAAATATTATTGGCACCTTTTAGAAGTTGTTAGAAATTATTAGATTTCAAGCAGGTGATTCTCCTTACTTTGGAATTGAACTCACCTTCGGTGAGTTGCAGGTGCCTTCAATATAAGCATCACCCATTCGACCAGTTTGAATAGAGAAAAGGAGTCATTCTGCTGTTTTGTGTCACTGTGTGTACCGTGATGAGCATGGAGAAAAGTAGGAAAACCAGAGAATTGTCTGAGGAGGTCAGACACAAGATTGTAGCCAAGCATGGACAATCTAAAGGCTACAATTCCATTTCCAGAGACCCTGATGTTCCTGTGTCCACTGCACGCAATGTTATCAGGAAGTTTAAGGCCCATAGCACTGTAGCTAACCTCCCTGAAAGTGGCCGCAAGAGAAAACTTGATCGAAGATTGCAGCGAAGGATTGTTCAAATGGTGGAGAAAGCACCTCGATCAACTGCCAAACAGATTCAAGCTGACCTTCAGACACAAGGTACGACAGTTTGAACTCGCACCATCTGTCAACAACTCAATTAAAGGGAGTTATATGGTAGGAGACCCAGAAAGACCCCACTGGGCTGAGAGAAAGACATAAGAAAGCCCAACTGGAGTTTTCCAAAACACACCTGAACAAGCCAAATTCCTTTTGGGAGAATGTCCTGTGAACAGATGAGACCAAATTAGAGCTTTTTGGTAAAGCACATCATCTCTATGTTTACAGAAAACAAAATGAAGCCTTCAATGAAAATAACACTTTCCCTGCAGTCAAACATGGAGGAGGTTCAGTGATGTTTTGGGGTTGCTGTGCTGCCTCTGGCACTGGGTACCTTGAATGTGTGCATGGCATCATGAAATCAGGAGATTACCAAGGCATTTTGGAGCGCAATGTTCAACCCAGTGTCAGAAAGCTGGGTCTCCGTCGAAGGTCGTGGGTCTCGCAGCAGGACAATGACCCCAAACACACTTCAAAAAGCACCCAGGAATGGTTCAAGACAAAACTATGGACTTTTCTGAAGTAGCCAGCGATGAGTCCAGATCTAAATCCCATTGAACACCTGTGGGGAGTTCTGAAAACAGCAGTTGAGAGAAGGCACCCTTCAAATCTGGGAGAACTGGAGCAGTTTGCACAAGAAGAGTGGGACAAACTGCCAGTAGAGAGGTGTAGGAAGCTCATTCATGGCTATAGGAAGCGCTTCACTGCAGTTATTTTGTCCAAAAGCTGTGCTACCAAATATTAAGTCGAGGGTGTCAATAATTTTGTCAATGCCATTTCTTTTAATTTTCTGATTTAAATGGATATATTAAGTTCTGAATCAAAAACAAAGGTTCTGTAACATTAATAGTGAATAAAGAATTGTGGAGAATAAATACTTTTGGCAATTTCAACTTATTTTTTGAGAAAATTGTGAGTTATTTGAAAAAGTTCAAGGGTGCCAATATTTTTGGCCACAACTGTGCATATACAATATACATAATATACATCTATACATATATATTACTATACATATACATATATAGTAATTGAGGTAAACTGATTTGAGAAACGAACATATATTTTAACCACATTTTCCCTTCTTCTACTCTCATTGCAAAAAAGGTCACAAATGGATCAGAGGAAAAAACACCGAAAAATGCATGAATGAGATTGAACCTTCACTCGACCACAAGTCTTTGCCAATTAAGTTAGGCAGTGTTCCAGTACAATGGCGACATGACATTCGGAGGTACAAGAAAAGCAACGGCAAATAGATTTGTAAATAAACAATCACCACGTTATAATCCACGAAATTTCCAATAATATTCCTCACTTCTTCATTCGTATGCAGCACAAGGTTTGCGGGGTAGCGTCATTGGCCGATGGGCGCCGCTGTGCCGCTGATGCGGTGCCCCCTGTATGCTTATTCCGCCCAGTTTAGCGTCCATCCAAGGAATGCCGCACACATTGATGAATCACCCTACCGTACTGTCAAGCTACAGTTTCGAGATGGGTCAGGATTCGAACCCAGGCTAGACAGCTTAGAGGTGAGTGTGCATACCTGTAGGCCCTAGGGCCTAGGCCATCCTCTGAGCCCACGTTCCTCGCTGTTCTCTAATAGTGGGGCGGCTTAGCCCAAATATTCAAAAGAATTGTGCATTTTGTGATACAAGCACCAAATTTGGCACAAATGTACATTAATATGTTGCGAACATTTTCAGATATTGGGCCACTTGAAATTCCGTAATTTTTTTTTTCAAATTTTTTCAAATTTCGTAATTTCAAATTTTTCGGGTGACACCGTCACAATTTCGGTCTTCGAGGCCGGCCGATAGGCAAAGTGTGACCGGAAGGGACGAGGTTCTCCTGACCACGTGGCCCTCGATCTGGGAAGCGAGAGGCGTTCCATTAGTGGACGCGCCCCTCACGCCCGACTTTTGGGCGGCCCCGGCAGGCCGTTTGTTTTGACGTTCCGTGACAGGCCCCGCACCCCCACCTCCGGGCCGACCGGAAGCTTGTGCTGAGTACATCATACCTGAACAACTCAGTGAGGCAGAACACAGCAGTGCACACCAGGGTGACCCCTTCAGTGCATAAACCAATTAACCTGTCCACTGCAGGGCATATAGAAATGAAGTTATTTTCTGCATATAATAATAATATAAGTTCAGTTCTATATAACAATTTCTGTTATCACCACTACCACTACAACTACCACTACTACAAGCTTTGTCTGGAATTTTGTGGACTAACAGACAAACAGACATACAGACAAGCTGGGATCAAAACATTACCTCCTTCCACCATTGAGTGTAGAGGTAAACATCATGGAAATTATATCATGCCCTAGATTTAATTCATGCTTACCCGTGTATTTGCTTCACTGGTTCACAAGGTCTTTTGCATACATGTAATTCAGACTCTCGTCTTCATTGCTGACCACACAATGTTCGCAACATATTAATGTACATTTGTGCCAAATTTGGTGCTTGTATCACAAAATGCACAATTCTTTTGAATATTTGGGCTAAGCCGCCCCACTATATCGGCCAGCCTCGAAGACCGACATTGTGACGGTGTCACCCGAAAAATTTGAAATTACGAAATTTGAAAAAATTTGAAAAAGAAAATTACGGAATTTCAAGTGGCCCAATATCTGAAAATGTTCGCAACATATTAATGTACATTTGTGCCAAATTTGGTGCTCGTATCACAAAATGCACAACAGGTTTGCTATGCTGCTACACTATAAGTGTATCGTGTAATTTCAGTCGCGATTAGTTTTTCCTTCGTTTATTTTGTTCCTTCCCTCACCAATCAGTGAGAACGACCCGTTCCCAATGAGAATGTCGAGCTCCCACACACATGGGGAAAACTTTTTGACTCCCCTTCATTTTAAATGTTTGCCTGGGATTTTCTTATCCACACTCTCCGTCCACGTTGATGTATTTTGTTGTGTGAAAACAGATTGGTGATGGTTCATCGTGTGGTCAATTTCCATTAGCCCTGCTTGAAGACGATTATTAAATGTAATTAAGCCTGTGAGTACATGAGCTCAGTTAATGAAGTGTAAATGTAGTTTATTTGTCAATTCCACAAGGCAGCTGGTGTAGGTGGAAATCACATTCCAATGTTGTGACAATCTCACAATTCCGACATTATGAAAACAACACTTTTTTCTTCTTCTTTTTCTACAAAATCACAAGGAAACTGAAAGTGTAAAACCTGCTTTGGGAAAATCATTTAATACTCATGAACTTTCAATTTTTTGTTTGTTTTGTATACTGAATCGAGGCTCGTGAAAGAGCTGACATTTATTTCACAAACAAATCAACCAGACAAACAAAATATACAAAAAGAGGGAGCGGAAGACAAGATGGGGAGAGAAGGGGAAGCACACAACCACAACATTTGAGAGCAGGGAGAAGTGTGGGAGGCAGAGGGCTTGGGGGCAGGAGGCGTGGGAAGGGTAGGGGGGGGGGGGGGGGTTATGTTACAATATCTTTCATAACGTCATCATTTTGTTTTTATTTTCAGCAGCACATGAGACATCATTCTCAACAACTGTACAGGTGAGGTGTGTGTGGGGTTGAGACACAACCTGCTCACATGTTGCGGCAATTGAAAAGTGTCAACGATGGATCCACTCAGGGGTGTTTGTTCAAAGATCAAGTCTCGAGTCTGATTCTTTGAACACGAGGTGCTATTCATCTGGGGCATTCCCTAACAAGTGCGTCTGATTAATTTTATACAGATTTGCGACTCATGGAAGAACAGAAAAACATTGGATAAAAGCCTTTAAATATATCTTGGGAGACAGTGGGAATTCGTCGGCTTTGGATAGATGTTCTAACGGGGTCTGAAAGGACGAGGACACGGATGAAGGAGAATAAGAGACGTTTGGTTGTAGTTGTTGGTTATCTACAGTATTGAAGTGCTGATGTACATACCTCAATTCATCGTTGAGATAGTTAACCAATTTTGAGGATGGAATCAACGGAAGTTGATCAAAGTAAGCTAACTTCAGTGAGGACACTGGACTGAGCTAATCATACTAAAATACGCCATTTCGTGTCTGTCTGATGAATTTTTGACGCCAATACATTCCGTCCTTACTTATCCAATCTCAACCAAACTTGACAGGATGACGAAGGGTTACATAATGAAGGTTGTAACACATTCATTTGCCCCCCTCTCCCCAAGGGGGGTTTCTCCCTCGAGCGGGTTTTCCTCACCATTGCCGTCAATGGGTTGCATGTTGAGGTGTATATCAATGTTAAATTAGCTTTATCGTGGCGTTTGTCCAAAGAAGAAGATTTATCATGATGTTTTTCCAAAGACGCTTTGAATAACAAAATTAATGATAATCGCATATTGATAATGTTATTACAAAACAATATTAATAGCCGGCGAAGCCGGTGTTGTCAATAAACGAGTACGTATTATGTTGAAAACCTGATTATGCCTTGGCTCGAGAATCCGAAGCGCAGTGGACGCAGCCATCTTGCGGAGGCGGAAGTATGCATAACAAATTTAAAACGTTCATTAGGAGTTTCTTTCACCCGTCGTCGTTTGATTCACAATCTTATGCACCTCCGATGTATTAATAAAATAATTTAAGACCAACATCGGCCCGCACGGGCCTGGTTATCTTCAACAAAACGCGTCACCAAACACCGGACCCAATGAGAGTCGAGCATTTGCAAAAATATTTCTAAAATGAAAGCGCTCAATGATGGGCGCCATCGACCGGATGCGGAAGGTTGCATAAAACAATTGCGAAAATGTTCAATAGGAGTTTGTTTCACCCGTCATTCTTTGATTCATAATCTAATGAAACCTCTCATTAGTAATTAAAATACGTTAAGACCAACCTCGTTATCTTGAACGAAAATCGTCATCAAACGCCAGAACCAATGAGATTCGAGCATTTGAAAAAATATTTTTTTACAAGCTTATTACGCGTTTCGGACAGTGAAAACGGCGTCAAATATTCTCACATTGACGAAAAATTATTTTTTAGAAATCTCGTGGCCGTCGGAGAACCGAATCAGCCAATCAGCGCCCTCGACACAGGACATCTTACCAGCGCCCTCGACACGTCTGCGACGCCGGGAACGAGGTTGGTGCAAAACAACCGACTCACGCGTAAGCATATGCTGCTCGAAATAGTTCTCATCATATGCTCAAATTTCCTAAGCTAAATCGTCATTGCTTTGGGCACTGTTGTCTGTTACGGAGAAAGAACAAGAACCGAAATGAAAGGAAAAATGGTACAACCTCCACCAGTGCTATCATCACTGAAACATGATTCGACAACAGTCCGTGGTAACTTGAGAGAGGTTTTTACGTTGCACCAAGTAAAGCCATCGGATGTGACACCATTGTCTTCTTTTTGGGAATATGCTGCAGTAGATGTCCCTGGTGATGGGTCATGTTTTTTTGAGGACTGTCTGCTCTTCTCTTTTACCAAGTCTTACCAGGTACGGTACCTACTACACCTACCTACTACCAACTACCTAACCTACTGATGCCATAGTGATGGGTAAAAATAGTGTCAAGAGGCTTTGGCTTCGCCGGCTCATTGCGGCTTTGCAGTCGGTACTAGTACTAATAATGTCCCACTTCCCCCAAGGTGTTTTTCATGCAGTGATAACGTGTATAAATAGCTGATAGTTATAATGGAGTTTCCATGGGAGCAACGGCTTCTCCAGGAAGTAAAAATATTATAAAACACAAACATGTATGCTTAGCTTTTTAAACAGTCGCTAATGCTGTTTATAACACTGAATGAAGAAATTTGGAGGAATCCCGACAAACGTGAAGTAAGGTTTATTTACAGAATTGGGCGAAGATCTGCTGTACTCCATATAACCCACAAATGTTGGGTTAATATCATGGCCCTTTCTGCCGCTACCATGACATTTTTCGTTGCGAACTTTTGAAACTCGCTCCTACTGTTTAATACGAAACTGAAAGGGAGGAAGACCGGGGTGTGCTCATTTACCAAGCAGCTAGCTAGTGCTTGCCAAGCCAGCCGTTCTTTTAGGGTTTTGAATGGAGTGCTTGCTCGAATGCTCAAACCACTTGGCAATCTCTCCACAAGAAACTTGGTAAATGAACACACACCCGATGTTCTTGAGATCCGCCCATAGATCGACTGTAATCTGTATACCCCAAAGAGGAATGACCCTTTTTCCCCTCCCACAGTCTGCGGGTGTACTATACCTTTAAATGCTGTTAATATCGTTAACATCAGTCATAACACCAAGCAACTGCTCTTTGCACATGTAGAAAGCCCTGTTCTCCTCATCATCCCACATAACTAAGACCTCTCAATCCTGGTGCTGTGTCAATCCCATCGCTCTGCATCGAACCCTCTCGATGGCAGCTATATCATTCTTTTTAAGGTGACCAAAACTGAGCCCAGGACTCTAAAATGTGGCCAAACAAACTTCCTTACAATTCCGACACTACTTCTTAAGATCTAAATTATGTCTCTCCGAATACATCCAAAAATTACACTTGCTTTTTTATTGCTGTCTGCTGCAGAGTATTTACTATTGTTAGCCCATCACCTGTGCAGGGGTTTTGCAATTTCTTGAAAAGTTAAATTTACATTACAATGTTCTACAAACAAAGGTATTTTCATGAGAATGATGGTGTTTGATTTGGATTGTTGGTGAAAACCCAGCTGGCCCATTAAGGTCTTTCATGGTGAAAGTGATCTGCCTGCCGCTCCTGCTCTGATCTACTTGAGATACCAATCCATACCGTGGTTGACTTTTAACCTTAAAGCAGCTGCGATGGGCATGGTAATGCAACCTATGAAAATGGAATAATGTCAAAAAAATCCAAAACCATGATCAAGACTGGATTTAACATTCAAATTGGATATCAAGGATAAAACTGGATATTAAGTACAATGTGTGGAGATCCTCGATATCAGACATGAGATTAGGGTCGTCTCTCTGGACATATCTCGTCTTCCATACAGTCTGACATCCTGCCTTGCTCTCCCAACTGTCTGCCTTTAGATTGCAAGGTCAACTCCACTCTTAGGCCTCTAATTTTGCCATCGCCGACTAGTCAGTGGTCTCTCTGTCTTCTTCTGCCTCATTTCTGGTCTTCACCATCAGCCCTTTCCATGCGTTGTCCCCCTCATTTATCTGCTGGACGCACGTGATCCACCAGCAACCCCCTCCTGGTGAAACTTCCGAAATCCAGAACCACTGCTCACCTCCGCTCATTCGTTCCACTTTTTTTTCCACCTGTGGAACCAACATCAACATTCTATTCAATCTCATTCTTCCTTCCTGGTGTTCAAAGCAGCTCTTCATTCCTACCCAAAACCATGATCTTTTCAATATTCGTTAAACCACCCCCAATCCCCCCCCCCAAACGTTCCTTCTGTATCCTTCTTTTTTTTCTTTTTTTTTTGTATACAAGATCGAGGCTCGTGAACGAGCTAACATTAATCACACAGAAAGTCAAACCGACACATAAAACACAAAATAAGGGGAGCGGTAGATAAGATGGGGGAGAGAGGGCGAAGGACACAAACACACCATTTGAGAGCAGGGACATCGAGAGAACTGTGGGAGGGAGAGGACTTGGGGGGATGTGGGAGAGGTATAAAACATATGGAGACTGCAAGGACTTCCAGGAAAGAAGTTGGAATTTCAAAAATGTGTATCTGGGGTAAATTAGCGGGGGTAAAAAAGATCAAGGTTTTGGCTGGGGGAAGATAAGAGATGGTGGTGAACAGCTGTTTTAAAGACCTGGAGGGAGGAGTGGGATTGAAGTGAGTGGGGGAGTTTGTTCCAGAGGCGGGAGAAAAGAGGAATGAAAGAGTGAAGGTGAGCAGAGAGCCGAGATTTTGGCAGTTTCACCATAAGAGGGTTGCTGGCAGATCTTGTGCGACCTGTAGGAATATTGGGGGGACAGAGCACAGAGAGAGCTGGGAGAGCAAGGCCGGAGAGGAGTCGGTAGAAGACAGAAAGACCACCAACCTGCCTGCGGTGAGTGAGTGAAAGGCCCTCGGAGTTAGCTTCATCGCAGGTGATTCCAATGATTCTGAAAGCTTTGGTTTCAACAGCGTGAAGTCGAGCTAGGTGTGAGGCAGGAGCACCGGCCCAGAGAGGGGAACAGTATACCATTGAGCTGCGGATGAAAGCCTTGTATGTGGCGAGGAGCTCAGGTGTGCCAAGGAAGGACTTCACACGACGGAGGATGCCCAGTCGGCGACTGGCTTTGGAGGCCAGCTTGGAAATGTGGTTTTCCCAGGAAAGATCATGGCAGATAGTGAGACCCAAAAGCTTGAGCGACAGAACTTCTTGGAGAGGATTTTTCAGAAAGTGGATGGGAGGGTTTTCCAGACGGTCTTTTCGGAGAGACATAGTAAGAATGTGAGATTTGTCAGGATTGAAAGACATGTTCAACTTCTTTGCCCAGTCTGTGATTTTGTCCAGGTCTGCAGAGAATAAGGAGGCTGCAGACTGCCGATCTGAGGGATGACGTATGGAGCGGCAGAGGGTGGAGTCATCAGCAAAGAGATAGAGAGGATTTTCCAGAGAGTCGGAGAGATCATTGATGAAGACCAGAAAAAGCACAGGACCCAGAACACTACCTTGGGGAACTCCAGCCAGAACAGGAAGGGGAGATGAGAGAAATCCATTCAGGGCCACACGTTGACTATGACCAGAGAGGAAGTCTGCAAGCCATGCGTGGAGATTTCCATGGATACCATAGGAGGAGAGTTTTGTGAGCAGAGCTGGGTGCCAGACCGTATCGAAGGCACGTGATATGTCAAGGGAGACAGCTCTGATTTCCTGTTTGGCATTGATGACCTCCATCCTTTGTTGAGACGGCAGAAGCAACATGTCCAGAGTAGAATGGCCTGGTCGGAATCCAAATTGATGATCCGAGATCAAGCCATTGGAGAAGATATTGTCCATCCCTTGCGTTCTTCCCTACCTCTCATCGTTCTTACCTACCTGGATCCCCTGGTTGTCCTTCTCTGTCGAGTTTCTCTCTCTGTCCTGTTCTTGGCATTCCCCTCTCTCCTGCTGTTATCTTTCCTATGCTGTGTCCTGATCTGTTATGTGTCCTCACTCTTCCATGAGCATAGACGTTATATAAAACATAAATAAACTACAGAATCAATCTTACCAATTGCTTTTTCCCCAGCAGCCTGCAGCAATTAAAGTGGATTTCTCTCACCTAATGAATTACCCCAGGTGGAATGAATGAATGAATGAATGATCGTTTTAAGGCCATTTTTCCCCATTGGAGCAGGGGGTAGCCTTGCGGGCCCCATGACAATCATGGTTCCCTGTTTGAGGCAGTTTTTATGGCTGGATGCCCTTCCTGACTGACTCCAACCCTTAGTCACCTCTTACGATGCGCAGGGATACGGTGTACCTATTCTAAATCGGGGTACACACCGGGATCATTCATCCCAGTGAACTGGTGCTCAATTTGCCGACCTCAGAAGGATGACAGGCTGAGTCAACCCCCCCTGGCGTTAATTCAGCGATCGACCGGGATTCGAACCCAGGATCCTAGGATCCAAAGCCGGCACCCTAACCGCTAAACCAACACCAGGCTAAATTACCAAAATTAAGGCTAATTACCCCTGGTGGCAAAGATTATAAATAAATTGACTCGTCTCAAGCACTTCTAGCCGAAGAAAGCTTCAAAAATACAAACAAACCATGAAAATCTACACACGGTAAGCCCTTTGATTGGGTCTTGTTTTGGGTCTTGCCCTTTGATTAGGCCTTGCAAACCCTCTCGCAGTCCAAATATGTCAAGGTCAAATGTTGTCACCAAGCAGATGAAAAGCTGAACAACCTACTAGTTTTGCCATGGCTCATCATGGCTCATCATGGCAGCTCATCATGGCTCATCACAACTCATCCACTCATATTGTGGCTCATCATGGCAGCTCTTAGCTGTTCCATCCACTTCGTGACTTTGAAGCCTCTCGGCTTATACACAGGTTGAAGAAGTTTCAACAGGGAATCATATTCTTTGTAAGAAGGTGTGGACCTCCACCAGGATGATTTAAACAATTTCAGCTACACCCATACCGACTGTGGAGAATGTAATCATAAAGTGGAAACCTGCAGGAAACTCAAACCCAGACCATCAATTTGGAATATCAATACAAAAGGGGAAAATGTGGCAAATCGTTTGATAGAACAGATGTAACTGTTTCATAGCACAAAACTTCCATTTCCTGACGAGCGTGTCCATTGAGCACTCGTACAGTTTGTCACACCTTGCACTTCACAATGAGTAAGAGTGTGGTCAGGGGACAGCATCACCTGACATGTCACTGTTGTGAATAACGATCATCAGGCTCTGGAATATGCAAACAGGTAAGGCAGATGTGCTCGAGCGATGAGTCGACGTGTACACTGGACAGGTCTGCCAGCAGGCTCTGCGGAATGTGATGAAGCATCATTTATGGTCTTGACAACAATGGCCACAAAACATGATAGAAGTAGAAGGACACTCGCTAGAGAGGATACCTCCGCCAGGCTGAATAGTTTACATTTTGTATCCCACAGATAGGCCGGATCTGGATTTGGACCTGAAACAAAATCGAATGAGCTAGTTCTTATCACTTACCCAACTAATCCACCAAGTTTTGTCATAAGTCATCCACAACTTCTAGAAATATCGTGCTACATATCGTCTTTGGTGCGAACACTCAATGGTGAAGAATCACTATATTATTATAAATCCTCGAGTTCGAATCCGGATCTGGATTCGGATCTTCACCAAAATCGAATTGCTTTGTCCTTGTCACACACCCAACATGTCCACCAGGTTTCGTCCGAATCCGTCCATACCCTTTTGAGATATCGCGTTATATGTCGGATTTACCTCTATCTCTCAATAGTGAAGAATCACTTAACAAATTCTCTGATCCGGATCTGGATCTTCACCAAAATCATATAAATTCGTTTGTGCCACATACCCAACCATCTCCATCAAATTTTGTCTGAATCTGTCCACAACTCTTTGAGATATCCTGTTGCCAAACAGACAGATAAACAGACAGACAGGAGTGAAAACATAACCTGCATCCACCTTTGGTCGTGGAGATACCAAAGGGATGCATTATGTGAGGCATGGCAGAAGATTCTACCTCCGTCCTATCAATAGTTTAAAATGTTTGATTTATCCATAGTTTGCTAATGTACGAGTCGCTCACATAAAAATGTATACAGATGTCTCCATCACCGCTGTATTGCATACGTGACTTACGCTGAAGCACACAGGGTTCTCCTCGGGCCTAACGCTCCACAGTAAAAACAAGAAAGAGCAATCACAGATTGCAGACCCTCGCCAGCATGTGTTTTCAGTGGTTTTTAAGACTTTTGTGTTAAAACAAATATGGCAGCCGAACCACGTGACAATGACGTCATCTTTTTTTCCCCTCCACCAGTTTATGCCGACATGACGCTCAAGAAATTTCATCTTGATCGGATGAAGTTTTGTACTTGTCGAATTATGACGTCAAAATGGAGTTACGTGAAAATCCCGGTCAAAATGGATCCCAAGACAGTCACGTGAAAAAGTAAGTACACCCCATGTAAAGTTTTGACTTTTTCAACACATTTCAACATACAGCTATTTGATCTTCATTTCCACATTATTGATAGATAAAGGTGATATAATATAACAAATATCATGAAACATTTACATTTTGTAGTCCATTGTATAATTTAAATAAACATAAATGCAAATTTTGCATGTGGAAAAAGTAAGTACACCCTTGGCTCTAATAGGTGGTATTGCCCCCTTTGGCAGAAACAACCTCAAGTAGGCGTTTCTTAGAACTGTCTACCAGTCTCTGACATCGACTGGGAGAAATTTTTGCCCACTCCTCCATGCAGAATTCTTTCAGCTGTGCGATGTTCGAGGGGTTTCTTGCATGCACAGCTCGTTTCAAATCCCCCCACAACATCTCGATGGGATTTAGTTCCGGGCTTTGACTTGGCCATTCCAGAACCCTCCATTTTTTTATTTTCAGCCATTCCTTGGTGGATTTATTGGTATGTTTAGGGTCATTGCCATGTTGCCAGGTCTACCTTCGGTTGAGCTTCAACTTTCCGACAGATGGCCTCACATGATCCTCAAGCACCCTCTGGTACAATTAAGGATTCAGAGTGGATTCTATGATGGTGATCTGCCCATGCCCTGATGCAGCAAAGCTGCCCCAAACCATAATATTTCCCCCACCATGCTTTACAGTTGGTATCAGCTTCTTGTGGTCAAATGCTGTTTTTGGTTTTCGCCAAACATGTCTTCTGGTACTGTGGCCAAATAGCTCTACCTTTGACTCATCTGTCCAGAGCACATTTCTCCAGAAGTGCTGGTCTTTGCCGAGGTGTTCATTGGCAAACTTTAGTCTTGCTCTGATGTTCTTTCTGGACAGCAAAGGTTTCCTCCTGGCACACCTCCCATGTAGATCAAATTTGTGCAGCCTCTTTCGAATGGTAGCCTCGTGCACTTTGACATCAACAGTGGCAAGAGCTACCTGTAGGTCCCGTGATGACATTCTGGGGTTCTTCGAGACTTCTTTCAGCATCTTGCGGTCTGCTCTCGGGCTGAACTTGCTGGGACGGCCTGGCCTGAACAAGTTGGCAGTTGTTTGGAATCTTCTCCACTTGTAGATGATCTTCCGGACAGTCGAATGATTGATTTCAAATTGTTTGGAGATCTTTTAAAATCCCTTCCCAGACTCGTAGGCATCTATAACCTTCTTTCTGAAGGCCTCAGAGAGCTCTTTTGATCTAGGCATGGTGACGCCGCACACTTCATCAACAAAGAGCAAACCAAACTAAATGTCTGAGGTTTAAATAAGACAGTTTCTTCCAAGATCCTCTCTAACGATGTTCTAATCATTTGCACCTGAGCTGGTGCCCCTGATTCTAATTTTAGGTATTTGAAGTAGTGATAAATGTAGGGGTGTACTTACTTTTTCCACATGCAAAATTTGCATTTACGTTTATTTAAATTATACAATGGACTACAAAATGTAAATGTTTCATGATATTTGTTATATTATATCACCTTTATCTATCAATATTGTTGAAATGAAGATCAAATAGCTGTATGTTGAAATATGTTGAAAAAGTCAAAACTTTACATGGGGTGTACTTACTTTTCCACGTGACTGTATGACATCATCATTAACAGATGTTATTCCACATGGAGAGTACTTTACAATGAGCCATGTCTCAATTTTTTTTATTCAGCCCTTTCGGAGATATTGAGGTGCAAAGTTTTTCGGTTTTTCCAAGATGGTGGCCAAACCACGTGACCTATGACGTCATAATTATCATTAAAAATTATACAGGTGGAGTTGCACCTATGATGAAAATTTCCAACCAACCAACGGTTGCAGCGAAAATCATATTTATTCTGTGCGGACAAACAAACAGACAAACAGACAGACAAACGGACTCAAATGCAATACCTTCTCCTCAGGCGAGGGTAATTACAGGAGTTGAATGTAACAGCAAGCAATGGACCAGGAGCAATGATGTTCACAAAAAAGGATGGAGACAAGGCTTGTGTTGCACAATGCATTGGTCAATGCTGAAACCAAATGAGAATTGCAGTTTAATGGTCTTCTACCAGGGATTGAAATTTCTAAATAAGCCTTACTTAAAAGGAAGTATACGTGAGACACTGAACCACACTGCTGCTTCTTCATGACAACGGATGAAGAACATGTCCGACAAATCTGACATTAAAAGTACAAATTGTGATCGGTACAAAACTGGGACATCAGATGAAAATTCTTGAGTCAACCCTCCTGGTGTTATTTAACGGCAGGACAGGGGCTCAAATGCAAGAGCCGAAGGTCTTAAGCCAGCTCCGTTAACCCATAAAGTCACTATCAACCACCTTTAGAGGCAATTTTTCCCCGCAGAGCAGGGGTTGGCCTTTTTTGGGCACCTTGGTCCCCTTTTTGAAGCAATGTTTTATGGCCGGATGCTCTTCCTGCCACCAACCCTGTTCGTCGCCTCTTGCAACACACAGGGATTTACCAGTGATCTGGTACTGAATTTGCCGACCTCGGAAGGATGACAGGCTGAGTCAACCCCCCTGGTGTTAACTGAATGATCGACTGGGATTCGAACCCAGGATCCTAGGATCCCAAGCCGGCACCCTAACCGCTAAGCCAACACCAGGATTCGAACCCAGGATACTAGGATCCCAAGCCGGCACCCTAACCACTAAGCCAACACCAGGATTCGAACCCAGGATCCTAGGATCCCAAGCTGGCATCCTAACCGCTAAGCCAAAACCAGGATTCGAACCCAGGTTCCTAGGATCCCAAGCTGGCACCCTAACCGCTAAGCCAACACCAGGATTCGAACCCAGGATCCTAGGATCCCATGCTGGCACCCTAACCGCTAAGCGAACACCAGGATTCAAACCCAGGATCCCGAGCCGCACCCGAACCGCTAAGCCAACACCAGGATTCAAACCCAGGATCCCAAGCTGGCACCCTAACCGCTAAGCCAACACCAGGATTCAAACCCAGGATTCCAAGCCGCACCGCACCCTAACCGCTAAGCCAACACCAGGATTCAAACCCAGGACCCCAAGCTGGCACCCTAACCGCTAAGCCAACACCAGGATTCAAACCCAGGATCCCAAGCCGCACCCTAACCGCTAAGCCAACACCAGGATTCGAACCCAGGTTCCTAGGATCCCAAGCTGGCACCCTAACCGCTAAGCCAACACCAGGATTCGGACCCAGGATCCTAGGATCCCAAGCTGGCACCCTAACCGCTAAGCCAACACCAGGATTCAAACCCAGGTTCCTAGGATCCCAAGCTGGCACCCTAACTGCTAAGCCAACACCAGGATTCAAACCCAGGATCCTCGGATCCCAAGCCGGCACCCTAACCGCTAAGCCAACACCAGGCTACCAATTGTGTTGTGTTTGAACGTGCGTGGATGTGTTCAAACCAGTGACTTGGGCTTGTGTTGTAAAATAATAAAGATTCCTTCTTTCATTGAAGCCCCCCAACCCCCACTTCCACCCAAAAATATAAAAATAAGGGTATGAAAGGGTTTCCTCAAATGAAAGTCCAAATGCTACATTGAAGTCAACGGAAGGAACCCGATAAATCAAAAGCAAAGATCGAGTCATCAGGAGGAACCCAAAAAATCAAAGAGCAAAGATGGTCATCAGGAGGAACCCAAAAAATCAAAGAGCAAAGATGGAGTCATCAGGAGGAACCCAAAAAATCAAAGAGCAAAGATGGAGTCATCAGCAGGAACCCAAAAAATCAAAGAGCAAAGATGGAGTCATCAGCAGGAACCCAAAAAATCAAAGAGCAAAGATGGAGTCATCAGCAGGAACCCAAAAAATCAAAGAGCAAAGATGGAGTCATCAGCAGGAACCCAAAAAATCAAAGAGCAAAGATGGAGTCATCAGCAGGAACCCAGAAAATCAAAGAGCAAAGATGGAGTCATCAGGCGGAACCCAAAAAATCAAAGAGCAAAGATGGAGTCATCAGGCGGAACCCAAAAAATCAAAGAGCAAAGATGCAGTTATCAGGGGGAACCCAAAAAATCAAAGAGCAAAGATGGTCATCAGGAGGAACCCAAAAAATCAAAGAGCAAAGATGGAGTCATCAGGAGGAACCCAAAAAATCAAAGAGCAAAGATGGAGTCATCAGCAGGAACCCAAAAAATCAAAGAGCAAAGATGGAGTCATCAGCAGGAACCCAAAAAATCAAAGAGCAAAGATGGAGTCATCAGCAGGAACCCAAAAAATCAAAGAGCAAAGATGGAGTCATCAGCAGGAACCCAAAAAATCAAAGAGCAAAGATGGAGTCATCAGCAGGAACCCAAAAAATCAAAGAGCAAAGATGGAGTCATCAGCAGGAACCCAAAAAATCAAAGAGCAAAGATGGAGTCATCAGCAGGAACCCAAAAAATCAAAGAGCAAAGATGGAGTCATCAGCAGGAACCCAAAAAATCAAAGAGCAAAGTTGGAGTCATCAGGAGGAACCCAAAAAATCAAAGAGCAAAGATGGAGTCATCAGGAGGAACCCAAAAAATCAAAGAGCAAAGATGCAGTCATCAGCAGGAACCCAAAAAATCAAAGAGCAAAGATGGAGTCATCAGGAGGAACCCAAAAAATCAAAAAGCAAAGATGCAGTTATCAGGGGGAACCCAAAAAATCAAAGAGCAAAGATGCAGTCATCAGCAGGAACCCAAAAAAATCAAAGAGCAAAGATGGAGTCATCAGGAGGAACCCAAAAAATCAAAGAGCAAAGATGCAGTTATGAGGAGGAACCCAAAAAATCAAAGAGCAAAGATGCAGTTATCAGGGGGAACCCAAAAAATCAAAGAGCAAAGATGGAGTCATCAGGAGGAACCCAAAAAATCAAAGAGCAAAGATGGAGTCATCAGGAGGAACCCAAAAAATCAAAGAGCAAAGATGCAGTTATCAGGGGGAACCCAAAAAATCAAAGAGCAAAGTTGGAGTCATCAGGAGGAACCCAAAAAATCAAAGAGCAAAGTTGGAGTCATCAAGAGGAACCCAAAAAATCAAAGAGCAAAGATGGAGTCATCAGGGGGAACCCAAAAAATCAAAGAGCAAAGATGGAGTCATCAGGAGGAACCCAAAAAATCAAAGAGCAAAGATGGAGTCATCAGGGGGAACCCAAAAAATCAAAGAGCAAAGATGGAGTCATCAGCAGGAACCCAAAAAATCAAAGAGCAAAGATGGAGTCATCAGCAGGAACCCAAAAAATCAAAGAGCAAAGATGGAGTCATCAGCAGGAACCCAAAAAATCAAAGAGCAAAGATGGAGTCATCAGCAGGAACCCAAAAAATCAAAGAGCAAAGATGGAGTCATCAGCAGGAACCCAAAAAATCAAAGAGCAAAGATGGAGTCATCAGCAGGAACCCAAAAAATCAAAGAGCAAAGATGGAGTCATCAGCAGGAACCCAAAAAATCAAAGAGCAAAGATGGAGTCATCAGCAGGAACCCAAAAAATCAAAGAGCAAAGATGGAGTCATCAGCAGGAACCCAAAAAATCAAAGAGCAAAGTTGGAGTCATCAGGAGGAACCCAAAAAATCAAAGAGCAAAGATGGAGTCATCAGGAGTAACCCAAAAAATCAAAGAGCAAAGATGCAGTCATCAGCAGGAACCCAAAAAATCAAAGAGCAAAGATGGAGTCATCAGGAGGAACCCAAAAAATCAAAAAGCAAAGATGCAGTTATCAGGGGGAACCCAAAAAATCAAAGAGCAAAGATGCAGTCATCAGCAGGAACCCAAAAAAATCAAAGAGCAAAGATGGAGTCATCAGGAGGAACCCAAAAAATCAAAGAGCAAAGATGCAGTTATGAGGAGGAACCCAAAAAATCAAAGAGCAAAGATGCAGTCATCAGGAGGAACCCAAAAAATCAAAGAGCAAAGATGGAGTCATCAGGAGGAACCTAAAAAATCAAAGAGCAAAGATGGAGTCATCAGGAGGAACCCAAAAAATCAAAGAGCAAAGATGCAGTCATCAGCAGGAACCCAAAAAAATCAAAGAGCAAAGATGGAGTCATCAGGAGGAACCCAAAAAATCAAAGAGCAAAGATGCAGTTATGAGGAGGAACCCAAAAAATCAAAGAGCAAAGATGCAGTCATCAGGAGGAACCCAAAAAATCAAAGAGCAAAGATGGAGTCATCAGGAGGAACCCAAAAAATCAAAGAGCAAAGATGGAGTCATCAGGAGGAACCCAAAAAATCAAAGAGCAAAGATGCAGTTATCAGGGGAACCCAAAAAATCAAAGAGCAAAGTTGGAGTCATCAGGAGGAACCCAAAAAATCAAAGAGCAAAGTTGGAGTCATCAAGAGGAACCCAAAAAATCAAAGAGCAAAGATGGAGTCATCAGGGGGAACCCAAAAAATCAAAGAGCAAAGATGGAGTCATCAGGAGGAACCCAAAAAATCAAAGAGCAAAGATGGAGTCATCAGGAGGAACCCAAAAAATCAAAGAGCAAAGATGGAGTCATCAGGGGGAACCCAAAAAATCAAAGAGCAAAGATGGAGTCATCAGGAGGAACCTGGATGGATTCGTATTTCTTAGTCACAAGCGCCGCAAAAAACAATCGCAATCACTTGGCACATCCTGGTGGAACAGAAACACCTTGACAAGCAGGGGTGAGCAATGTGCAAGGAATTTGAAATGTTACCGGGGTATCAGCACACAGAGGCTTCCTATTTTAAAGACATCACACGACATTAAAAATTCACAAGTGAGCAGCAGCAGACGGAACAGCGCAGTCAGGTTAATAGTCTCTTCGAGAGGATAGAAAACGCTAACAGACAAAACGGTGTTCACAAGCGCGACAGTGGCAGCCATAGTTGGATCCTATTCACTACATTGTCAATTTCCTCAAGAGCTTATCCAGTGAGCAGCTCGGTGATGGAGTGCGTAATGGCTTATTGCATATGGCCCCCACGCGCGGGGGTTCGATTCCGATGGACGCTCAGCAGCAATTTCCGCACCTTGTGATTCAGTGGTGTCGAGCCAGGTATTGTTTCATAGCCACAGAAACGTCCACAGCTTGTCCGGAGCACACGGATTCCCTGTAAAGTGTATGGGCCTCCATCATCACAAATCCACGACCCTTATCCCACGCTCCCTCACCGTCCTTTGGCAACCCATCTTCATTGTATTCGTAGAGAATACAGGTGGCAGGTGAATCGCACCTCCGGCCCCTAAAGTCCGCCTTACCTGTGCTGTTCAAGCAAATGGGTCCATCGGCCATGTTGTTGTTGCATTCGACGCACAGCGAACAATATTATACTTTGCTTTCACCAGTCAGTGCTGTGGGAAGGATTGTTCCGTTACCATATTTGGAAGTTAAATAAATAGATAGTTCCCAGCTGGAGGTGCGAATTCCCTGTATTCATTTACAATAACTACAAACCTCAAGAATAATCTATCTATAATTCCAGCAATCTCTGTGTGTCTGTCTGTGTGTCTGTGTGTCTGTGTGTCTGTGTGTCTGTGTGTTTGTCTGTGACCGCTGTTTCTCGACAACCACGGGTCCGATATACTTGAAACTTGCCAGGTATATTGCTGGGGACCCGAGGATGTGCCTTTTCAAGGTTTGAAATTAATCGGACAAGTACCTACCGAGCTATGTCCAAAAAACGCTTCAACCAATCAGAGAGCAGCGAGCTATCACGTGTGCCGAACCGTTAATGCAATGCAAGCGTTAATGCGTTAATGCAAGGCTTTTCTTTTTTCCCCTCTTCTCTTTCTACTTTTCCTTGCGATTAAATTGCAAACAGCCAAAATACGTTGGCGCTAATTGAATAATTGGCCATTAACACTAAAATAATCGTAACTGCGATATGCCAACTTCCGGACAGTGCAGCCT